>NC_044309.1:34368148-34677315 GCF_007474595.2 Lynx canadensis | reverse complement strand
ATTGATTTGGGTTAATATCCTACACAAATCTACTATTTTTTTTTCCACATTGTTTCTCAAAGACTTTTCTCCCCTCATTTTCCATTGTGTGGTTAAAGCAGGCCTCCTTACAGGACATTGGGATTGGGAGTGGAATGTTCTAATTGATATTGGGGATACGTCTGTCCTCATAACACTATATTTTCATCACTTTAAGTGATGGAGCTCGTCTTCATAACTGTACTAATTGCTGTACTTGGATTTCTGTAATCTGCAACTCTTTAATAGTGGAATTAAAAAGAAAAGGAAAATCTCAAATCTCAATCAGTCTTCTGTTTATTGTCATTGTTATTAATATTAAGGTTGCAGAGGTATGTGACAAAGGTTGCTATTTTCCACCTGCCCTAGGAAATTATAGTATGTTAAGAAAAAGCAGGTGAGTGGGTGGCAGTGATCGTGTAAAATTGAGTTATAGAGTATATGACTATGTGCCAAACGAGTTATAGAGTATATGACTGCTGTAGGAGTGCAGGGGCAGGCAGTGATCATGAATGAAATGCTTCCTGGAGAAGGCAGGATTTGGAGGTTCATAGTGAGTAAGTCAGCACAGACCTAGCCAGGTCAGAGAGTTCTTTTTTTTTTTTTTTAATTTTTTTTTTTTCTTCAACGTTTTTATTTATTTTTGGGACAGAGAGAGACAGAGCATGAACGGGGGAGGGGCAGAGAGAGAGGGAGACACAGCATCGGAAACAGGCTCCAGGCTCCGAGCCGTCAGCCCAGAGCCCGACGCGGGGCTCGAACTCGCGGACCGCGAGATCGTGACCTGGCTGAAGTCGGACGCTTAACCGACTGCGCCACCCAGGCGCCCCAGAGAGTTCTTTTTTTATAGAGGGCTAATGAAAATGAGGTTGAGGAGTGCCTGGGCAGCCCAGTCTGTTAAGCGCCCAACTCTTGATTTCAGCTCAGGTCATAATCTCACAGTTCATGGGATTGAGCCCCATGTTAGGCTTTGCGCTGACAGCACAGAATCTGCTTGGAATTCTCTCCCTCTTTCTCTGCCCCTTTCTGTCTCTCTCTTTATCTCTCTCTCTCTCTCGAAAGAAACCTAAAAAAAATTTTTTTTCAAATGAGGTTGAGAAATAGTAGGCCAGACATTACAGCAAGCCTTGAATGGTAGGTTCACTGGTGTTAAACATTTTTTATTCAGGCATTGAAGTGTTAGACAAGAATGACGACAACGTTTCAGGCTAAGAATGTCCTGTGTGCTAAATGTTTTAGATTAAATCTGGTATTGGAAGCTGGGATAGAACAGTTGAGGAAGAGAGGCTGGTTTAGTTATTGGGAGTGGAAGGAGCATAAAATGCCAAAGGTAGCAATAATAGGAAAGGACATTCATCACTGGCATTACTGAAGAATAAGTAGGACTATGTGATCAACAATGTTGGGTGCATAAAGAAGGTTGTATCCGTTAAGAATGTTTTTGGCTGCAAGGAAAGAATGCTGTACCAGCAGCAACTTAAACCCTGGCACAGCCTGTAACGTAATCTGGAGGAACATGGTTTCTGGCAGGTGTGGCAGCTCTGTAAAGAATACAGCATTCCGCCATTGGTGTTCCTCATGGTCACAGGATGGATTCTGCAGCTCCAAGGTCTGCATTGCTGAGTGATGCAGAGAAGTCACAGGAAAATTACCATGGAAAACAGCCATTGAATTGGTGATTTGAAGAGGTCTGAGGTGACTTCAGAGAAGCCTGTTTGAAAGAGGAGGAGAGGCTAAAACTGCATACTTCTGGAATGAGAGAGGAAAAGAGCTCTTTAGGAATGGTGGAAAAGAAAGAACTTTAAGAAATGTTTTTTTCAAAAATAAGATATAGCCATCACAAAATCTCAGTTCTTACATGGTTAACATTTTAATGTACTGAGGGAGTCCATTGTAATTCCTCCCCACTCCTGCCTTTTTTTTTTAGGCCATCCTGTTTCCAAACTCTTGGTTTAAAAAAAATTTTTTTTCTTTAACATTTCTTCATTTTTGAGAGAGAGAGAGAGAGAGAGAGAGAGAGAGACAGAGCATGAGCGGGGGAGGGGCAGAGAGAGAGGGAGACACAGAATCTGAAGCAGGCTCCAGGCTCTGAGCTGTCAGCACAGGGCCCGACGTGGGGCTTGAACTCATGAGCTGTGAGATCATGACCTGAGCCGAAGTTAGACGCTTAACCGACTGAGCCACCCAGGTGCCCCAACCAAATTCTTAATTTTTTATACTAGCAATCCTAATCCTCTTTTCTTTCTCCCTCTGATTGTTGGGAGGGGGCTGGTAGTTACCCTACCCCAAGATTGTTAGTTGCTTAGTGTTTTAAAGATTTTTTTTTTAAAGTTTGTTTATTTTTGAGAGAGGGAGAGACAGGGTGCTAGCAAGTGAAGGGCAGGGAGAGAGAAGGACAGAGAGACAGAGAATCTGAAGCAGATTCCAGGCTCCAAGCTGTCAGCACAGAGCCTGACTTGGTGCTTGAACCCACGAGCTGTGAGATCATGACCTGAGTCAAAGTCAGATACCAACTGACTGAGCCACCCAGATGTCCCCCCGCCTTGTTGCTTAGTGTTTTAAACACTTCCTATTTAGTAAAATGAAAATCTGGATTAAGAAATGTACCCTTTTTATCATTAGAATTTTAGATTTGTTTTTGCTTAACTATTGAATGTTCGGAATACTTCAGATTTTAGTTTCTCTCTGTTAAGTATTTAATGATCTGTAAGACTGCTACTTAATGCAATTCTGTGATCCTTTTGTAATGGGCATTTGTGTACAAATATGATAGTTGGGTATTAATAATAAGTGTTCTAATACCATGGTTTTCATGCCCAGGGAAGTTACAGTTCAACAGAAGGCTTTTTTTGTTTGTCTTATCTCCCCACTGGCTCTACAAAAATTTTTGGAAGTTATCTGGTAGTTCTTGCAGTGCCTTTCCCTTTTTCCCCTTCTCCTGGGTCAAGTAAATCTATAGCCTGCCTAGTAGTCTTTTTTTTTTTTTTTTTTTTTAATTTTTTTTTTTCAACGTTTATTTATTTTTGGGACAGAGAGAGACAGAGCATGAACAGGGGAGGGGCAGAGAGAGAGGGAGACACAGAATCGGAAACAGGCTCCAGGCTCTGAGCCATCAGCCCAGAGCCTGACGCGGGGCTCGAACTCCCGGACCGCGAGATCGTGACCTGGCTGAAGTCGGACGCTTAACCGACTGCGCCACCCAGGTGCCCCATAGCCTGCCTAGTAGTCTTAACATATCTTGCAAGTAAAGATGAACTGGGTCAATCAAATTCCTGTTCTTGAGAGTGTAACCTAGGAAATGTAAGGATTATTGAATTAGTGTGGAAAAGAAGCTAAAAGGTGAGAAGCCACGAAACGAGCCAAAATGTTGCATGTGAGAGAGCAGAAACCAACAGAGACCCAGCATTAGAGCAATTTCTAGGAAGCCTCCAGCTCCAATCCATTGGTTTATATCCTGTAGGAACCCCCAAGCATCTGAGGCATCAAGAGCCTAACACTTTGGGGTCACCTGGTTGATTCAGTCAGTTAAGCGTCCAACTTCAGGTCATGATCTCATGGCTTCTGAGTTCAAGCCCACATTGGGCTCTGTGCTGACAGCTCAGCCTGGAGCTTGCTTTGGATTCTCTCTCTCTTTCTCTCTCTCTCTCTCAAAAATAAATAAAACATTAAAAAGAAAAAAGAGCCTAACACTTTCTTTTCTTTATGTGCATACATTAAATGTTTATAAAGGTAGGATCATACTTTTACATACTTTACAGCATTTTGTTTTATTTAGTTAACAATATTACACGATATAGACTGCCCTTTTATCTCCTACATTATGACTTTTAATAGTTTCACATTATTGGCACTCTTATTTAACCAATCCTCTATGGGACATTGAGGTTATTTTTAGTTGTTTTCTATCTTAACAGCCATGAACAGAAATCTTTTTTCTCCATGATGAGACTAGTGTTTTTATTTTTCTTAAGTTTATTTATTTTTTTAGCAATCTCTTACACCAAACTTGGGGCTCAAACACATGACCCCAAGTTCAAGAGTCACAAACTCTTCCAACTGAGCCAGCCAGACACCCTGGGATTAGTGTTTTAAATCATTAGACTTTTCTTATAACCTACTGTTTTAAGTCTTTTTTAAAAAATGTTTTATTTATTTGTTTTGAGGGGTGGGGGGGGGGTCAGAGAGAGAGGGAGAGAGAATCCCAATTTGGTTCCGCACTGTCAGCCCAGAGCCTGACACAGGGCTCAAACTCACGAACCCTGAGATCATGACCTGAGCCTAAATCAAGAGTCAGAAGCTTAAACCAATTGAACCACCCAGGTGCCCACCTTCTGTTTCAAGTCTTAAGTTTTGAGTTTTCTTCAGTCATTTTTAAATCTTCTGTTTCATGATACAAGCTAATATGAATTTGGTGCCCATGGTGGGTGCTCCAGGCACTACATCAAGTGTTGCTTATGCATGAACTTATCTATTCTTTTTCTTTTTTTTTAAATTTATTTATTTATTTTGAAAGAGAGAACAAGCCACGAGCAGGGGAGGGGCAGAGAGAGACAGAATCCCAAGCAGACTCCGTGCTGTCAGCACAGAGCTAGACACAGGACTTCAAGTTCACAAACCGTGAGATCATGACCTGAGCTGAGATCCAGAGTTGGACTCTTAATCATCTGAGCCACCCAGGCGTCCCTATCTATTCTTTTTTAAAATTGTGATATAATTGACATACAGCATTATGTTAATGTTTCAGGTGCACAACATAACGATTTGATATTATATACTGTGATGTGACAACCACAGGAAGTTAAAACTACGTCCATCACCAGACATAATTGCAGACTTTTTTTCTTGTGATGAGAACTTTAAAGACTTACTATCTTAGGGGCACCTTGATGGCTCAGTCAGTACAGCATGTAACTCTTGATCTCATGGTTGTGAGTTCAAGTCCCATATTGGGCGTGGAGCCTATTTAACAAAAAAAAAAAAGATCTACTCTTTTTTTTTTTTAATTTTTTTTTCAACATTTATTTATTTTTGGGACAGAGAGAGACAGAGCATGAACGGGGGAGGGGCAGAGAGAGAGGGAGACACAGAATCGGAAACAGGCTCCAGGCTCCGAGCCATCAGCCCAGAGCCTGACACGGGGCTCGAACTCACGGACCGCGAGATCGTGACCTGGCTGAAGTCGGACGCTTAACCGACTGCGCCACCCAGGCGCCGCAAAAAAGATCTACTCTTAGCAACCTTCAAATATATAGTATTGTATACTATGGTCACCATGCTATACATAACATCCCCAGGACCTATTTATTTTGTAACTTTTGACTACCATATTGCCCACCCCCTACTCTGCCTCTGGCAACCACCAGTCTGTTCTCCCTATCTATGAGTTTGGTGGAATTTTTGTTTTTCTTTTTCTTTTAAAATCTTAAGGTTTTACATACAAATAGGTCATACACTATTTGTCCTCTATCTGACTTATTTCACTGAGCATAATGCCCTCAGGCTCTATCCATGTTCTTGCAAATGGGAAGATCCTTCTTTTTTTTTTTTTTTGTTTTTTTGTTTTTGTTTTGTTTTTATTGCTGAATAATATCCCATTGGTGTGTGTATACCACATTTTCTTTATGGATTCATTGGTGGACCCTTAGATGCTTCCATACCTTGGCTGTTGTGAATAATGCTGCAGTGAACATGGCGTGCAGGTATCTTTTTCAATGTAGTGTTTTCACTTCTTTTGTATACACCTAGAGGTGGAATTATCGGATTGTGGGGTAGTTCCATTTTTAATTTTTTGAGGAACCTCTATACTGTATTACATAATTGGCTGCACCAATTTATATTCTCACCAGTAGTGCAAAAGGTTTTCTTTTTTCCACATCCTCACTAAATGCTTGTTATTTTTTGTCTTTTTGATGATAACCATTCTAACAGGTGTCCAGTAATATCTTACTGTAGTTTTGATTTGCATTTCCCTGATGATTAGTGATGTTGAGCACCTTTTCATGTTCCTGTTGGCCACTTGTGTGTCTTTGGAAATATGTCCACTCACATCTTCTGCCCATTTTTACTTCTTTTTTAAAATTTTATTTATTTATTTATTTTTAAGTTTATTTTGAGAGAGAGAAAGAGAGCGTGTGCGCAAGGAGGGGAGGGAAGAGAGAGGAGACCAAGAATCCCAGGTAGGCTCCACTCTGTCAGCACAGAGCCCAACGTGGGGCTTGAACCCATGAACCAAACTGTGAGATCATGACGTGAGCCGAAATCAAGAGTCAGACGCGTAACCAACTGAGCCACCCAGGTGCCCCTTTCTGCCCATTTTTAAATCAGATTGTTCTTTTTTTTTGCTATTGAGTTGTATTTATCTATTTTTAATTCCCCCATGAGGTAAACGTCACCTTTATCTCACCCTGCAGATGAAGAAATGGAGGCGTACAGGCGAAATGATTTGTCCAAGGTCACATAGCCAGCAGGTGGCAGAGCCCAGACACGAACCCAGAAAGTTCTCAGTAGAATGCCAAGACCTTTATTGGTAAAGGAACTGAATGTTAGTGTTTCTAAGAGAGGAAAATTGATATCCAGTGCAGGTTTTTTATATGGGCTTGTTGGAAGGTAGGTAAAAGTAAATTGTCTTTAATATTGTGGCATTGAAAAGAACTTTTAAGCAAAACTGTCAGAGAAAAAAGGACATTAAAAAAGATTTTTATTTTTAAGTAATCCCTAAACCCAACATGGGGCTCGAACTCAAAACCCCGAGATCAAGAGTTGCATGCTCTACCAACTGAACCTGCCAGGCTCCCCAGGAAAAACGACGTTTTATTTTACTATTTTTTTTTTAAGTGTATTATTTATTTTGAGAGAGAGAAAGACAGAATCCCATACAGGCCCAGCGCTATCAGCATACAGCCCAACGTGAGGCTCGATTTCATGAACCATGAGATCATGACCTAAGCCGATGTCAAGAGTCGGATGCTCAACCGACTGAGCCACCCAGGTGCCTCAAAAATGACATTTTAGAAGTGAGAGAAATCCAGTTTTTTCCCTTAATACTTAAATTATGTGCAGAGTGTATCAATATCTTTTAAGAATTATTTACTTTTGTTATTTTCCCATTCTACTGTAACACTGGCTAGTGCTCTTTAAACATTATTTAATTTTTAAATAATGTCAAACTTACAGAAAAGCTGTAAGACTAGTGCAGAATTCCTGAATCCCTTCACCCAGGTTCTACGTTTGCTTTATCATTACCTCCCTCTTCCCATCATTCCTCCTCTATCCATCATCCATTCGTTCATCCACTGTTTATACCTATATAACTTTTCCCCCCTGTACTGAGAGTAAGTTTCAGACATGTTACCTCTTGACGTTTTCTCACATGACCATAGTACAGTTGCCAAAATCAGGAAATTAATACTAAATAAGATCTATAGATAATACATCGAATATTACCAACCTACCCCATACTAATATACATGTGATTTATATATTACATATTTTTAATGTATTATTTTAGAAATTATTTTTGTGGGTCAGGTTTTTAATCTAGGATCATGCATTGCATTTAGTTATTGGGTCTCTAAAGGCACCTTTTTTGTTGTTTTTTTTTTTTAAGTTTATTTATTTTGAGAGAGACAGAGCCAGAACAAGTGGGGGAGTGGCAGAGAGAGGGAGACAGAGAATCCCAAGCAGGCTCCACACTGTCAGTATGGAGCCTGATGTGGGGCTCGAACTCACCGAAACTGTTGAAATTGTGACCTGACCTAAAGCCAAGAGTTAAATGTTTAGCCGAATGAACCACCCAAGTGCCTGTCTTTAGTCTCCTTTAATCTGGAATGATTTTTAAGCTAGTCTTTCATGACCTTGACCTTTTGGGAAGAGTACATTTTATTGATTGCCACTTAATTTGGGTTTGTTGAATATACACTCATGATTAGATTCAGTTCCTGTGTTTTGGCAGGAATGCTAAAGGAGTAGTGTAGTGTCCTTTGTGCATCATATCAGGAGTTACATTGATGCCAGTTGGTCACTTTATCGTTGCTGGTTGTTATTAATTTTGGTCACTTGGTTTAAGATGGTATCTGCTAGGTCTCACCAATGTGAAGTTACTGTTTTTCCCTTATAATTAATACATACCTGGTGGGGGAATACTATACAAACATCCTATTTCTCATCGAAATTTTACCCATTAGTAATTTTAATCTGTGTGTGATTCTTTGCCTTATTCATTACATCATAGTTGCCAAATAGGTGATTTCAAGTTCCATCATAACTTTTTTCTTTTTTTGAAGTAGGCTGTACACCCAATGTGGGGCTGGAACCCAAGACTCTGAGTTCAGGAGTCGTATGTTGTACTTACTGAGCCTGCCATGTGCCCCTCCATCATTCCTTTTATATTAAGTCAGCATTCACAATTTTCATTCATCAATTCTAAGTATTTGATTCAAAACTGTTTTTAGTGTCTTATAAGAATATAATTTTATAAAAATTTTTTTGTTTTCTTGGAAATTTTCTAAAGTGAATGTACATTGATATAACAATATTAAGAGTGAAGTCATTTTTCAAAGATTCAGATTTCAGTTTTTCTTTTTACTTTGAAAAAATTCAACCTCTAGTGAAGTTCAGAGACCTAAGTATAAGTGAACCCCTGTAAGTACTTGACTTTAGATTCACCAATTGTTAACATTTCACCATATCAGCTTTTTGTTTTCTTTTGCGCTGAACCATTAGAAAGTAAGTTGGCATTGTGATGATACTTTACCTAGAAAATATTTTGGTATGTACTTCTGAAGAGTAGGGACCTTCCTCTAAATGACCGCAATAGTGTGTTCACATTTTAGAAAATTCTTTTTTTAAGTTTATTTATTTCTTTTGAGGGAGAGAGTGGGGGAGGGGCAGAGAGACCATCCCAAGCCAACCCTGCACTGCCAGCACAGGCCCAACGTGGGGCCCAAACTAACTGCAAGACCATGACCTGAGCCAAAACCAAGAGTCGGATGTCCAACTGACTGAGCCACCTAGGCGCCCCCAAGAAAATTAATCTATAATAATATATTCAGATATCCTCAGTTGTCCCCACAGTGACTTTTACAGATGTTGTTCCCATCTCTATACTGGTTCTAACATTGTGTTTGGCTGTTAAGGGAATAGTTTTTAAGGGAAAGTTTGGTAAAATGATTTAAATTTCAAGCTGAAAGTTAATTAGGTGAAATAATAAGGAAAAAAGAGACAGTTTATTGGAATAACACTGGCTCCAGTCCAGGCTGTACTCAAGGTCTGGACAGCTAGCTACTTAACTTGTCTGAGCCTCAGTTTCATCATTGGCAAGTTCCTCACTTAGTCCTTAGGGTTATTAGGAAATTTGAATGAGCTAAAGCATATGAGGGATTTCATAAGTGGATTTCAACAACTGGTTATTATTACTAATTTTTTCTTAATATTCATTTTGAATTATGATAATGATACTATAACTGTGAATCATTTGGGAGAAAGGCATTTTATAATAAAGATGTTTTTTGAATTCCCGTATTTTGAAATCAAATTATAATGCAGTAAAATTGTTAAAACAAATCAGTGCGGTGTATTGTGCTTATGTGGATTAACGTGATCACAGAGTACAATTGAATAGTTTTATTGAGATAGAATTCAATACCATATAATTCACACATTCGAATTGTGAAATTTAGTGATTTTTACAGATAGGTGCAACTATCACCACAATCAATTTTAAAACATTTTCTTTGCCTATAAAAGATCCCTCTTTTGCTATTACTACTTCATTCCTTTTTATGGCTGAATAATGATATTCCATTGTATGGACATACTATATTTTATTTACCTGTTGATGGGTATTTAGGTTATTTCTACCTTTTGGCAGTTATGAAAATACTGCTATGAACAGTGGTATAAAGTTTTTGTGTGGTCATATGTCTTCATTTTTCTTGGGTATATACCCAGGAGTGGGATTGCTGGGTCATACAGTAACTGTATTTGAGCATTTGAGAAACTGCCTGTTTACCAAAGAGGCTGCATCCATTGTCTTTCCCACCAGCAGTATATGAAGGTTCTGATTTTTCCACATCCTTGCCAACACTTGTTATCTTGTTATCTGACTGTAGTCTAGCCATCTAGTTGGTGTGAAGTAGTATCTCAGTGTGGTCTTGATTTGCATTTCCCTGATGAACTAATGCTGTTGTCACCTTTTTTTTGCTTATTGGCCATTTTTGTATATCTTGGAGAAATAGCAAATCACATTCTTTACTCATTTTAAAATTGGGTTGCCTTTTTTATTATTGAGTCAGGAGTTCTTTCTTTTTCCTTCCTTCCTTCCTTCCTTCCTTCCTTCCTCCCTCCCTCCCTCCCTCCCTCCCTCCCTCCCTCCCTCCCTCCCTCCCTTCCTTCCTTCCTCCCTTCCTTCCTTCCTTCCTTCCTTCCTTCCTTTTTTAATGTAAAATCTACTCCCAGTGTGGGGCTTGAACTCATAATCCTGAAATCATGAGTTGCATACTCTACTGGCCGAGCCAGCCAGGCACCCTGAATTATAAGAGTTCTTTATATATCTTAGATATAAGTTCTTTATCAGTTATATGAGATGAAAATATTTTCTCCCATTCTGTAGGGCTGCCTTTTCATCACTTTTTTGACGATGTCCTTTGAAAAACAATTTTGAAATTTATTTTTTCTTCTATTGCTCATGCTATTGGTGTCATAGCTAAGAATCTTTTGCCAAATCCAAGGTCATGAAGATTTACTCTTGTGCTTTCTTCTACAAGTTTTATAGTATTTGGGTCTTTGATCCATTTTGTATTATTTTATATACGATGTGAGGTTAAGGGTCCAACTTCATTCTTTTTCATGTAGCTGTCCAGTTGTCCCAGCACAATTTGTTGAAAAGACTATTGTTTTTTTCTTTCTGTATTGAATTGCCTTGACATCCTTGGCGAAAATAAGTTGACCATGCATATGTGGGTTTATTTCTAAACTTTTAATTCTTTGTCAATGAACTGTGTGTCCTTGTGTCCATATTCCATTGTGTTGATTAATGATGCTTTGTAGTGGGTTTGGAAATCTGGAGCTGTGAGCCCTCTTCTTTTGTTCTCTTTCAGGTTTGTTTTGGCTATGCTGGGTCCCTTGAGGGTCAGGTTGTCAATTTCTACTAAGAGGTCAGCTAGGATAGTTGTATCAGGTTCTGATAGGGATTGCTTTGCCTCTGTAGATCAGTTTTAACAATGTTGAGTCTTCTAACCCATGAACATGGGATGTTTTCCCTTTTATTTAGATCTTTTATTTGACAAATGATTTGTAATTTTTTTAAAGTTTATTTATTTTGATGGGGGGAGGGGTAGAAAGAGAGAGGGAGAGAGAATCCTAAGCCGGTTCCATGCTGTCAGCACAGAGCACAAAGTGGGGCTCAGTCCCACAAACTGTGAGACCATGACCTGAGCTGAAGCCAAGAATGGAATGCTCAACCGATAGAGTGACCCAGGCGCCCCTGTAATTTTCCAAATACAAGTTTGGTGCTTCTTTTGTTAAATCTGTTCAGAAATATTTTGGGGTTTTTTGATGCTGTTGTGAATGAAATTGTTTTTTTTTTTAAATTTTTTTTTAACATTTATTTATTTTTGAGACAGAGAGAGACAGAGCATGAACGGGGGAGGGTCAGAGAGAGGGAGACACAGAATCTGAAACAGGCTCCAGGCTCTGAGCTGTCAGCACAGAGCCTGACGCAGGGCTCCAACCCACGGACCGTGAGATCATGACCCGAGCTGAAGTCGGCTGCTTAACCGACTGAGCCACCCAGGCGCCCCGAAATTGTTTTAATTTTTTTTTTTTCAACGTTTATTTATTTTTGGGACAGAGAGAGACAGAGCATGAACGGGGGAGGAGCAGAGAGAGAGGGAGACACAGAATCGGAAACAGGCTCCAGGCTCTGAGCCATCAGCCCAGAGCCTGACGCGGGGCTCGAACTCACGGACCGCGAGATCGTGACCTGGCTGAAGTCGGACGCTTAACCGACTGCGCCACCCAGGCGCCCCCCGAAATTGTTTTATATTCAGATTGGTCATTGACAAATTTTTAAAATCAGTTTTATTGAACTATAATTTAAATACAATCAAGGACATCCTTTTTTAAGTATGTAGTTTGAGTTTTGGTAAATGCATCCAACTTGTAATTACCACCATTTAAATCAAGACGTAGAACATTTTTTTTCATTTCCAAATATACATATATTTGTTTTATCCCTTGGCAGTTGACCCTGACTTCCACTCTGGTGGATTACTGATCTGCTTTCTCTCACTATAGATTAGCTTACTTTTTCTAGAATTTCCTGTAAATATAGAGTGTGTTTTTTTATATCTGGCTTCCTTTAACATAATGATTTTAAGATGCAGCCCCATTGTGTGTATCAGTGGTTAATCTTTTCTTTTTGAGAGACAGTGGGCACAAATGAGGGAGGGGCATAGAGGGAGAGAGAGAAGCAGGGCTCCTTCTCATCAGACACAGGGCTCATTCTCACCAGAGAGGCTCAAACTGAGACAAAGTCCAATGCTTAACTGACAGAGCCACCCAGGTGCCCTTCGGTGGTTAGTTTTTTTTAATTGTAAAGTAGTACAAGTAAAACCTTGGGTTGTGAGTAACTTGTTCTGCAAGACGAGCAAACATTTATAAAAAATTTTTTAAATGTTTATTTATTTTTGAGAGACAGAACAGAGCACGAGCAGGGGAGGGGCAGAGAGAGACACAGAATCCGAAGCACACTCCAGGCTCTGAGCTGTCAACACAGAGCCTGATGTGGGACTCAAAACTTACAAACCATGAGATCATGACCTGAGCTGAAGTCCATCCGATGCTTAACCAACTGACCCACCCAGACACCGCAAAGAGCAAACATTTCTAATACAAATTTCATTATGTGGCTGTACCTCAGTTTATCCATTTTCTTACTGATGGACATATGGGTTATTTCCAGGTTTTGGCAGTTGTAAATAAAAGTGCTGAGTATATTCACATACAGGTAAGTCTTTGTGTGCACTTGTTTTTAATTGTCTTGAGTAAATATCTAGTAGAATTGCTAGATCATATGTAAGTGTATGTTTAACTCTATAAAACACCAAATTATTTTCCAAACAAACTGCTTTTTTTATTATTTTGATTGATGTATAGTTTAGGTATATTAAAATCTTCCCCTTCAGCTGTTAGTGAACATTTCTGTGACTTTTCATAGTTGTATAACCACTACCACAATCAAGGTGTAGAATAGCTACATCACCCAAGAAATTTACCGTGTGCTCCTTTCCTCTAGTCCTTGGCAATCACTTGGTTTTTTCCCTTGTAATTTTGGCTATTGTCATAGAAGTGGCATCCTACAGTATGTAGCCCGTTGAGTGTGGTGTCTTTTATGTGGCATAATGCATTTAAGATTCATCCGTGTTGTTGTATGTTGTCAGCATTTCATTCCTTTTAATTGCCAAATAATTCCACTTTGGGGAGACAAGTTGGTTTTAGTGGAAGAATGTTTGAGTTGTTTCTAGTTTTGTTGATCATGAATAAAGTTCCTTAAGCATTTGCATACAGATGTTTGTGTGAATACCTAGGAATAGAATTGTTGAGTCATATGGTAGGTAAGTGTATGTTTACCTTTGGAAAACACTTTGGTAGTTTGTGGTATTCCCACCAGCACTGTGTTTTGGTTCCTCTGCATCCAGTGTTACTGTCAGTGTTACTGTTTTTTAATCTATCCTAATTTGTGTGATGATATTGTGGTTTGATTTTTATGTTTACCTAACGACTAATTATACTGAATATCTTTTCATATGTTTATTTGCCATCCATACACTTGGTGAAGTATCTCTTAAAATCTTAATGCCCATTTAAAAAGTTGAGTTGTTGGGGAGCCCGGGTGGCTCAGTCCGTTAAGTGTCCAACTTCTATGCTAACAGCTCAGAGCCTAGAGCCTGCTTCAGATTCTGTCTCCATCTCTCTCTGCCCGTCCCCTGCGCTAGATTCTTTCTCCCTCTCTCTCTGCCACTCCCCCACTCATGCTCGCAGTCTGTCTCTTTCTTTCTAAAATATAAACATTAAAAAAATTTAAAAAGGAGCACCTGGTTGGCTCAGTTGGTTAAGCATCTGACTTCAGCTTAGGTTATGATCTCGTGGTTCATGAGTTTGAGTTCCACATTAGGCTGATCAGGCTCTGCCGCTGATAGCATGCAGCCTGCTTGGGATTCTGTCGTCTTCTTCCCCTTCCCCGCTCCTGCTCTCTCTTTCTCAAAATAAAAAAAACAAAACCAGTGTCTCTTTAAGAGCAGAAATTTTTAAGTTTGAGAAGCACATTTTGTCCAGTTTTTCTCTTCTGGATTATATTTTTGGCATTGTTTTTAAGAAATCTCTGCCTAATTTAAGATTGCAACAATTTCTTCCATGTTTTCTTCTAGAAATTTGAGGGTTGCTTTTCAAGTGTTTTTGTTGATAGTGTATAAAAAGTATTTTTATTGTTCCTCATTTAATTTCTAAGAAATGGGCGGTATTTCTATATTGGGATGGAACAGTTTTGTCTAGGACAGCCTACTGGGCTCTTAGAGACAAAGTTCTCATTTCTTTTTCCAGCTTAATTCTGGAGCATAGAGAATCATTCCACATTGAAAAAGACCAATCTTCCTTTTAGGTTGATCGAAGGGGATTTTCCTCCAAAGTTGGTTGCAGTGGTACTGTAGAAGCATCAATATTAACAGTGTGTTAGTTTTGCAAACTGGAATTTGATGGTGAAAATAAAGAATAGATTATCAAAATAGTTGGTACAGGATAATTTAAAAAACCAACACAATTAGTTTTTTGTTTATCTTTGATTCCTCTAGTACTTAATGGCTTATACTCTGTAGATTAATGGGATAAAAAGTTATGAATGAACACTCAAATGTAAATTAGTATAAGTAAAAACTGGAAAAATGTGAATAAAATTTGTAAATGATATCAATGTCAGTGTCTTGGTTGTAATGTTATAGTTTTGTAAAATGTTACCTTTGGGGGAACTGAGCAAAGTATACAAATATCTCTCTCTGGTATTTCTTAGACCTGCATATGAATCTACAATTAGTGAAAAATTCAATTAAGACAGTAAATCTGGGTGGGTCAGTCGGTTAAGCTTCCGACTTCAGCTTAGGTCATGATCTCGGTTTGTGAGTTTGAGTCCTGCATTGTGCTATGCTGTCAGCAGATCCTGTCTGTCTGTCTGTCTGTCTGTCTCTCTCTCTCTCAAACATAAATAAACGTTAGAAAAATCTGTTAATTGGAGAAGAGGAACTAATCTGTTACCTTGATACTTTATAGATCATTTGATTATATGAATTATTTACTTAGTTTTTATTTTATTTTCCTTAAAGATTTCAAACCTACAGAAAATCTGAAAGTGTGGTGCAACGAACACCCACATACTCTCCATTTAGATTCAGGGGCGCCTGGGTGGCGCAGTCGGTTAGGCGTCCGACTTCAGCCAGGTCACGATCTCGCGGTCCGTGAGTTCGAGCCCCGCGTCAGGCTCTGGGCTGATGGCTCGGAGCCTGGAGCCTGTTTCCGATTCTGTGTCTCCCTCTCTCTCTGCCCCTCCCCCGTTCATGCTCTGTCTCTGTCCCAAAAATAGATTCAGTAGTTATCGGGGCGCCTGGGTGGCGCAGTCGGTTAAGCCTCCGACTTCAGCCAGATCACGATCTCGCGGTCCGGGAGTTCGAGCCCCGCGTCGGGCTCTGGGCTGATGGCTCAGAGCCTGGAGCCTGTTTCCGATTCTGTGTCTCCCTCTCTCTCTGCCCCTCCCCCGTTCATGCTCTGTCTCTCTCTGTCCCAAAAATAAATAAAAAACGTTGAAAAAAATTTAAAAAAAAAAAAAACAAAAATAAACGTTGAAAAAAAAATTAGATTCAGTAGTTATCATTTTACTACATTTGTAGTAAATTTGTGTATGTGTGTGCATGTGTATATAAACATTTGTATATTAAACACATTTTCTTCATGCATGCATCATGACATTTCACTCTTAAAAACTTTAGTGTACATTGCCTAAGTGATAAAAAAATAACATTCTCCCATACAACCACAATACCATTAATGCTTCTAAAGAAAATTAAAAAGTTTCATAATATATTGGGCGCCTGGGTGGCTCAGTCCATTGAGTGTCTTGACTTCCGGCTCAGGTCATGATCTCCTGGGTCAGCAGATTCGAGCCCTTCATCGGGTTCTGTGCTGACAGCTCAGAGCCTGGAGCCTGCTTCAGATTCTGTGTCTCCTCTCTGCCCCTCTGCTGCTCATGCTCTGTCTCTCTCATAAGTAAACGCTAAAAAAAATTTTTTTTAAAAACTCATAACGTAATGAGTTTTTATAGTATTACCTAAAAATAGTTCATGATATTATTTAATCTAACATTCAGATCCCCCAACCCTGCCTTACAAAAATACCATCATTGTATTTGTTGGTTTTTTGTCAAGGATCTGATCAGGGTGTCATGTTTTGCAGTTTGATACTACTAAATTTCTTTTTATCGAGAGTAGTCCCTTTCACTGTTTGCTTTTTATAACCCTTTGAAGAGTCTGGGCCGGTTATCTTATAGAATATTCTACACTTAGGATTTTTCTGATTCCTTAGATTACATAGGTTCAAGTTAAACATTTTTGGTAAACTACTTTGTGGGTGGTGGTTGTTACTTATTGTTTCACATAGGAACCTCCATAATTTCAAGCTGCTTACTGTTAGTGATGCTTATTTTCATCACTTGGGTAAGGACATTTATCTTTTTGAGTGAGTGGTATTGAGTGAGGTTTCTTTTCTTTTCAATAAGGTTATCCCTGAGAGGATAGTTCTGTACACTAACCAGTGCCAGAAAGTGAGGTGAAAAGACATGGTTACTGCCTGTAAAATTTAAGAGATCAATGTTCAAACAGTAGTAGTAGGACAATAAGATGTTTGTTCTAAAGGAAGCGTGCAAACTACAGTGGAAGAAATGGTGAGGCCTATCAAGGTTTCACGGCTTGAACAGAGCCTAGAGGGCTAAGTATGAATCCACAGTTGGACAGGTGGAAAGAAAGGGTCACTTGGCAGAGGTAACAATGTCTGTGGAAACATGGAAGAGAGCAAGTGTACCGGAAAGACAGACTAGGGAATATCAGGTTTTGGAGGAGCATATTTGCAAGGTTGATGGGAGTGGGAAGAAGAGAAGAGAAATATGTCAGTAGTGAGGTGGTGGTAAGATATGAAGACTACTTGATTAATTTAGATTTTATTCTGATGATTGGGGTTTTCAGACTTCTTTTAAAGCTGTGAATTATTTTGTTAAAGTTATGAATCAAGTTTCCTTTGCTGAAAGGAATCAATATATGAAATAGATAAAAGTGAAGCACTGTTTGAACAGTGCTGTAGATGATGAGCTGTAAAAGTGAGCAGGGGAGAGTGACGTGACTGAGTATTTAGAATGGGTCTGGTGTGTAATCTGTGTGCAATAAATATTTGTTGATTGAATAGATAAATAATCTTTGGAGAGTAGACAGTTCACTGTTAGTAGAGCAGTCTGGAAACAGAAAGGCAAGTAGCAAGGCTGTTATAATACCCTAGGTGAGAAATGACAGGACCTGAACTAGAGAAAAGATGACAGAGATTGAGGAGAGGCCAGATGTGAGAATAGGAGATAGAATTAACTGGACATGGTTGGACAGTAGCTTGTAAGAGAGGAATAGTCTAGCTCAGTTGTACCATCCACAGGGCCAAATCATCCCCAAGGAGTGGTCTGAGAATTTATGGAGCCAGTTTTGGTCACAGAGATTGGAAGACAGTACTGGCATTTAGTGGGCAGGGCAGGCATACTGGATGTTATACAATGCACAAGACATTCCCAACAGTGAAGAAATCACCCCATCCTACGAAGTGTCTCTTAGATGGGGAAAAATTTACATTTGAATCTAAATCCAAATTTCTATTTTACATATAAACACAAAGTAGTTTTTCACTGTTTTAACATATATTAAAAGATTTAGGAGTGTGACTCTTGCGTGAACCAAGAGAGTATAGTGTTTTGTTTGGAATATTGCTAAGAGTTTTTTGCCATTTTGGAAAATTCTGTATCTATATCATCTTGTTTATCACTGGCTATATTTGGTTTACTTATACTAGAAAACTCAGTCTGCATTTGTACTTTTAGGTTCTGTGTTTAAGAATAGACATTTGGGGGGCACCTGGGTGGCTTAGTTGGTTAAGCACCTGACTTTGGCTCAGGTTATGATCTCATGGTTCGTGGGTATGAGCCCTTCATCGAACTCTCTCCTGTCAGCCTGGAGCCCCCTTCAGATCCTCTGTCCCTTTCTCTATCTGCCCCTCGCCTCCTCTCTTGTGTGCTCATGTATGCAATTTCTCTCTCTCTCTCTCTCAAAAATAAACATTGAGAAAAAAAAAAAGAACATACATTTGGGGCACCTGGCTAGTTCAGTTGATAGAGCATGTGACTCCTCATCTTGGGATCATGAGTTCAAGCTCCCACATTGAGTGTAGAGCTTACCTAAAAAAAAAACCAACCTGTTAGGTCATACTCAAGAGTATTCATTTTATTATATATTTTATTTTATGTCTCCTTTGATTACAGTTGTGGTAATATACTGATTGTTTATATATATGGATGTAGGAGGGTTTTATTACCTATGAATTTCACATCAGGATAATAAAAGGGGGGGTGTTACAGAATTTGCATTACAAAGAAGGGAGCATTGGGTCTGACACAATTGAAGAATCACTGGTCTGGTGAGTCCCAGGTTTCTGGCTTGGTGACTGCCTAGATGTTGTTACTCTTCATCGAGATGGGGAAAATGGAAAGAGGTTTGAGGCTGGGGTGAAGGTAGTAAGATTGGGAATGTTAGTTTGAAGTCTGTGTGGGACATTAAAGTATTATGAATGGGGATTTGGAGTTCAGGAGAGAGTTTTTGGCTGGGGAAAAAGTAACAGTTAACATTTATTGAGAATGGTTAATATTTATTTATTTATTTATTTATTTATTAAATTTTTAGTGTTTATTTTTGAGAGAGAAAGACAGAACATGAGCAGGGGAGGGGAGAGAGAGAGGGAGACACAGAATCTGAAGCAGGCTCCAGGCTCTGAGCTGTCAGCACAGGGCCCGACGTGAGGCTTGAACTCATGAACTGTGAGATCATGACCTGAGTCAGATGCTTAACTGACTGAGCCACCCAGGCTCCCCAAGAATGATTAACATTTATTGAAAGTTATGGGGTTAAGAATACAGAATGTGAGACCTGATTGAGTTTGTTTCCCATTGCCAAACTCAGTACCTGTCAATTTTACAAATAACTGCTCTTACACCCGGTTTCCTCATCTTTAAAAATGGGGATGAGAGTACCTATCCATTGAGTTAATGTGAGAAATAAATGCCGTAAAACATGTAAAATACTCCTGTAGTGCCAACTTAAAAGCTGTACTCAAATTAGCCATTATTTACCAAACATTGAGTAAGTGCCAAGAATTACGGGTTAATATGTGAATTATCTCATTTGGTCCTTACTGAGCAATATTTTAATGAAAAAACTGGAGCTTAGGGAGATTTAATACAGTTTTGAGAGTCATAAATAACAGTCGTAAATAATAAGCTTAGATTGGATAGGATTGAATCAAATGCTATCAGACGGTTGTACTCCATCTCCATCTCTGTTCTAAGACCAGCAGCTTCAGCATCATCTGGGAACTTGTTAGAAATGCAGGACCTCAGACTTCACGCTAGATGTGCTGAATCAAACTCTACATTTAAATGAAGTTTCCAGTTC
This sequence comes from Lynx canadensis, assembly GCF_007474595.2. Classification (NCBI taxonomy): domain Eukaryota; kingdom Metazoa; phylum Chordata; class Mammalia; order Carnivora; family Felidae; genus Lynx; species Lynx canadensis. The sequence goes on along the minus strand of NC_044309.1, from coordinate 34,657,504 downwards.
AGAAAATGTGGAGGCCTCATTAAATGGTGTAGTTAAAAGGCCCAGGATGTAGAACACCAGATTTGGATGGGCCTAGCTCTAGGTTTTAGCTTTGTGACCTTGGCAGGTCTGTTTCTTCCTGTGGACCTCAATTTTCTCACCTTTAGGTGAGGCAAGTTGTCTTTTAGCTCTAACATTTTACGGTTCTAAGTCCCAGGTCTTCTACTTGGAAGGTGCTTCTGAAGGATGTTTAGAGTTTGGATAATGGAGGAGGTAAATGGTGGTTTGGGGTAGGAGTATCAACATAAGTACACTTAGGAATTCCTGAGTATGCCATGAATGGAAAATTGTGGATTTTACCAATTGTGGATTTATGAATTTCCATATAATTTTATCCTTTCTGAATTTTGTGTTTGAATTTAAGGGAAAATTTCTCCAGAATCTTAAAATTTAGGAAATACATCCTTTCAGCATGTCTTTAAATTTTGGGCCCCACATTTAATGCTGGCATGCTAATGTGGCAATTATTTTTTCATTATTAGGCTTATTGTAATTCTTAAGTTAACATGTCATAGTTGGATACATTTTATATTAAGTTCTAAAATGGTATTTTTTAATCTAAAATTCAAATTTTGTTTCCATATTTGCCAGAGTTTTGTCACTTTCCTTTAGACTTTCTGAAGGCATTAACAGTGTCTATTTCTTTGAACATGCAGGGAATTGTCTAAACACATTTTAGTGTGACTTTGGTAATCAGATAATAATGTTTAATTTGTGAGTGTTTTATTTACATACTTTTCCATAAAAATGTAATTAATTTCTTTGCAGATGAAAAAATCCAGATCTTTCCCCCTTGAACATAGTTTCAAAGTGTTCTTTAGGATTACCCTTAATTTTAATGTCAAACTCAGGTTGAGTGATTGAGGAAGAGGGATGGTATATTTAAAAGTAAAGAAAGGTATGTGGGAAGTGGAGAACTTAGTGACAGGTGTATCTGATGTATAGTAAGGTAGAGAGTAACTTAGTGGTATAGGTGCTTGTGAGGGAGCTGAGTGAGGTTAAATTAGAAGCTAGAGACTACAAGTATACCTTGTTTCATTACACTTTGCAGATACTGTGTTTTTTACAGATTGAAGGTTTGTGGTAACCCTGGGTTGAGCAAGACCGCTCCATTTTTCCAACAGCATTTGCTCACTTTGTGTCTCGATGTCATATTTTTGTAATTGCACAATATTTCACACTTTTTCATTATTTTACTTGTTACAGCGATCTGTGATCGGTGATCTTAGATGTTGGTTTTGTAATTGTTTTGGGGTTCTATGAACCACACCCATATAAGATGGCAGACTTAATGGATAAATGTGTGTGTTCTGACTGCTTCACTGACTTTGTTGTTCCCTCATCTCTGCTTCTCCTCGGGCCTCCCTATTCCCTGAGACTCAACAATGTTTAAGTTAGGCCAATTAATAACCCTGCAATGGTCCCTAAGTGAAAGGAAGAATCTCATGTCTCTCCCTTTAAATCAAGAGCTAGAAATGATTAAGCTTAGTGAGGAATCGTGTTGAAAGCCAAGATAGGCTGAAAACTAGGCCTCTTCTAGTTAGCCAAGTTGTGAATGCAAAAGAAACCTCTTAAAGGAAATTAAAAGTGCTACTCCAGTGAACTCAAGAATGATAAGAAAGCAAAACAGCCCTGTTGCTGATAGGGAGAGTGTTGTAGTGGTCTGCACAGGAGATCAAACCTGCCACAAGGATCCCTTAAGCCAGTGCCTAATCCTGGGCACAGCCCATCTTTCAATTCTGTGAAGGCTGAAAGAGGCGAGGAGAGGAAGCTGCAGAAGAGTTTGAAGCCAGCAGAGGTTGGTGTATGAGGTTTAAGGGAAAAAGCCATCTCCGTGATATAAAAGTGCAAGGTGAAGGAGCAAGTGCTGATGTCGAAGCTGCAGCCAGTTATTCAGAATCTTATCTATCTGAGATCATTAACAAATGTGACTACACTAAACAGCTTTTCAGTGTGGACAAAACAGCCTTCTGTTGGAAGAAGATGCCATCTAGGACTTTCATAACTAGAGAGGCGAGGCAGTGCCTGACTCAAAACTTCATTTTGTTTTATTTATTTTAAATGTTTGTTTATTTATTTATTTTGAGAAAGAGAGCATGTGTGCAAGTGGAGGAGGGGCAGACAGAGAGAGAGGGAGAGAGAGAATCCCAAACAGGCTCTGCACTGTCAGCACAGAGCCTGACATGGGGCTTCAACTCAGGAACCATGAGATCATGACCTGAGGTGAAATCAAGAGTCAGATGCTTAACTGACTGAGCCACCCAGGCTCCCCCTGGCCCAAAACTTCAAAGGACAGGCTGAGTCTCTTGGGTAGGGGCTAATGGAGCTGATGACTTTAAATTTTGATGCCCATTTACCATCCTGAAAATTCCAGGGCCCTTAAGAATTATGCTAAATCTACTCTACCTGTGCTCTACAAATGGAACAACAAAGCCTGGATGACAGCACATCTGTGTACAACATGGCTTACTAACTATTTTAAGCCCGCTGTTGAGATCTGCTCAGAAAAAAATATTCGTTTCAGAATATTCTTCTCAGTGACCTAAGAGCTCTGATAGTGTTGTTTTCCTGTTTGTTAACAACATTCATTCCACAGCCCGTGGATCAAGGAGTAATTCAATTTTTAAGTCTTATTATTTAAGAAATACATTTCATAAGGGTATATAGCTGCCATAGATAGTGATTCCTCTCATGCATCTGGGCAAAATAAGTTGAAAACTTCTGGAAAGGATTCACCCTTCTAGATGCCATTAAGAACATCTGTGAGTCACAAGAAGAGGTCAGAATATCAACATGAGCAGGAGTTTGGAAGAAGTTGATTCCAGCGCTGGTGGATGACTTTCAGTGGAGGAGGTAACCGCACATGTGATAAAAACAGCAAGAGAACCAGAATTAGAAGTGGAGCCTGAAGACATCACTGAATTCCTGCAGTCTCATGATAAAACCGGAATGGATGAGGAGTTGCTTCTTGTGGATGAACAACGAAAGTGGTTTCTTGAGATGGAATCTAATCTTGGTGAAGATGCTGTGAAGATTGTTGAAATGACAACAAGGGTTTAGACTATTACATAAATTCAGGGGCGCCTGGGTGGCGCAGTCGGTTAAGCGTCCGACTTCAGCCAGGTCACGATCTCGCGGTCCGTGAGTTCAAGCCCCGCGTCAGGCTCTGGGCTGATGGCTCAGAGCCTGGAGCCTGTTTCCGATTCTGTGTCTCCCTCTCTCTCTGCCCCTCCCCCATTCATGCTCTGTCTCTCTCTGTCCCAAAAATAAATAAACGTTGGAAAAAAAAATTAAAAAAAAAAATTTAGTTGATAAAGCAGCAGAAGGATCTAATTTAGAAAGAAGTTCTCTGGGTAAAATGCTATCAAACAGCATTTCAAGCTACAGAGAAATAAGTTTGTGAAAGGAAGAGTCAGTCAATGTGACAGACTTCATTGTCTTTTTTTTTTTTTTTTTTTAATGTTTATTTTTGAGACGGCACAAGCGTGGGAGGGGCAGAGAGAGGGGGACATAGAATCTGAAGCAGGCTCCAGGCTCTGAGCTGTTAGCACAGAACGTGACATGGGGCTCGGACCCACGAGCTTTGAGATCATGACCTGAAGTCAGACGCTCAACCGACTGAACCGCCCAGGCGCCCCTTCATTGTCTTATTTTAAGAAATTGCCACCGTCACCCCAGCCTTCAGCAGCCACCACCCTGATTAGTTAGCAGCCTGATCAATGTGGAGACAAGACCCTCTACAAGCAAAAAGATGACAACTCACTGAAATCTCAGATGATGGTTAGTTTAGCATCTTTTAGTAATAAAGTATTTGTAAATTAAATTATGGTATGTAGGGGTGCCTGGGTGGCTCAGTCGGTTGAGCATCTGACTGCAGTTCAGGCCATGATCTCATGGTCTGTGAGTTGGAGCCCCGCATCGGGCTCTGTGCTGACAGTTCAGAGCCTGGAGCCTGCTTTGGATTCTGTGTCCCTCTCTTGCTCTGCGCCTCCCCTGTTCATGCTCTGTCTCTCTCTCTCAAGAATAAATAAAACATTTTTAAAAAAATTAAAAAAATTATGGTATGTACATTGTTTTATAAGACATGCTATTGCATACTAATAGATTAGATAGTGTAAACATAACTTTTTTATGCACTGGGAAATAAAAAATTTCATTTGACACACTTTGTTACAATATGTGCTTTATTGTGATAGCTTGGGATTGAACCTGCAGTGTTTTAGAGCTATGCCTGTATCATCTCCAAACTCTTCTTTTATCCTCTAGGATAAAAAGCTGTGTTCTAACTCCTGTGCTGGCTACCATTTTCTTTTCTCCCAGGTTTAGGAACATAAAGAAAGACAGCAAGTCTGGGAAGGCCAGAGATAGAAGAGAGGTTGTTCTAAAGGTGGATGATAGGGGGAGGAAGTTTGTTCTGTAAGTAACATGCTTATCTGGGTAAGTGTGATCTCATTTGCCTCTGTAGCATTTGTTGGCAGGACATCAAGAGAGTCTTGTGCTTGCAGGATTGTCTTTAGACTTCTTCTAGAACAAGTGTGGCTGTGATTTAAAACCCTCCTCCAAACAATAAATATTCTAGAGGAAGGAAGAAGTGGATTACAGCAATTGACAGCTGAAGAGATTTTGTTGATGGGTTAGTCTGTTTCTCCATACAACTGCTTGAGATTAGAAGAGTAGATTTTTTTTTTTAAATCAAAGTAATTTGTTAAAAAAACAGGTTTATTGACATATAATTGACATACAATAAATTGTGTATATATACACATATATGTACAATATGATAAGTTTTGACATGTAGACACTTGTATATCATCATCACAGTCAAGATAGTGAACATACCCATGATCCCCAAGAGTTCTCTTGAGCCCCTTCATAATCCTTACTTACGGTCCTTCCCTGCTTCCCTTTTCCTAGGTAACACTAGATCTGTTTCTGTCACTATATATTAGTTTGTATTTCCCAGAATTTGATGTAAGTGGAATCATACAGTACATATTTTTCTGGAGGGCTGCTCTTCATCTACTCAACATAATTACTTTGAGATTCACCCATGTTGTAGAATGTGTTAATATCTCATTTCTTTTTATTGCTGAGTACTGTTCCACTTTGTGGATGTACATTATTTATCTAGTTCACCTATTGGCAAACATTTGTGTGCCATTCTGTGAACAAGTGCTTTCATTTTTCTTGAGTAAATACCTAGAAGTAGAGTGACTAGATAATATGGTAGGTGAACTTTTAACTTAAAAGAAAAATAAATAAAAACTTTTAAGGGGCGCCTGGGTGGCTCAGTCAGCTAGTGTCTAACTCTTGATCTCAGCTCAGGTCTTGATCTCAGGGTCATGAGTTCAAGCCCGGTGTTGGGCTCTGCACTGTGAAGCCTACTTAAAAAACAAAAACCAACTTTTAATTTTAGAATCATTTTAGATTTACAAAGAATTTACAGTGACAATACAAAGAGTTCATGTGTATTAGGAGTCAGGAAACTTCTCCTGTAAAAAATGGGATAGTAAATATTTTAGACTTTGTGGACCCAGTGATCTTTCTTAGAAGTACTCAACTCTGCCAACATAGGGCAAAACCAGCCATAGACAGTAAGTGAATGAGCATGACTGTGTTCCAGTAAAACTTTATTTATAAAAACAGTTGGCAGATTGGATTTGGCCTGTGGGCTATAGCTTGCTGACCCCTGCTATATACCCTTTATCCAACTTCCCTAACGTTTAATCAGATACAGCTGTGGTACATTTGTCAAAAACTAAGATACTAACTTTGCTACAGTATTATTAACTACAAACTTTATTTGGACACCAGTGGTTTTCCTTCAGTGTCTTTTTGTTTCTGGTTTAAATCCTGCATACCACATTATATTTAATTATTATGTCTGCTTAGTCTGTTGTTATCTGTATCGATTCGTGGATGTTCATTTTATTGTGGGTTTTAATCTAATACATTTTTTTTCTTGCTCATATTGTTGGTTTGACCATTGGGAGGTTTTTTAGGTTGACTGTGCTATAGACATGTCTTCATTTTTTCTTGTTTGAATACTTTCTGGCTGAATAGCATTCCCTTGTATGAATGTACTCCTTTTTGTTTATCCATTCATCAGATGGTGGACATTTGGGTTTCCACTGTCCACAACATTTGTTGTTTCTCCTTTTTGGCTTTTATGAATAATAGCCATCCGTATGCATTTGCTAATAGGTGTTTGTGTGGTTGTGTATTTTCTTTTCTCTGGGGTGGGGACCTAGGAGTAGGATTAGTTACATTTAACTTTTTAATAAACTGCCAAACTTGTTTACCAAGTGGCTGCATCAGTTTATATTCTCAACAGCAATGTATAAGAGTTCGAGTTTCTCCACATTATCATCAGTATCTCTTATTGGCTGTCGTTTTGATTATAGACATCTAGTAGTTGTGAAGTTGTATTTCATTGTTGCTTCGATTGGTATCTCTCTAATGCTAATAACGTCCAGCAACTTTTTATGTATTTAGTAACTATTCACATATTTTTTGTGAAATTTCTAAGATCTCTTACTCATTTAAAAAATTGGGGAGGGTAACACCTAGGTGGTGGCTCTGTCGGTTAAGCATCTGACTCTTGTTTTTTGTTCAGGTCATGATCTCATGGTTCATGAGATTGAGCCCCATGTTGGGCTCTGTGCTGACACTATGGAGCCTGGTTAAGATATTCATCTTCTCTCTCTCTCTCTCTCTCTCTCTCTCTCTCTCTCTCTCTCTCCCTCCCTCCCTCCCTCTCCCTCCCTCCCTCTCTCTCTCTCCCCCCTCTTGCATGCATGCCTGAACTCTCCCTCTCTCAAAATAAACATAAAATTATTTAAAGATTGGGCTGTCAGTATAAGTTATTTATATATCCTGGGTATAAGTCTTTTATCAGAAATATTCTTTTTCAGAAATAAGATAATACATTTTTTCTTAGTCTGTAGGTTTTCTTTTCAGAATTTAAAATTTTGATCAATTCTAATTTATCAATTATTTTGTAGGTGTGCTTTTATTATCATATCTAAGAAATTGTCCTTATTCAGGGTCACAGAGGTTTTCTCTTAAGTTAGTTTTTAGAAGTTTTATTGTCTTAGAGTTTATATCTAGGTCTATGAACCTTTTTTTTTTTTTTTTTTTTTGAGGGGCATAGAGGGAGAGAGAATCCCAAGCAGGCTCTGTGCTATCAGTGCATAGCCCAACACGGGACTTGATCTCATGAACTGTGAGATCATGACCTGAGCCGAAACCAAGAGTAGGTTGCTTAACCAACTAAGCCACCCAGGTGCCCCTGTCTATGAACCATTTTGAGTTAGTTTTTGCATATTGCGTGAGGTATTGATCAAAGTTTTTGTTTTGGGGGCAGGTTTTTTTTTTTTTTTTTAATGTTTTATTTATTTTTGAGAGAGAGTGTGAAGAGTAGGGGAGGGGCAGAGAGAGACATAGACACAGAACTCAAAGCAGGCTCTAGGCCCTGAGCTGTCAGCACAGAGCCTGATGAGGGGCTTGAACCCACAAACTGTGAGATCATGACCTGAGCTGAAGTGAGATGCTTAATCAACTGAGCCCCCCAGGCACCCCTGGGGGGAGGTTCTTTATTTTTTGTTTTTTGTTTTGTGTGTGTGTGGGGGGGGTAGTTTTTGTTGTTGTTGTTGTTTTTGCATGTGCTCTAGCACTATTTTGTTGAAAAGGCCATTCTTTACTGAATTGTCGTTCTACTTTTGTTGAAAATCAGTTGCTTATGAGGTTTTTTCTGGACTGTGTAGTCTATGTTATTCAATTTGTTTGTAGGCCATACCACATTGTCTTAATTACTATAGCTTTGTAATAAGTCTTAATATTAAATAATGTTAATAATTTTCACTCTGATGTTCATTTTCAGTTATGGCTATTTTTTGTCCTTTTTTACATATTCATTTACATATGAATTTTAGAATTAGTTTATCAGTTTCTATTAAAAAAGCCTGTGAGATTGTGTTGAATGTATGTATCAATTTGTGGGAAGTGGGTGCAGTAACAGTATTTAGTTTTCTGGCCAATAAAAATGTATCTCTATTTGTTCAGGTTTTCTTTAATTTCTCACAGAAAAACTATTTTAAAGATTCCATTTGTTATTTGCTAGTATGTAAAAATACTATTGAGTTTTGTATATTGGTTTTATATCCTGTAACCTTTCTATACTCAACTCTTTTAGAAGCCTTTTTGTAGATTCCATTGAATTTTTTACATAGGTGATCATATGACCTGTGAATAAGATACTTTTCCTTCTTGTTTCCTAATCTGAATACCTCTTTTTTTTTTTTTTTTTTTTTAATGCACTGTCTAGAACTTCCCATAAAATGTCTAATAGAAGTGGTCAGATCAGACATCCTTGTCTTGCTCCTCATTTTAGGGCAAAGCCTTTGGGTGTTTTCACTGTTGCCCTTTGATTTCTTCCTTCATTGTTTCCCTTTGATAATCCTTCCCATGGATTATTTAGAAGTATGTTATTTAGTTTCAGATATTTGAGGTTTTTTTCAGAGAGCTTTGTATTGATTTCTGATTTAATTCCATTTTTGTCAGACAAGGTAATTTATATGATTGACATCCTTTTAAATTTATTGAGACTTGTTTTATAACCCTTTATTAGTAACAAGACACCCATGCCCCCTTAATGGCTCTGAATTTTTTCAGGAATGTGAATGAAGAACAAATATGTTTGAGAAATATATTTTGGTTATCTGAGTAACCAAATACATATTGCTTATAAATCATTATATTGCAAGGTAAAATTAACATAAAATTAACCATTAACTATTTTTTTATAATGATAGTGATTTTTTTTTTAATTTTTTAAATGTTTTTATTTGTTTTTGAGAGAGACAGAGACAGAGACAGAGCACAAGGTGGGAAGGGACAGAGAGAGCTTGAGACACAGAATCTGAAGCAGGCTCCAGGTTCCAAGCTGTCGGCACAGAGCCCGACACGGGGCCCAAACTCACGAGCTGTGAGATCACGACCTGAGCTGAAGTCGGACACTCAACCAACTGAGCCACCAGGCGCCCCACCATTAAGTGTTTTCAAGTGTACAATTAAATGGCATTTAGCAGATTTGAAATGTTGTGCATCTAGTTCCAAGACATTTTCATCACCCCAAAAGGAAACCTGTGACTTTATCTCCTGTCTGTATAGGTTCTAAGTTACTTTTATGTTTGCTTTTTTATGATGCTTTGGAAAGAACATTGGACAAGAAATCAAGAAGTGAACTTCACATACCAACTTCCCTGTTTTCCTCTTATCTGTGTGATTTGGGCAAGTCGTTCATCTGTCCTAAGCCTCCATTTCCACTTTATTTATGTGACAGCTTTAAACGAAATCTTTAAAGTCTGAAATTCTAGCCCACATTTTGTTTGATCGGAAGTTTTGTTGGACATCTGTGACAAATTTTCAATTCTACACTAACTTCTTTCTCACCCAGGGTGCTTCTAAGCCACCTTTTCCAGGTACTGAATTAAGTGTCCTTAGATTGATGTGCTTGGACTTACAAACTAATTTCAGTTTCAGCTTAAATAAAGTGATTAGGGAGGTAAAGATGCTTCAAGTTTAAATTCATCCAATTATTAAATATATTTTGGGTTACCTGGTTTAGTTCCTAATTACCTTGTTTTATAATTTGGAAAACCAAAATTAAGGATATTCTATATTCTCATTCCTGTTTAAAATCCTCCAATAGCTTCATGCATTTAGAGTTAATTCTAAATTCCTTACCATTGCTTAGTGGGGTCCCCACAGAATCTTTCTGCTTTCACAGCCTTGCTTTGTGCCATTCTCTACCTAGTGCATGTGCTTGTCACATCAGCTTTTTTTTTTTTTTCCTCATAAAGGCTCTGAGCTTCTTAGGCCCTTTGCACCAGCTGTTTCCTCTATCTGGAAGTCATGGGGGAACATGGCCTGTTACTACTTTTTAAATCTTAGCTTGGATGTCAGTTCATTGAAACCTTCCATGATTATCCTACCAATCTATGGCTTTAGAAATTTAAAGTAAATACTGTAGAGAGACTAATACAGTGAATTCCCATCATCAAGCTTCAGTAATTGTTAACATTCTGTTGTTTGTGATCAACCAACTTAAAGTAGTATCCCTGCGTCTCCTCCTAACCCTGTCACTCTCTGTCATACTGCTCTTTTCATTTTTCTTTTTCTGCAGTTATGTTTTTTTTGTTTACTTTATTGACTGTGTTCCCCCCCCCCCCGCCTCCCCAAGAGTGTGAGTTCATTTGGACAAGGATCTTGTCTATTCTTTTTACTCTTAAGTCCCGAATACTGGAATTGTCTCTGTATATAGTAGGTGCTCAGTAAATATTTACCAAATGACATAATGAAATAAACTTCCTTAAAAGCAGGGACTGTGTTTTATGCATATTTGTATTCTTTTTTTTTTTTTTAATTTTTTTTAATGTTTATTTATTTTTGAGACAGAGAGAGACAGAGCATGAACAGGGGAGGGGCAGAGAGAGAGGGAGACACAGAATTAGAAGCAGGCTCCAGGCTCTGAGCCATCAGCCCAGAGCCCGACGCGGGGCTCAAACTCAAGGACTGCAAGATCGTGACCTGAGCTGAAGTCGGACCCTTAACCAACTGAGCCACCCAGGCGCCCCAATGCATATTTGTATTCTTAACTGTGCCTAGTAAAGAGGTTCTTTACATATAGTAGATATTCAGTAAATATTCTAATTTTTTAAAAAAAATTTTAATGTTTTAATTTTGAGAGAGAGAGACAAAATAGGAGTGGGGAGGGGCAGAGAGAGAGGGAGATCCAGAATCTGAAGCAGGGTCCAGGCTCTGAGCTGTCAGCACAGAGCCAGATGCAGGGCTTGAACCCACGCACTGTGAGATCATGACCTGAGCTGAAGTTGGCCACTTAACCAACTGAACCACCCAGACGCCCCTAATATTTTTCTTTTTCTAAGCTCTTGTTCCCTTTTACTGACAGTGGTCTTCAGGATTTTTCTAATAGAAGGGAGAAGAGTATACTTTTGTTTACTTTCTGATCACCCTGCTTATTTAATGAGAACAGATTTCTTATTGACTGGAGATTTTTTTCCCTTGCCAGGTTCACTTGGTTTTTAATCTTCCTTGTCTGCTTATAGGTGATTTGTAACATTCTGGAAGGATTTGTTGCAAGACCATTTATCTTTCCTTTCCTGATCTATTGTTTCTAGAGCTATAGAAGGTTAAGAGCTGGAAAGGATGTTAGAGATAATTTAGCTTAAACTCACAGTTTTACAGATGAGGACATTGGCCAAGGTCATACAATAAAGTAGTGGGTTGAGTTGGGGTTAGAACCAAGATGGCCAAGCCTAGCAGTTAATAGTAGGCAAAGACTTAAAACATTTTCTCATTGTTTTGTATTTATGAGATCTGTTTTATCAGGTGGACTCTTACATTCTTTGTATTATACCCTTTTAATACCTTCTATAGCTTTTAGCACTAGGCATAGAGTAATATATTTGGATTTAAGAAAATAATGTGAAGGTATTGCTTTGAGAATTAATTTAATTTAATATTATATTTCTACCTGCCTTATGGGAAGAGCCACCTGGAGGGCAAATCTTGATTACTTGTGCAATGGGTATATAAAAAGAATTGGGAATGGGACAGATGAGATGGAGAGGATTAACAGAAGGCTGCAGATGGTGGCTTAGCATTTTGGAACGAGGCCATCAGTTCCTGCTGTCCAATCCAGTGTGAAAGATCCATCTGCGCCTCCCTTGAGTACAAGAATGTGATGTAATGGACTTAGGATGTAAAATCTGGGTTTTGTTGAAATTGTCAGGTTGAATAGACTTGGAAATGCTAGATATAGAGATGAGATACAAAGAACTGAAGACCTACGCAATGTAGGTCATGATAGAGTTCTCTTTCCATTCATCTAGTACAATCCAGACCATTGGCACTTTGGTTTCTAGTTTAAGTCTTTATCAAAAAGTAAACTTAAGTAAATGTCCAATTTTAAAATAGTACCCTTTTTTTGCAAAAATTTTATTGGAAAAACTTTAGAAAATTGAGGTAAGCAAAAAGAAGAAAATAAAATGATTATAATTAGTTCTTTTGAGCCTATATAGATCTATATATAGGCAGACACATAATTTTTCAATATATGATATCATTTTATGATATAATGTTTTTTTTTTTTAATTTTTTTTTCAACGTTTATTTATTTTTGGGACAGAGAGAGACAGAGCATGAATGGGGGAGGGGCAGAGAGAGAGGGAGACACAGAATCAGAAACAGGCTCCAGGCTCTGAGCCATCAGCCCAGAACCTGACGCGGGGCTCGAACTCACGGACCGCGAGATCGTGACCTGGCTGAAGTCGGACGCTTAACCGACTGCGCCACCCAGGCGCCCCTGATAAAATGTTTTAGGTCCTTTTAAATTATTTATTTATTTATTTTTAGAGAGAGAGCTCACATAGCAGGGGAGGGACAGAGAGAGAGGGAGAGAGAGCGAATCCCAAGCAGGCTCTTGCACCAGGCACAGAGCCTGATGCGGCGTTCAAACTCATTAACCATATGGGATCATGATCTTGAGCTGAAACCAAGAGCCGGATGATGCTCCACCGACTGAGCGACCCAGGAGTCCATTTTATGTCCTTTTAAAAGTAACATATAATATAGTTGTGGTATTGTAATAGCATTGTATGGTGACAGGTGATACCTATACTTGTGAGCATAGCATACCTATAGAGTTGTTGAATCACTATGTTGTACACCTGAGGTGTGTCAATTATGCTTCAGTTTAAAAATAAGTAAATAAAGGTAATATACAAATTTTTTTCATATTCAGATTTGTGATACTGTCATAATCAGATATGGCTATGCCATCATTTATAATCATTCCCCTGTTGTTGGGCATCTAGGATCTTCCCAGTCTTAAACTAATAGTGCTAAGATGACATCTTTGTTTATATGTATGTACATGGCTTTTCCTTATGATAAAATTGATAGTGGAATTTTTGTGCTCAAAGTTATGTACCAGTTTTTTGTGTGTGTGGTTTTTTTTTTTAGTGATATTTTCGATTGTCAGTTGTTACAGCTAATACTCTGATAACTTACTTCATTTCTTCTGCATGTCAAATAAATGATGACCCATAATTGTGGTTGTAGTTCTGGTGTTCTATTATGAGTAGCTATGATTGGGAAAGTGTATTTTCTATTTACTCAAATAGAAGCTTCCCCAAATAAGCTAATAGGCATTTGTCACCACTGAGTCTTAATAATGTGATTAAGTCCAATTAATAAAGTCATTCTATTATTTCTTTTTTTTTTTTTTTTTTTAACGTTTATTTATTTTTGGGACAGAGAGAGAGCATGGACGGGGGAGGGGCAGAGAGAGAGGGAGACACAGAATCAGAAACAGGCTCCAGGCTCTGAGCCATCAGCCCAGAGCCTGACGCGGGGCTCGAACTCACGCACCGCAAGATCGTGACCTGGCTGAAGTCGGACGCTTAACCGACTGCGCCACCCAGGCGCCCCATCTATTATTTCTTTTGACTACTCTTCATTTTTTGTTTCTAGCTTTTCTTTCCATTTTAATTTTCTACCCCACCCCTCACACTTGTTCCTCAGCTACTTTTGTGTGTGTGTGTGTGTGTGTGTGTGTGTGTGCATGCGCACGCGTGCCTGAAGCAGCCTTGGGTTTGGCTTGGTTCCCATTCATAGTACTGAAGAAGCCTTTGGCTCCCAGTTCAAAATCCTGTGGCATTCACAGGTGGAGGGATATGAGGGCTATTTCCATTCTGTCCGACCTTCAGCACAAGTAATTGTTGGAAGGAAGGATACTGTTGTGGGACCAGAGAAAAGGTGGGAAAATCCTTTTCTTTGGAGGCTCTGCTAAAGGTAAATTAGGACTTCTGAGGTTGGGAAAATTGTGTCTAGGAGTCCCTCAGTATGTGTATAAAAGCTTTTTGAAGTAAATGATGAAGATTAAATATGATTTGAGTCTCCATTAGTGGTATGTTGTGTCTTTATGAGGAGACGGTGGGCTTCTTTGGTGCACGTCTATTTATGTGTGCATTTACATTCTCTTTTGAGGAAGATGTTCTCCTTTTGCAGATAGGCTCCATTCTGACTTGTGGTTACCGTTGTTACAATTTTCTTCAGGAAATGCCTGACACCCCCTTCAAAACTGCTCTGAGGCGGAGATTGTCTGGCCTCAACCTCCATACCCTCTCTTGGAGCAAGAAACTTTCTTTGACCTTGTCGGAAATATACTTTTTGCAGAGCCTTAGAACTTTTGCAGCCTTTGCAGTTTGTTTTGAGGCTGGCTTTAGATGAGGGATATCTGTGATTATTGTGGATGGAACCTCCTATAAAGGAATTAGAATCAGAAAATTATTCTTGTGAGAATAAAGAATAAAAATATTCTTGTGACCTTGGGAGCTAGAGTGTGAAGGAAAACAGGGATAAGTTGTATACTCATAGCGGCAGAGGATAGGAGTTACTCCTTTGCAAGATTTTTTTGTTTCCACGCAAATACTCTTTATAATCTAGCACCGCACTTTGGAGAGGCCATGGGTCTATTTTTGTTTGTATTTTGCTTATAACTGTTCTTAACATATGGTCTTAATGTGTTGGCCTATGTTGGCTCTTGGCTGTGATTGCCCCATTTGGTCAAGCTTGCTATGCTTGCTTAGCTTGCTTCCTCCTTTAGCATTTTTCAGATCCGCAGATCTGAGCAACAGGAAAAACAAAATGTTTGATGTCAGAGGATTTTCATCTGGCATTTAGCCTGACATTTTGGATATCCAAACAATTCTGTAAGCTAGATATATGGTTTAAATCTAGTCCAAATGTCATGTGAATTTGGAAGACAGATTCTAGAATCACTGTAGATCTCTAGAAAGACAGGTTCTCAATGACAGAATTGTGAAGTGTATTGCAAGTACTTTGTGAATTACCTTAGTTGGCAAATGACACACCTGAAAAATTAATTTGAGTAGATAGAAGGTTATTCTTGGACTATTTTCACATGCTTTCTAGGGAGAAAAATTGTTGGAGTGGATTATAGCTAGTATGGGCCAGAGACTGTATGTAATTTACCTTCAGCCTTTCTTTTTTTTTAAAAAACTTTTTTTTGATGTTTATTTAATTGTTGAGAGAGAGAGAGATAGAATCCAAAGCAGGTTCCAGGCTCTGAGCTGTCAGCACACAGCCCGACGCAGGGCTTGAACCCACAAACTGCGAGATCATGACCTGAGTCGAAGTCAGACACTGAGCAAACTGAGCTGAGCCACTCAGGCGCCCCTTACCTTTAGCCTTTCTTAATTAACATACCTATTGTGGAGTGCTTACATGTTTAAGGCATCTATTTCTAACCAAGAATTAATACCTGAGGTGTGGTTTATAAAGTAAGAGCTGCTTGTTCACAATGTTAAAATATTTTTTTTTATTAAATTGTCTCTTATTTGGAGAGTAAAAATATGTGTAAGGCAGTGACTTAATTCACCTAGAAGCCATTTGTGTTGGTACCTACAGTCCTTCAGTATTTGAATAAATGAGAATTATTTTCTTTTTACTGTGGAATCTTATTAACAGATGTGTATTTGGCTTTTAGTCTTTGACTTTAATATTATATTAGTATTATTTTCTTACCTTCTTTATTCAACATTATACCTTGCCATTTTGGCCCAGTTTTTTCATTCAATATGCTACTAAGGTAGAACATTAGGTGAACTGTTTTCTGCTATATATTTCAAATAAAGACTGTTTGTTTTTTAATTAATATTCTTGAGAGAGAGGGAGTGCATGCGTGAGCCTGGGAGGGGCAGAGAGAGGGGGAGAGAGAGAATCCCAAGCAGGCTCTGCACTATCAGTGCAGAGCTTGATGCAGGGCTCAAACTCAGGAATCAGGAGATCATGACCTGAGCCAGAATCAGGAGTCCAATGCTTAACTTACTGAGCCACGCAGGTGCCCCTCAAATAAAGACTTTTATAACTTAACAGAATAATTCAGATGTAAATTGGTTCATGACTGGCATTTTGGATGTAATTCATTCATTTAGAGCACTGGCAGTATGACATGGCCCATAGTTTCCTTCATATTTTATATGTTCCTCCAGAGAAATGCTGATAGACAAACAACATTCTCTAGATGACTCCAGGGTAGTAATTAACAGTTCCTAGTTTTACAAAATCCTCGGTTTCTCTGGTTACTTCACAGTGTTTTGAAACTCAAGGCACTCAAGATAAAATTTTAATTCACCCTAAGATGTAAGTCCATATAAAAAGATGTAAGGTACAGGGCTGCCTGGGTGGCCCAGTCGGTTAAGCATCTGACACTTGGTTTCAGCTCAGGTCAAGATCTTGCAGTTTATGGGTTCAAGCCCCACATTGCACTCTATGCTGACAGTGCAGAGCCTGCCTGGGTTCCTCTCTCTGCCCCTTTCCTGCTCGTGGTCTGTCTCTGTCTCTCTCTCTCTCAAAATAAAGAAATAAACTGTTAAAAAAAGATGGAAGGTACAAAGCTAAAGTATTGTACAATATCTGAAATCTGAAATCGCTCCTTTCACTGTGAACTAGAGAGAAGGGAAAGTGGATTGTTTGTACTTACAGAAGAGTCAGATTGTCTTGTCTTCTCTTTAAAATGTGCTGGTATAAAAATAAAAATAAAAATAAATTAAAAATGTGCTAGTATTTAATAGTATTATCATTTAGTACCATGTGTGAAATATCCGGGCCTGCAGTTGAAATGAGATAGAGCTCTGGGAATGCAAGCTGGTGTAGCACTCTGGAAAACAGTTTGGAGGTTCCTCAAAAAACTAAAAATAGAACTACCCTACAACCCAGCAATTGCACTACTAGGCATTTATCTACGGGATACAGGTGTGCTGTTTCAAAGGGACACATGCACCCCCATGTTTATAGCAGCACTATCAACAATAGCCAAAGTATGGAAAGAGCCCAAATGTCTATCGATGGATGAATGGATAAAGTTGTGGTATATGTATTCAATGGAGTATTACTCAGCAATCAAAAAGAATGAAATCTTGCCATTTGCAACTATGTGGATGGAACTGGAGGGTATTATGCTAAGTGAAATTAGTCAGAGAAAGACAAAAATCATATGACTTCATTCATATGAGGACTTTAAGAGACAAAACAGATGAACATAAGGGAAGGGAAACGAAAATAATATAAAAATAGGGAGGGACAAAACAGAAGAGACTCATAAATATGGAGAACAAACTGAGGGCTGCTGGAGGGGTAGTGGGAGGCGGGATCGGCTAAATGGGTAAGGGGCACTAAGGAATCTACTCCTGAAATTGTTGCACTATATGCTAACTAATTTGGATGTAAATTCTAAAAAAGAAATGAGATAGAGGCCAAAAGCATATGAACTCTTGGAAACAATGTTGACATATCTAAATATAGTAAAGTCTGAAAATCCAGTATTTCATATTCTGGGAAATCCTGGTGGTATGGCATCTATGTGCTAAACCATTAGGCATACAGAGATTAAAATTTGTGGATTGGTAGAGTGCATTTATTAGAACTATTTGGCTTGCTGGTGATAACAAAAATGTGGCAAATCTTTTTTTTTTAATAAGTAAGCTCTGGGGCGCCTGGGTGGTGCAGTCGGTTAAGCGTCCGACTTCAGCCAGGTCACGATCTCGCGATCCGTGAGTTCGAGCCCCGCGTCAGGCTCTGGGCTGACGGCTCAGAGCCTGGAGCCTGTTTCCGATTCTGTGTCTCCCTCTCTCTCTGCCCCTCCCCCGTTCATGCTCTGTCTCTCTCTGTCCCAAAAATAAATAAACGTTGAAAAAAAAAATTTAATAAGTAAGCTCTATAAGCAGTCTGGGCTTGAACCCTGAGATCAAGAGTTACATGCTCTGCTGACTGAGCCAACCAGGTGCCCCAAATTGTGGTACATCTTAACTGAATGGAAGAGTATATCTTACATTCTTGATATATTTGCCATTTTATGTAATGCAGTTTGGAAGTCAAATGCTATATTTAGTTGTGATTATCTCAACATATTTTGACTTTTTATTTTGTATATAGTTTATGAAGGCCCCGAATAGCGAAGGTGTAGTAATGGTGGTATGGATTAATTTTAGTCATACCATCAGAAAATAGCACTAGTAAAGTGACTTGAACAAGATGAAAACAGAAATGTGACCATTCAGAATTTCATTATAGGTTATCTACATTGCCTATAATAATTTTCATATGTAAAGTTAAAGTTTATTTATTTTAAATTTTTTTAATGTTTATTTTTTTTAATTTTTTTTTAACATTTATTTATTTTTGAGACAGAGAGAGACAGAGCATGAACAGGGGAGGGGCAGAGAGAGAAGGAGACACAGAATCGGAAGTAGGCTCCAGGCTCCGAGCCATCAGCCCAGAGCCCAACGCAGGGCTCGAACTCATGGACCGTGAGATCGTGACCTGAGTCAAAGTTGGATGCTTAACTGACTGAGCCACCCAGGCACTCCAATGTTTATTTATTTATGAGAGAACGTGAACAGAGGAAGGGGAGAGAGAGAGGGGGACACAGAATTCAAAGCAGGCTTCAGGCTCTGAGCGGTCAGCACAGAGCCCGACGCGGTGCTCAAATTCACAAACTGGGAGATCATGACCTGAGCCAAAGTCAGACGCTTAATCGACTGAGCCACCCAGACACCCCATAAGTTAAAGATTATTTAAATAGGAGAAGAAACTTACACTTCAAATTTGTTATACTCTTTCAATGTTTGTAGTCCCCATTAGTATGCAGCACTAATACATTAATTCTATCAATAAATTCTCTTTTACAAATCATTTCTGTGGCATTGAAGAATTATACTTTTCTTTGTATTTGTGGATTTTATTGGGGCTTTTTAAGTTTTAATTCTAGTAAGTTACTACACAGTGTTATATCCATTTTAGGTATACAATATAGTGATTCAACAATTCTATACATCATCCGGGGCTCATCACAAGAGTGCACTGCTTTTTTTTTTTTTTTTCAACGTTTATTTATTTTTGGGACAGAGAGACAGAGCATGAACGGGGGAGGGGCAGAGAGAGAGGGAGACACAGAATCGGAAACAGGCTCCAGGCTCTGAGCCATCAGCCCAGAGCCCGACGCGGGGCTCGAACTCACGCACCGCGAGATCGTGACCTGGCTGAAGTTGGACGCTTAACCGACTGCGCCACCCAGGCGCCCCAAGAGTGCGCTGCTTAATCCCCATCACCTATTTAACCCATCCAGCCCCCCTCTGGTAACCATCAGTTCGTTCTCCATAAGTCTTTTTCTTTTCTTTTCTTTTCTTTTCTTTTCTTTTCTTTTCTTTTCTTTTCTTCTCTTCTCTTCTCTTCTCTTCTCTTCTCTTCTCTTCTCTTCCTTTCTTTTTTGTAATGTGTATCATTTATTTCTGAGAGAGAGAGGCAGAGCATGAGATGGGGAGGGGCAACGAGAGAGGGAGACAACAGAATCCAAAGCAGGCTCCAGGCTCTGAACTGTCAGCACAGAGTCCGACGCGGGGCTCAAACTCACAAACCAGGAGATCAAGACCTGAGCTGAAGTCAGCCGCTTAACCAACTGAGCCATCCAGGTGCCCCAAGAGTCTGTTTCTTGATTTGTCTCTCTCTCTTGTTTTCCCCCTTTGCTCATTTGTTTAGTTTTTTAAATTCCACATGAGTGAAATCATATGGTATTTGTCTTTCTCAGATGAATGGGGTAAAGAAGATAGCGTGTGTGTGCGCACACACACCCACCACCCACCCACCCACACCGGAAAATTACTCAGCCATGAAAAAAATGAAATCTTCCCATGCAGCAGCGTGGACAGAACTAGAGAGCATAATGCTAAGCGAATCAGTGGACACTTGGTCTTGGTATATGGATCTTAGTGGGTATTTCTTCGTATAAGATGATTTAGTCAATGATTGAGGTACTCAATAAAGAGTACCTGAGTTCTATTGTTCTATGATAGTTCATTTAAATTACTATACCTTTTATAGTCAAAATGTGCACCATATGTGGGATATTGAGGAGATATCTTAAGGTAATGTAGAATAGTCTCCAACAGTCTGGAAAATCTGATGCTGGGCTGTGGGAGATTAGCAATTATTCTGACTTCTTTTGGCCTGCCTTATTTGTGGGAAGTAAATAACCTGATAGCATATCTTTTGAGATGGAGGGTTGTATTTCTAAGTGAGTCAGAATTTGGAGTTTGAAAATGTTGGCCTTAGCAATTTCAGTTTATCTAATTATTCTTTGCTTTATTCTACAAATAATTTGAAGCTTTTTATCATTCAAACAATTAATTCATCATCCATCATTCCATGCCATCTGTAGCATTCACTGGAGATTCAAGTCCTCACCGCTTCTCGAGGTCCAGGTTTTCCAATATATTGATGATTTCTGGGAAGAAATTGTTTTTAGGATTGCTTTTCTTATTTCCAGACTCTTTGCATTCTGTGTTGGAGAGGTTGAAGTGGTGGAATTATGAAGCCAGTAGTTAGCACTAAGGGAGTTGGATGGCATATTTACTGAAATACCTTTGAATGTGGCTCTCTTAATCATAGTTAATTTCAAATGAAAATACTTGAACCTAGGCAGCTAAGTGTTTGTGTAGAGTCAAAGTAAGCCAGAGACACAAAGAAAGGGGCAGTGATTTTTTTAATGCTTAGTTACACTTCAGAATGATGACTAATACTGAATTTAGATTTTTAAAAAAATTTTGTGAGTCAGGAAGGTGTTAATATGTATCCTTTTTATTGTTTTCTTTTCCTAGATATTTATTGTCTCTTAACCATTTTTTGTGTTTGTTTCTTTGGCTTTATTTTTATTTATTTATTAAAAAGGTTTTTTTTAATGTTTATTTTTGAGAGAGAGAGAGAGAGACAGACAGACAGACAGACAGACAGACAGAGTGTGAGCAGGGGAGGGGCAGAGAGCAAGGGAGACACAGAATCCAAAGCAGGCTCCAGGCTGTCAGCTGTCAGCACAGAGCCCAATGTGGGGCTCAAACCCACGGACCGGACCGTGAGATCATGGCCTGAGCTGAAGTCAGCTGCTTAACTGACTGAGCCACCCAGGCGCCCCTATATATATATATATATATATATATATTTTAAAAAAAAAGCTCAACCTGCCAACAGCTAAGTAGATTGAATGCACTGGGACTTATCCAATTATTCCTCCACAGTTTGGACCCTTAGATTGTTTCAGTGCCTTAAAAAAAAAATAAAGTACCGGTGGATATCACATGTATGTGCACATTTATAATTATTTCCATATGATAAATTGCTAAAAGTATGAAAGGTATGAATCTTTTTAAGGTTTTTTTTAAAAATATTTTTGATGTTTTTATTTATTTTTGAGACAGAAAACACAGGCTGGGGAGGGTGAGAGAGAGAGGGCGATTGGAACCTAAGTCGGTTCCTAAGTCGGTTCCTGGGCTGACAGCAGAGAGCCCAATGCGGGACTCAGACCCAGGAAACCATGAGATCATGACCTGAACTGAAGTCAGATGCTCAGCTGACTGAGCCACCCAGGTGCCCCTAAAGTTTTAAGTACCTATGTCATATTGACATTGTTGTCAGATATGTTCTCTCACGACAGAGTAACATTCTTTAAGAATTTTAAAATCATTTTATCACAGAGCTAGCAGTTTGGTGTTTTCCTCTTGCTAATTATCGAAGAATAGACAATTTTTGATGGGCTTTATTAAATACATTCAGGTATGTGTTGCATGTGTTGTATGTACTAAAACCTGTATTCAGGTTTTAGTAGAAATAGCACTTACATAATTTTAATATAAGCCTAGCAACAGTCATTGACTGGCATTATGGATTCTTTGAGGGTCACATCTTTTTTCCCCCCCCCAATAACGTTTATTCAGTTTAGAGAGACAGAGACAGAGTGTGAGCGGGGGAGGGGCAGAGAGCCTGGGAGAGACAGAATCTGAAGCAGGCTCCAGGCTCTCAGCTGTCAGCCCAGAGCCGGACACAGGGCTCAAACTCAATGAACTGTGAGATCATGACGTGAGCCAACATCAGCCGCTTAACTTACTGATCCACTCAGGCACCCCACGTCTTTTTTTTTGTTTTGTTTTTAAAGATTTTTCTTAAAGTACACCCGATGTGGGACTTGAACTCACAGCCCTGAAATCAAGAGTCGCATGCTCTACTGACTGAGCCAGCCAGGTGCCCCAAGGGTCACCTCTTGATCATTCAGTTTTACTTTATAAAATGGGAAATTTTCTGTACTTTACTTGCTTCTTAGGCAGTAATTACTTTTATTTTTATAGAAGGAAAAGTTTTATAGTGGGTTAACAAGTTGTAGTTAGTGAAAGTAATATTATTGGTGAATTTGCTGACCAAGTTTTGCAAAAAGTAAGGGGAAAAAATGTTAGGATGCAGAATGTTATTGCTACAGTCTCTGCTTAGGGTGAATGGTAAAATTGTGTCTCTCTGGAATTTCCAAGGAAGCAGAGCTTTCTTGGGGGTAGCTGAGGTATCTATATATTGTGGAATTTACTACTGTTTATCACTTTCTGGCCTAAGTTTTTAATTTATGAATTTTGAGAAGAAATCTTGATAGAAAGTATTATAGTTCCCACTCTTTAAAAACAAAAATCAAATTTATTGAAGTATAATATACTTACATTACACAAATTTCAAGTATACAGTTGAGTTTCAAAAACTATACACCTATATAACCACCACCCCAAACAAAATACAGATCATTTTCATTCCCTTAGAGTCATTCGTGCCTCTTTGAGTCATATTGACCCCCCATACATACACATGCACACACACATGCACACCCTGCCCTATGCAGTCACTGATCTGATTTCTGTCACTACAGATTAGATTTGTTTCTTAGAAAATAAATAGAATCATACAGTATGTGTTCTTTTATGTCCTTCCCATCCTAATACAGTGTATGGGATATACTTTTATCTAGTCCCAGTAACTGCGTTCTAATGCCTGCACTGCATTGATTTACTTTATTTCTGTTGACCTGTGTATGTCCTCGCCCACTTCGGTAGCTCCACACTTAGGTTTGGGTGTTAGGGTTCTGTGCTAGCTTTTTAGAAGATTGTTTCTGGCTCTTCACTTCGTCAGACAACTGACTACTAGATACCACTATGTTTCTTGCCATTTTTTCTGCATTTTTATCTTTCATAGGCCAGGTCTATTAAACTTTCAAACTTTCCACTATGGTGATACATGATAAATGCACATAATCTATACTTATATTTGTTTAGCAAAATGGTGAACATGGGTTCCTGATAAGCATTGCAAATGTGAGTCTGCAGGAGTGACTTACCTTTCTGCACCCTTATCCCTGCCTTTCTTTCCACATGTCCTTTGGCCATCATTCCATGTGTCACTCTTATTTTGTCTCCTAATTCTCTAAGTTGTTATATCAGCCAATTTATCTTCCATCAGCTTTTGTAATTCATCACACTCAATTATCTCTAACCCTCTCCCCTTCTACCCCCAAACACACACCCCAGTGCTCCTGTCTCTCACGCTGTGATTGATTTCCTCTCCTGCCAGCTTTCTCTCTAGTCTAGGCTGCCCTGTCAGATTTTAATACTGGGGAAAGAAGTGTTCCACCCTAAGACTAAATTGTACTTTGTGCAGCCTGACTTGTTTCTCAACATCCAGCCAAGGCTTCTTTGAAAACATCCAGTGGGGGGGGGGGGGGAAAAGAACAAGCTTGCATCATTTCTGTGGGTTGTGGCTGCAGTGTCTTTGGCTGGTTTTAAAAAACAGCTACCTGCTTGGCTCTCAGATGATCCTATAAACAATTACTTTGTCTGTATAAGTTGCAGTAGTTAATACACCATTACTACCCATTATTTAATTATTACTTAGCAGAATTATGATAACACACATCATTAAATATATGCCAGATTGCCTCTGTTAGTTTATTTGACTAATACAGTGATCTTTGTTTGTAAATGCTTTGTTTTCATCGTTTGTTCCTTATGTTGCATGGTTAAGTGCTTACAACTAACTTAAAGAGAACCCTGGTGGACATGACAGTATTGATCTTTGAATATTGATCATAACCCTGATCATTTATACACGTGTTGCTAGCTTTCTGAATGCCGTACCTATTTTTGCTGAAGTTAGGGTAAAAGAAACAGAAATTTGAGTGACTTTAATGTCAGGCTCTTAATATACCTTCTTTCATTTAGCTTTTATAATAACTCTGATGTAGATAGCATTGTTTGGTTTTTTTTATTTAAAAAAAATTTTTTTAATGTTTATTTTTGAGACAGAGAGAGACAGAGCATGAACGGGGGAGGGGCAGAGAGAGAGGGAGACACAGAATCGGAAGCAGGCTCCAGGCTCTGAGCCATCAGCTTAGAGCCCGACGCGGGGCTCGAACTCACGGACCACGAGATCGTGTCCTGAGCTGAAGTCGGATGCTTAACCGATTGAGCCACCCAGGTGCCCCAAATAGCATTGTTATTGAACTGTTCTCCTCTTGTCTCGAGGATGTTGGGTTTTTGAACTATGTTATTTTATTTTATTATTATTATTTTTTTTTTTTAATTTTTTTTTTTTTTCAAAGTTTATTTATTTTTGGGACAGAGAGAGACAGAGCATGAACGGGGGAGGAGCAGAGAGAGAAGGAGACACAGAATCGGAAACAGGCTCCAGGCTCCGAGCCATCAGTCCAGAGCCCGACGCGGGGCTCGAACTCCCGGACCGCGAGATCGTGACCTGGCTGAAGTCGGACGCTTAACCGACTGCGCCACCCAGGCGCCCCTATTTTTTTAAGTAATTTTGAGAGAGGGAGACACAGAAACTGAAGCATGCTCTGGGCCCTGAGGTGTCAGCACAGAGCATGACACGGGGCTCGAACTCACAAATCGCGAGATCATGACCCGAGTTGAACTTGGATGCTTTACTGAGTAAGCCACCAGGCGCCCCAGTTTTTTGAACTGTTTTAAATGAAGACTGTAATACCTACCTTGCAAGGTTGTTGGGAAGATTACAAATAGTATATATGTAAAGCATCAAGCATAGTGCCTGACACTGAAACTTACACAGACATGTATCCTGTTCTCGGGTAAATTTATGGCCTAGAACATTTTCTAAAACATACTAGCACTTGCTAGAATTTATTCATCTTCAAAGGTAGTTCATTTCATCTTGAACCACAGCATAAAATTATTTGTATAAAGGTCTTGAATAACTACCATCAGTACTTTGCTTTTATATACTACTGTTCAACTTGAATTCAATATAATTAAAATATAAGCATTAAAAAACCACATATCCATTTGAATGGTATCAGTGGAGCATTACTTTAAAGTGAAAAACAACCACAGCCACAACCACAACCCATTTCCTGATATTTTTTCAAAGACTGCCCTCCACCTTGCTCGCAACAGTTCATTGAGATATTCATACCCCATACAATTCAGTGGTTTTTATATATTCACAGAGCCAACCTTTAATCACCACAATCAATTTTAGAACATTTTTCATCACCCCTTAAAAAAAAAACCAGACTCTTGGTAGTCACTCTCCTCTCCTCCCCATCCCGCTATCTGGAAACCACCAATCTATCTTCTGTCTCTGGATTTTTGCTTGTTCTGGGCATTTCCTGTAAGTGGAATCATTCAAAATACAGTCTTCTGACTTCTTTCACTTAACATGTTTTTAAGGTTTATCCATGTTGTACAGGAATTAGTACTTATTCCTTGATTGCGAAGTAGTATTCTCTTGTATGGATTTGCCACATTTTGTTTATCCATTCATCAACTGATGAACATTTGTGTTTCCACTTTTGACTGTTATGAATATGCTGCTATGAACATTCATATATAAGTTTTTGTGTGAACAAAGGTTTTCATTTCTCTTGAAGAACTGCCAGACTGTTCCATAGTGACTGCACATTTAATATTCCCACCAGTAGTGTATGAGGGTTCCAGTCCATATCCTTACCAACACGTTTTTATCTGTATTTTTTATTATAACTTTCATAGACTTTCACATATTGACCTTGATGACAGATGCTTTAATGATCCCTGTACATGTAACATACTCTGCATCGTGTTTTCCTGGGCTTCTGATCGCCAAAGTGCTGCACTGACTTTGGGGTGGAACACTTCTGTCATTGGCAAACTGGAGGAGTTAATTCTTTGACTTAATATGAATGATACCACTTACTGGTTAAGATGTGTGCGAAGGCCTAGTATTGCTGTATCTTAAAAATCTTCAGAGATATTTTTCATAAGTAGTTTATTTCAATAATAGATTTTAATGGGAATGCTGTTCTTCAGTTTGAGCAAAGTTTATGTGGAACTGATTAGAGTATTTTAAACTTTGTTGGTAACATATCAATTCAAATCATGTGGTGATCTGGTCAAAGAAGTTAAAATTAACTATTGTTAAGCATTAATTAGATTGATATTTCCCCCTTGTGACTCCATTGGTGTTTTGTTTTTTGTTGTTGTTGTTTTAAGCTTGTTTGTTTACTTAAGTAATCTCTGCACCCAACATGGTACTCAAACTCAGGGCCCTGAGATCAAGAGTTGTATTGTAAACTCTTCCTATTGAGCCAGCCAGGCGCCCCGCATTGTTAATATCCAAACACTATTAAATGCATTCTCAAGGGGGTGGTATTCCCCAAAGGGGTTAAAAACTGTTTTGGCGGGGTATGGAGTGAAAAAAACCCTTAGTTATTACAGTGATTTGTGACCCTTAAGAGGACCACAGTACGTAAACTGATACATAGTGTATCTATAAGACTAAAATTTTATGGTTTGGGGATGATTAGGAAAATAATATCTAAAAAAGTTTCTTAAGGGGGTGGTAATGAAAAACAGGTTGAGAAACACTTCTCTGCTGCATAAAACAGAGATGCTAGAATATGTAATCATTAGAGATCATTTAACCAGATTACTTCCTAGAATAAAATGAGTGCCTCATATGTGCTAAGCACTCTATTATCCAGGAGGGCAAAAAATGAAAAGACCCTTTGCTTCTTTTGGGGGAAGTCTTATATATTAGTTAACATGGGATGATTATTGCTTTAGTTTAAGGAGGTATACTCAAGGTGAGAAGGCCATATAAGTTAGATTGAGGGAGACAGGGAAGAAGGGTCCAGAATAAGTATGGTGTGTAAGCTCTGAGTCTTGACTTCTAGGCCTCTGTAGTAGAATTTATTTTTCAAACTTTTAGAACCACTGGATTATTGTTTAAAATGCAGCTTCTGGGGGGCACCTGGGTGGCTCAATCTGTTAAGCGTCCGACTTCAACTCAGGTCATGATGTTGTGATTTGTGAGTTCAAGCCACACGTCAGGCTCAGAGCCTGTAGCCTGCAGCCTGCCTCGGATTCTGTGTCTCCGCCTCCCCTGCTCATGCTCTGTTTATCTCTCTCAAAAATAAATAAACAGTAAAAAAAAAAGTTAAAATGCAGCTTTCGAAGTCCCACCTCATGTAATATGATTTGGGATTGGGTCCTAGAGATTGTGATATGGGTAGCCTAAGGACCTTTTTTTTTTTTTTTTAATTTTATTATTATTATTTTATTTTTTTTTCTAGGGGTTGGGACCTGTCTTAAATGGTGGCAGTAGAAACTTTTCAGGGACAAACACTGGTCTAATTTTGTTTTATGGGAACTTCACCTATTAGGCTGTCACCTTTCATCGCTTTTCCAGCAGCTTAGAAATAAATGCCCCCCAACCCTGTATTAGGACTTTTTATTCCTGGCTAAGCTGTCACTGTTTCTTGATTATGTTTTGTTTGTATATATTTTCTTTAGCAGTATCTTTTGTAGCCATTTAGGGTAATGGAATCCTTTACTTACTCGTGTTCAGAATAAAGACAGTGTTAGTCCTCTTTTCTTTTTTTTTTTTTTTTTTTTTTTTAACGTTTATCTATTCTTGGGACAGAGAGAGACAGAGCATGAACGGGGGAGGGGCAGAGAGAGAGGGAGACACAGAATCGGAAACAGGGTCCAGGCTCTGAGCCATCAGCCCAGAGCCCGACGCGGGGCTCGAACTCACAGACCGCGAGATCGTGACCTGGCTGAAGTCGGACGCTCAACCGACTGCGCCACCCAGGCGCCCCAGTCCTCTTTTCTTAACTAGTTGAAGAATATGTGTTAAATTCTAGATGCTGCAGGTGAAAGGGTGACTTGAAGAGGAAAGGAGATGAGCATTATCTGGAACTGATGGAAAAAAGGAACCATGAATATTTAACCTGGGAAAGTACGCATACAGGGCCTAAACCTCTGCTCACTGAAGTTGTAGACCTGGACATCAAATTCAGATACCTGCAGGGCTAGACAGGTAGTTCAGCGAGGGGGGTGGGCCTGATGTACAGTCGATAAACTGGAGGGTGCGTGTCCATCTTCAAAGGGGGCAGCCCCACTCATTAGCTTCAGCTGAATCTTGTCACGAAGGACCATGAGTCGGAATCAGATCCCCTTTTTCAAGAGAAGTGAGATATCCAGACTTTTATGTAAACTCTCCCAGATTTTTTTAACATTACACGACCAAATAAATAAAAACAAAACTACAGACCAAAACATTTCTCCATGCTATAGTTTGCATTCTTATATATCAGATGAATTTTGACCCATGAGTCTTTTCAAATTCTGTGATTGAGGTAGATAGCCCCAAATAGGGATTTACGTATTTGTAAGACCCAGACCTTGGCAGCAAGATTGTAAAGCAAAGTAGAGTTTGGAGAGGGTTGTGTAACATCAAGAGCATACTTCTATGAATTGTTGGTTGAAATTAGGTCATCTCAAAGTGAGATTTATGGTGCACTGTCTCTTCATCTCTCTTCTCTAAATTTAGAGGACCCCAATTAGAGTTATGTATCCTGACGGAGGCAGGTTTTTGGGGAATTAGCAAGTGAGATTGGTCACAGAACATCCATTTTTGTTTAATCCAATGAAAATTCTGGACAGGCCATATGTACATTTAGCATAGAATAGGCCCACTGAATCTCCTTGTACTCCCTAAGAAAAATTAATAGGAGTGGGACTTAACTCACGTAAATGATTATTTTCTCATGGTTGTCCTATCCCCTTAGACTATCCAGCGTCTCTCTGGCCATTAATTAGTATGTCAAGATGTTGTGAAATACACTGTAATTCTGTTTGGGGCCATAGAATATGAATTCTCTACAGGTATTGGTCATCAGGAAAGTTGAATTCCCCAACTTCCTCACTTCGTTGGATCACAATTTGCTGTTAATTTTAATTATGCTTAATTACAGTCAGCTGAATTTGGTCTTTAGGTAACATGTACAAAAATGTACAGTATTTTGGTTATAGTAACATCACCTATGTTTAGTTTATCACATAAAAAGTTGGAGTGGCTTAAGACTTGAGTCAATTAAGAATTCTTTACATGCTGCTTATTTGTTCCTACCTTTGACATGTGTTTTAGTAAACTTGCTTAGTGGTCTTTCATCAAATGTGTAAGCTATGTCCCTTTTGAATAATTAATGTCCCTTTTGAATTAATTAATTACTCTTTGGGTAACTGATTTTGAAAAACCTATATGTGTATTGCTACTGATTCCGACAACCCTTTTCTCAAATTGAGATGCCTTCTATGCCTACTCATTGTTGACTGAGTTTGTCACCACTGAGTTTTTCCCAAACAGGGAAGGCCTATGGGACCAATATCAGTCCTCGGTCAGGAAGAGGTTGTATAAATAGCTGTGCACACACTCTAGAGTAGGGGAAGGAGGAGAATTTAAGTGTCTGTCCCCAGATGTGAACTCCTCCTGTTTTTGTTTTAGGGTAATTAATGTTTCCTTAGATTGAGCTAAACTTTGGGCTCTTGGGTTTCTGACTTTCAGTTCTGAATCAGCATCCTTTAGGCATAGGTTGGGGGTGGGGGAAATGGAGTTTGTATTTCATGTCATCCCAAAATGAATGAAGTAACATGAGAGCCATGCTTTTTTAAGCTTGGACTTGAGACTAGAAAATTGGCTATATGAAGGTGAAAACTGTCACCCTAGAATCATAGGGACTTGGGAGGGATTAGACTGTAAGCAGTCTCTTGTTACGCTATTGTGACTCCGATTCTTAAAGATCATGTTGGGTTTTGTGGTGTTTGCTTCTAGGTTCTCTGGTTGAATATTTGTGTTATAAGGTGGTCTTGTTCCTGTCTGCCATTCTGCCTCCCTTGGCCTTCTAAATTAGATACATTCCCCCTTCTGCTCCCAGACGTCTCCATCTCTTCGTCCCCTGACACAGCAATCATTTATCAAGTTGTTTCACGCGTTGTCGGGAGGGGGGCCCTGGGGACTCGAGTTTGTTTCGTCCCTTTGTTGGAGCTCCACAGGATCGTCCAGCTTAGTCTCCAGCCAACTGCTGAGAGTTGCCGGACTCCAGGAGCAAATGTTAAAGGGGCCCCCTTTCATCTACTTGCTGCTACTTCAATCTTTTATTTTAAATTCCAGCTTATTGCAACTGTAATCACACATACAGTTTCTAGACATGTATGTAATCCTGAGAGGGTTTTTTTCCCCCCTTATTCAATCATTGAAGATATGGAAATAGATTTTTAGTCTGTCTTTTCTTTGTTGTTTCTTGTCCATTTTCTGCTCTCCCTTCATTACTACACTGCCTTTTTCCAAGTGGTAGATTATTATAGATAGATTTATTAAGTGGGAGTTTGTTTTTTTATTAAGTGGGAGTTTGTTTTTTTATAAGACACCTTCTTTTGGATATGCTGTAATTTATCAAGGTGTCCTTTTTTCCTGATGACATTTCATTATCAATAGAAATATCTAAACAGTATAGGAATAAAAAGATTTTAAAGTTAGTGAAATTTTAGTGCAAGGTGAATGTTACTGTTTGTTACTAGGGGTTATGCAGGTTATCTAAAGTGTCTTAAAAAGTAAAAGGAAAAATATAATTAGACATGTATGAATGTTAACCAGTTACCATGAATTTGAAAGATGGATATTGCTTACTGTAACTTAATAGTTTAAAAGAACAGTGTTTCTTTGTGGGGTACTGGAAGTCAGACTGTAATAAGGCTTACGAGAATTTTTTTGGTGATTCTGGAACATTTCCTCCTAGTACTTTATTATAAAACTGCCAAATGAACAGAAAGGTTGAAAGGATTGTATGTTATATTTTGGGCTTAAATTTGTGTTTTTCTTTGCCAAGCTGAATAAAACATGCAGTAATCTCATAATGTATTATAAAGTTACTCTTGGAAGCAAAGTAATGAGAAAGAAAATACCCCAGATGATATGTGTTAAAAAGCCTGAATTCTGCAATGAGCCTATTTACTGTAGACAAGCTGAGCCTAGAACCTAAAGTTGTAGAGTATCACTAATCATCAAGTTTAGTGGGGAAAACTTGTGTTTTCCCTCCTCTTCAGGTATTTTATGTTGTAAATATAGCCATCGTGATTAGATTTGTCAGCTGAAAAATAGTTTATAATGAAAACTAAATTGTCTTGAGTGCTGTGACTTTAACATCAAAGTGAGCCCGATGATTTCCCTTAGACTATATTCTTATTATTGGAATATTTTTCAGCTGTGAAACTGTAGTGCATTATTTCTCATTGATTTTCACAATAAAACTATAAAATTGCAATTGCTAATAAAAAGGATTTTTTCATATGTAATAGTACTATCCAAATATCAATAATATTCAGCTATATTTCAAGTTAAGAATATGAAAGCATGGCAACCTTATATTCTGAAAATTAATATGTATTGTTTACCAGATGTTTTAAACAGAGTATAGCAATAAATAAAATACACAAAAATCCTCTTGGAGCTTATATTCTATGGAGGGAGACATATCAGGTACTTCATCTTCTTTTCTTCACATTCAGTGGCAAGGTTGGTGAGTTTTTTTTCTGTAAAGGGCCAGACCATTTTTTTTACAGTTACTTGACTTTGCTATAGAAATGATTGGGTAAGGCTGTGTTTCAGTAAAACTTTATTTATAATAACAAGGAGCAGACCATAGTTTGCCAACCTCAGTTCTAAGCTGTAGAAGAAGGACAACTAGTAGATCATAAAATTTTTAAAAAGTGTATTTGTGTAACAATAGATACCGTTAAGTCAGTGGACATAGATGAGGTTTAAGAAAAAAATTGGCAAAGCAGATGGCAAGGTGTCAAATACTGTTAATACACATACATCCCAAGGGAACATGGGCAAAGGATATGAAGAAACAGGTCTTAGAAGAACAAATCTAAATGGCCAACAAATATCTTAGAAGATGCTCATCTGATTGGCAAAACTTACAAGGATGGTAGGTAATATGTATCAAAGTAGGCTCCCCTTATCCTCATGTTCATCTTCAGTGGTTTCAGTTGCCCACAGTCAAATCAGATGTCTGGAAGCAAATGATCCTCCTCCTAACTTCAGAAGGTTGGGGTGTGGCTGGCCCAGTCCAAAGAGTCTGCAACTCTTGATCTTGGAGTCTTGATCTTGAGTTTGAGCCCTATGTTGGTTGTAGAGATTACTTAGATACATTAATTTTTTTTAAAAAAAAGGTTGGTAGTAGACTAATGCTGGGATACAGTGCCTACGTAGTTCACCTCCCTTCATGTCATCATGTTAGGCATTTTATCATCTCACATCATCGCAAGAAGAGTATGTACAGCATGGTAGGATATTTTGAGAGACATTGAGAGACCACATTCACGTAGCTTTGTTATAATGTTATAACTTTTGTTATAATTTTTATTGTTATAATCTTTCCATTTTATTTTATTATTTTTTTAATGTTTATTCATTTTTTGAGAGAAAGACAGCGTGGGTGGGGGAAGGGCAGAGAGAGAGGGAGATGCAGAATCCAAAGCAGGCTCCAGGCTCTGAGCTGTCAGCACAGAGCAGGACTCAGAGCTTGAACATGAGACCATGACCTGGCCAAAGTCAGATGCTCAACCGATTGAGCCACCCAGGTGCCCCTCCACTTGATTTTTTATTATTAATTGTTTATTATGCTTAATTTCTAAATTTTTAAAAATGTTTTATTTATTGAGAGAGAAATAGAGAATGAGCGGGGGAGGAACAGAGTGAGACAGGGACACAGAATCCAAAGCAGGCCCCAGGCTCCAAGCTGTAAGCACAGAACGCAACGTGGGGCTCGAACGCACAAACCGTGAGATCATGACCTGAGCCAAAGTCGGACACTCAACTGACTGAGCCACCCAGGTGCCCCTACTGTGCTTAATTTCTAAATTAAACATTATTATAGGCATGTAGGAAAAAATATAGTATATACAGAGTTCGGTACTGTCTGCAGTTTCGGGCATCCCCTGGGGGTCTTAATGTATACCCCTCAGATAAGTGGGAAGTACTGTATTGGAAGATTAAAGGGTACTCTTATACATTGCTAATGTAAAATGAAATTGATGCTGCCATTTTGAAAAATAATCTGACCTCTGTTAATAGTAAAACTACTTTCTTTGTCTCAGAAATGCAGCTCCTGGGATGGGTGTGTGTATGGTGGTATTTCATTGTGTTTTTATTTTATTTTTTCTACTTTTTTTAGATTGTAGTAGAATACATACAACAAGTATATAGCTTATTGGTATTAAATACATTTGTAATATTTTACAGTCATCACTACCATATCCATCTCCAGAACTTTTTATCTTACTAAATTAAAACCTCATACCTATTAAACAGTAACTGTCCATTCCCCCTCAAACCCCCCTGCCCTGGCAACTACCATTCTACTTTTTTTTTTTTTTTTTAATGTTTCTTTATTATTTTGGAGAGAGAGACAGTGTGAGCAGGGGAGGGGCAGAGAGAGAAGGAGACATAGAATCCGAAGCAGGCTTCAGGCTAGAGCTGTCAACATAGAGCCCCGTGCGGGGCTCGAATTCAGGAATTGTGAGATCATGACCTGAGTTGGAGGCTCAACCGACTGAGCCACCCAGGAGCCCCACCATTCTACCTTCTAAGATTTTGACTACTCTAAGTACTTCATATAAGTGGCATCATATAGTCTTTGGCCTTTTGTGACTGGCTTATTTCATTTAGTGTAATCTCCTATTTCATCCATATTGTAGCATATGTCAGAATGTATTTCACTTTTAAGGCTAACTAATATTCTGTTGTATGTATATATCACATTTTGCTTATCCATTCATCCATTGATGGCCACTTGGGTTGCTTCCACATATCAGCTTTTGTGAATAATGCTGCTGTGAACAGGAGTGTACAAATATATCTTTGAGACCCTGCTTTCAGTTCTTTGGGGTTTATACCCAGAAGTGGAATTGCAGGATCATAGGGTGATTCTATTTTTCATTTTTTGATGACCCACCACATTGTATTTCTTTCTCAGTATCTCTCTTTTTTTTTTTTTTTTTATTTTATTTTTGGGACAGAGAGAGACAGAGCATGAACGGGGGAGGGGCAGAGAGAGAGGGAGACACAGAATCGGAAACAGGCTCCAGGCTCCGAGCCATCAGCCCAGAGCCTGATGCGGGGCTCGAACTCACGGACCGCGAGATCGTGACCTGGCTGAAGTCGGACGCTTAACCGACTGCGCCACCCAGGCGCCCCTCTCAGTATCTCTTTGATAGTATATTCCCATCAGCAGTGTACTGGGTTCCAGTTTCTTCGCATCTTTACCAACATGTTCTTCTATTTTTTTCTTTTTTTTACAGTGGTCATTCTAGTGGGTGTGAAGTTATATCCCATCGTAGTTTGGATTTGCATTTCTCTAGTGATTAGTGATACTAGGCAGTTTTTCATGTGTTTATTGGTCATTTGTCTTTTTTGAAGAAATGTGTTTTGAAGCCTTTTGCCCATTTATTTATTTTTAAAGATTTTATTTTTAATCTCTCCACCCAGTGTGGGGCTCAAACTCAGAACTCCAGGATCCAGAGTTGCATACTCTACCAACTGAACTACCCAGGCACCCTTCTTTCACCCCCCCTTAAAAAAATTTTTTTTAATGATTATTTATTTTTGAGACACAGAGACACAGCACAAGTGGGGGAGGGGGCAGAGAGAGAGAGAGAGAGAGAGAGAGAGATACAGAATCTGAAGCAGGCTCCAGGCTCCCTGCTGACAGCACAGAGGCCGACAGAGCATAGAACCCACAAACCACAAGATCATGACCTGAGCCAAAGTCAGACACTCAACCAGTTGAGCCACCCAGGTGCCCCTCTTTTGCCCAGTTTTAAAACAGGTTCTTGGGCTTTTGGTTGGTTGAGTTGTAGGAGTTCTCTATATATTTTGAATTTTAATCCCTTATCAGATACATGATTTATAGATGTTTTCTCACATTTGTGAGTTGCTTTTTACTCTGTTGATTAGTGTGTTTTGATGCATAAATTTTTTTAAAAGTTTTTTAAATGTTTGTTTATTTTTGAAAGAGAGAGTGTGAGCAGGGGAGATGCAGAGAGGGAGACACAGAATCCAAAGCAGACTCCCGGCTCCAAGCTGTTCTCACAGAGCCTGACACGGGGCTCGAATCCACGAACTGCATGATCATGACCTAACCTGAAGCTGACACTTAACCGACTGAGCCATCCAGGCACCCCTGATACATAAAAAGTTTTAATTTTCATGAAGTTTATATTGTCAGTTTTTTCTTTTGTTGCCTGTACCTTTGGTGTCACATGCAAGAAAGCATCATGAAGATTTTTGTCCTATTTAACTTTTAGGAGTTTTATACTTTCAGGTTTTACATTTAGATCTTTGATCCATTTTCAGTTAATTTTTGTATATGGTGTGAAGTAAGGGTTCAGATTCATTGTTTTGCATGTGGATATTCAGTTTTCCCAGCACCATTGATTGAGAAGACTCCTTTTCCTAGTGAGTGGTTTTGGCACCCTTGTCAAAAATTATTTGACTGTATGTGCAAAGATTTATTTCTGGATTTTCTATTCCAATCCATCGGTCTATAGTTTTTTGTTTTTTGTTTTTTTAAGTATAATGCATACATACCGTGTTATTAGATTCAGGTATACAATATAATAATTCAGTGATTGTGTTCATCACTCAGGGCTCATCACAATAAGTGTAGTGTCAATCCCCTTTATTCTACCATCCTCCCACCCATCACTCCTTTGGCAACCACCAGTTCTTTGTATTTAAGAGTTAGGGGTTTTTTTTTGGTTTGTCCCTTTTACTCATTTGTTTCTTAAATTCAACATATGAGTGAAATTGTATATTTTCCTGACTTAGCATTATAACCTCTGGGTTCCATTCTTTTTTATGGTTGAGTAACATTTGATGTGTATATATACTACATCTTCTTTAAACATTCATCTGTGGACGGGCTCTTAGGTTACTTCCATATCTTGGCTATTATAAGTAATGCTGCAGTAAACATAAGGGTTGCATATATCTTCTCAAAGTACTGTTTTAATTTTCTTTGGGTAGATACCCGGTAGTGGAATTGCTGGATCATATGAGTAATACTATTTTTAAGTTTTTGAGGAACCTCCATACTGTTGTCCACAGTGGCTGCACCAGTTTGCATCCTCACCAAAAGCACACAAAGTTTCCCTTTTCTCCCCATCCTCACCACCACTTGTTATTTCTTGTGTATTTTTGTTGGGTGTGAGGTAATACCTCATTGTGGTTTTGATTTGCATTTCCCTCTTGATAAGTGATGTTGAGCATCGTGTCATGTCATCTGTCTGTTGTCTATTTGTGTCTTCTTTTCAAAAATGCCTATTCAGATCCTCTGCCCATTTTTAAAATGGACTATTTGTGGTTTTTTGGTGTTGATTTGTGTAAGTTCTTTTATATATTTTGGATATTAACCCCTTATCTGATAGGTCATTTACAAATATCTTCTCCCATTCAGTATGTTGCCCTTTTTTGTTGATGGTTTCCTCTGCAAAAGCTTTTTATTTTGGTGTAGTCCCAATAATTGTACTTTTGTTTCCCTTGCTTGAGGAGACCTATTTAGAAAAATATTTGTACAGCAAATGTTAAAGATATTACTGCCTATTTTTTTCACCTAGGATTATTATGGTTGCAGATCTCACATTTAGGTCTTGATTCTATTTTGAGTTTATTTTTGTGTAAGGTGTAAGAAGTGATCTGGATTCATTCTTTTCTGCAGGCAACTGTCTAGTTTTCCCAGCAGAGACTGCCTTTTTCCCATTGTGTGTTCTTGCCCTTTTGTCATAGATAAGTTGACCATTTCAACGTGGGTTTTATTTCTGGGCTCTCTATTCTGTTTCATTGATTTATATGTCTGTTCTTGGGCCAGTATTATACTATTTCAGTTACTACAGCTTTGTAGGCTATCTTGCAATCTGGGATTGTGATGCCTCCAGTTTTCTTCTTTCTCAAGATTCCTTTGATTATTCAGGATCTTCTTTAAAATTTATTTATCAAGTTATTTATCAAGTTATCAAGAGGGGTTGGGGGGAAGAGAATCCCGAGCAGTCTCTGTGCTGCCAGTGCAGAGCCACCCGTGGGTCTTGAACTGACAAACTGTGAGATCATGACCTGATCTGAAATCAAGAGTCAGATGCTCAACCAACTCATCCACCCAGGTGCCCCTGACTATTCAGGATCTTTTGTGGTTCCATACAAATGTTAGTATTATTTATTCTAGTTCTGTGAAAAATGTTGTTGGTGTTTTGATAGGGATTATATTAAATCTGTAGATTGCTTTGGGTAGTATGGACATTTTAACAATATTGGTACTCCAGTCAGTAAGCATGGCTCCATTTTTCCATTTGTTTGTGTCATCCTCATGTCCTTTCATCACATGTTTTATAGTTTTCAGGGTACAAGTCTTTCACAAACATGGTTAAGTTTATTCCTAGGAACTTTATTATTCTTGGTGTAATTGTAAATGGGATTTATTTTTTTAATTTTTCTTTCTGCTGCTTCATTATTAGTATAGAGAAATGCAACAGATTTCTGTATTTTTGTATCTTGAGACATTACTAGAGTTATTTATCAGTTCTAGTAGTTTTTGGGTGGAGTCCTCAGTGGGTTTTTTTTTTTTTTAAATGTTTTTAATTTATTTTGAGAGTGTGGGGTAGGGGCAGAGAGAGGGAGAGGGAATCCCAAGCGGGCTCTGTGATGCGGGCTCGAACCCACCAACTGTGAGATCATGACCTGAGCCTAAATCAAGAGTTAGATGCTTAACCAACTGAGCCACAATGCGCCCCTAGTGTTTTCTATATATGACATATCATCAGTGAAAATTTTACTTCTTCCTCACAATTTGGATTCTTTTTATTTTCTTTCTTGTCTCACTGCTTTGGCTAAGACCTCTAGTGTTGTGTCGAGTAAAAGTGGTTAGAATGGTGGACATCCTTCTTTTGTTCCTGTTGTAGAGGAAATGTTCTCATTTTTTTTACCAGCGAATATGTTAGCTGTTAGCTGTGGGTTTTATATATGTATATATCCTTTATTATGTTGAGGTATAGTTCCTTTAAATCTACTTTGTTGAGAGTTTTAAAATCATGAATGGGTGTTGTATTTTGTCATGCCTTTTCTGCCTCTATTCAGATGATCATATGATGTCTTTCTTTATGGTAGTACCACATTGTTTTAAAAAAATTTTTTTTAACGTTTATTCATTTTTGAGAGACAGAACGTGAGTGAGGGCAGGACAGAGAGAGAGAGGACAACACAGAGTCCAAAGCAGGCTCCAGGCTCTGAACTGTCAGCACACAGCCTGACACAGGGCTTGAACCCACAAACTGTGAGATCGTGACCTGAGCTGATGTTGGACGCTTAACCCACTGAGCCACTCAGGTGCCCCAGTACCACACTATTTTGATTACTATAGCTTTGTAAATTTTGAGATAAGGAAGTGTTAGTCCTCCAGGTTTGTTCTTT
This sequence comes from Lynx canadensis, assembly GCF_007474595.2. NCBI lineage: Eukaryota > Metazoa > Chordata > Mammalia > Carnivora > Felidae > Lynx > Lynx canadensis. The sequence goes on along the minus strand of NC_044309.1, from coordinate 34,618,681 downwards.
TTTCAAGATTGTCTTGTTATTTCAGATCCCTTCAGATTCAATATGAACTTCAGGATTTTTAGGATTAATTTAGGGCTTTTCTGTTTCTGCAGAAAAACATGGGGATTTTGATAGGGATTACATTTACTTTGTGGATTGCTTTGGGTGGTATTAACATCTTAATATTAAGTCTTTCAGTTCATGAACATGGAATATATTTTATTTATGTCTTTATTTCAGCAATGTTTTGTAGTTTTATTTGTAGTTTATTTATAAAAGTCTTTTATTTTCTAGACTGAGTTAATTCCTAAGTATTTTATTCTTTTTGATGCTATTGTAAATGGAATTATTTTCACAATTTACTTTTTAATTGTTCATTATGTATAGAAATGTAACTGAATTTTGTGTTGACTTTGTGTCATGCTACTTTGTTGCATTTATTTGTTTTAAATGCTATCTTTAGAGTTTTCTCCATAGAAGATAATGTCCGTAAACAGAGGTAATTTTGTTTCTTCCTTTACAATTTGAATGCCTTTTGTTTATTTATTTATCGATTTTTGTCTAATTGCTGTGACTAGAACTTCCAGTACTGTGTTGAATAAAAGTGGTAACATAGGCATACTTGCCTTGGTCTTGATCTTAGAGGAAAACTTTGTCTTTTACCACTCCTGGAATTTTAGCCCATAAATGCAAAACAACACCAAGGGCATATGCACATGGAAGCTCATTTTGACATGGTTCTAAGTGACAAAAAATGGAAAACAAAACGAGAGGCTACCTGTCAGGGAGTAGATGAATAGAATATGGTATCTTCACACCATGGACTATTAGGTAGCCTTTAAAAGAGTAAGGTCGAGCTATATCCCTTGACTTGGAGGGATTTGCGCAACATAATGAGAAAAGCAATATGCAGGTAAGTATGGTTAACATTAATCTATTAAAATAAAGCTTATATTTATGTGTATATCTCCATGTATGTATGTGTAAATCTTACATGTGTGATTTTATGTGAATTGACAAAAGTGAAAAGGGATATATACTTAATTGTTAACATGGATACATCAGTTATTGATGTTAAAGGTAGAGAAAAGAGGGGAAAGTTCCCAGAATTAATAGCATGATAGCTTTCTGAATTTATGTAGACTGTGTCTGTGTATCTATATATGTATATATTTATTTACAACTTTTTTTTTTTTTTTAAGGAAAAACAGACACTGTTACTCAGTCTTTACAATTCTAGCAATTTGTCAATGGGCTTGCTAGCTCCCAAACTTGATGTCATAAGATACACTTGCCTTTATTGTGAATCTTTGATTACTTGTCCAATTTGCCCTGTGGCTACAAAATTGAAGTCTTTTTCCCTGTTTTTATGGCACAAAAACTTTAAAAGATTGAAAAGTGCCTTAGAGAAATGAAGACTCTAGGTCATACAGCTAGTAACTGATGTTTGAATTGAATCCAGACCTATCCTTATACTTTGTACTATATACCATGCTGATAATCTTTGTCTCATGATTTCCTTCGAGCTTCTTTGTTGATGATTCACCTGGTACCTGATCCTGTACAGAATGTTGCTTTCCTTGGGATCAGTGAAAAGTAACGTTGTATAGCGGATTTATAAGAAAAATTTTATTTCAGTTATCTCTTAACAGATTTAATAAGAATGGAGTAGGGGCGCCTGGGTGGCGCAGTCGGTTAAGCGTCCGACTTTGGCCAGGTCACGATCTCGCGGTCCGTGAGTTCGAGCCCCGCGTCGGGCTCTGGGCTGATGGCTCAGAGCCTGGAGCCTGTTTCCGATTCTGTGTCTCCCTCTCTCTCTGCCCCTCCCCCGTTCATGCTCTGTCTCTCTCTGTCCCAAAAATAAATAAATAAACGTTGAAAAAAAAAAAAAGAAAAAGAATGGAGTAATACCATTTCTTCACCACCCCCTCCACTCCCTCTCAGTCTGGGATTGAGAAGCTAGGGGTGGCTGTAGACACTCTTATTCCTCAAATATTAATTTCCAGGGCTAGGTGATTTAGCAGGTAGGTTTTACACACTTCTTGTCTTCTTTGGTCACTGTCTGCTATGTTTTTATTTTGGATAAACCTTCAAAAAACAACACTATCTAACATGATAATTGTACAGTCATTGTAGGCTTAATGTTTTCTGGCATATTTATTCGATAACTTAATGTCCAAAAGATAAATACTTTATATCTATGTTGATAAATTTGTTTCTATTTCCAGTTATTTTGAAGGTTATCAGGTCTTAAAAAAAATTTTTTTTTTTAACATTTGTTTATTTTGGAGAGAGACAGAGAATTATGAGTGGGGGAGGGGCAGAGAGAAAGGGAAACACAGAATCCGAAGCAGGTTTTAGGCTCCAAGCTGTCAGCACTCAGCCGGACATGGGGCTCGAACTCATGGACTCTGAGATCGTGACCTGAGCCAAAGTCAGACGCTTAACCAACTGAGCCACCCAGGTGCCCCTGATTTTGTAACTTTAGATAAGAGATTTTAATATCATGTGGTATTTCCCTTATTTTATTCTTTGCATAGGATACTTAACATTTTTATGTGTGAATTTGCTTATACAAGTTAGAAACAGTGTGTTTAAAATATCACTGGATAATAATAGTGATTCACATGATTCCATAGAATCATTAGCAATTTTTGTTTAATGAGTTAATGAATCATAGTTGTATATGGGATTTTTGCTGGTATAGTAAGACCTTGGTTTGCAAGCGTAATTCATCCTGGAAACATGCATGTAATCTAGAGAACTTGTTTATCAAACCAAATTTCAAGAACCATTGGCTCAGTTGTAATCATGTGACATTTGGCATCACGTGTTATAAAACATCACTAGTTTATCAAGTTTTAATTCATTAGAAATGTTTGATGGGCGCCTGGGTGGCGCAGTCGGTTAAGCGTCCGACTTCAGCCAGGTCACGATCTCGCGGTCCGTGAGTTCGAGCCCCGCGTCGGGCTCTGGGCTGATGGCTCGGAGCCTGGAGCCTGTTCCCGATTCTGTGTCTCCCTCTCTCTCTGCCCCTCCCCCGTTCATGCTCTGTCTCTCTCTGTCCCAAAAATAAATAAACGTTGAAAAAAAAAAACAACAATTTTAGGGGCGCCTGGGTGGCGCAGTCGGTTAAGCGTCCGACTTCAGCCAGGTCACGATCTCGCGGTCCGTGAGTTCGAGCCCCGCGTCAGGCTCTGGGCGGATGGCTCGGAGCCTGGAGCCTGTTTCCGATTCTGTGTCTCCCTCTCTCTCTGCCCCTCCCCCGTTCATGCTCTGTCTCTCTCTGTCTCAAAAATAAATAAAAACGTTGAAAAAAAATTAAAAAAAAAATCGGGGCGCCTGGGTGGCGCAGTCGGTTAAGCGTCCGACTTCAGCCAGGTCACGATCTCGCGCTCCGTGAGTTCGAGCCCCGCGTCGGGCTCTGGGCTGATGGCTCAGAGCCTGGAGCCTGTTTCTGATACTGTGACTCCCTCTCTCTCTGCCCCTCCCCCGTTCATGCTCTGTCTCTCTCTGTCCCAAAAATAAATAAACGTTGAAAAAAAAAATTTTTTTTAAAAAAATAAAAAAAAGAAATGTTTGATCATCTTGCAGAACTCCCTCAGAACAAGTTACTTGCAATCCAAGGTTTACTGTATTTGTTGAGGGGTGTGTGTGTGTGTGTGTTTCTAACTTGAAAAATCCCTTTTTTTCTCACTTAAAGAACTTATTTTGAATTTAATTGGTCTGTTTTTAATTGCTGTCCAGTCTTGCTCAGTGCTGTGTATTTCTTCATACTGTCTGCCTCTGAGCTCTTCTCTAGCTTGTTTTCTTAAAAAATAAACAAAACGTCCCACCAGCCATTCTACAAATCCTGGTATCTATAATGTATGAAAAAATGAAGCAGGTAGAAAGTTGAACATTACCTTAGAACTAAGGGCATGCTTTTAGAGTTAGTCTTACATGTTTGATCTTACCATTTGGTAATATTTCACAGGGTAATAGACCTATTAATATAATTCTGCCCAGCTATAAGTTGTTAGTAATTGTAATCCTATTTTATTTATTTATTTTTAAAGATTTTATTTTTAAGTAATCTCTACACCCAATATGGGGCTCGAACTCACAACCCCAAGATCAAGAGTTCCACTCTCTACCAGCTGAGCCAGCCAGGAGCCCCCGTAATCCTATTTTAAACAGTTTATTATCTTTGAAATTAATCTTGGAAGATTCAAAAAAGAAGAAAGGAACAAGTTCCTTTAACCAACAGGAATCTTCTAAAGATTCCTTGAGAACCTTAGTGCATATGGTAGAAAGGCACCAGTGGGGAGGAGAGAAGATCATATTCAATCCTGAATGTTTACTCATTTCTAATTTTGACCCAACAGAAGGGAGAGGAAAAAGGTCCTAGCTGAAGTGACTTTAGCAGCTCCATTCCCTGGCTTAGCAGTGAGGGAAGTCTTCTCCCAGCAGCTCAGCTCTTCTCTGTGGAGACTGTGCTTCACTTCCCGTTCTCCCAGTGTCCTTTCTGCTTTAGCCTGCTTCACGTTTTTAGGGTTCCTGCCCCACTCTTGGTGTCATTTAAGTATATGCCCCTAAAATAAGAGGCTCTTGGCTAACCAGCTGACTACAGGAGCAGATGTGTTAAGAGTCTATTGAAACACAAAGATTTAAACTAGAAAAACATTTTGAAATGTAGAACAAAGAGAACAAAAAGCCATAATGTAAAGAAGTCAAATTTGATGATTAAAAGCAAGGTGATTTTTAGATTGTTCACCTGCTTCTCTTGTCTACTAGAAGATTGGTTAAACCCTTTTATGCTTCAAAATCATCTAGGTACCTGCCTACACATACACACACTCTGCTGGTATTCTCATAAGGACTAACAGTGCACCCCGTCTCTGGAGAGATCCTCTCCCATGGAACTGAATCCAGTGTCTTTCTTTCTTTCCTCCCCTCTCCTCCCCTCCCCTCTCCTCCCCTCCCCTCTTCACTTTCTTTCAAGTTTGTTTATTTTGTGTGTGAGAGAGAGGGGGAGACAGCATGAGTAGGGGCGAGGCAGAGAGAGGGAGAGAAAAAGAGACATCATTAGTGGGGGAAGGGCAGAGAGAGAGGGAGAGTGAGACTACCAAACAGGCTCCATAACTGTCGGCGTAGAGCCCAGTGCAGGGCTCGAACTCATGAACCCTGAGATCATTACCTGAGCTGAAATCAAGGGTCAGACACTCAACCAGCTCAGCCACCCAGGCGCCCCCTGTTTCTTATCACTCTCCTCGGCCTGGGTGGTTGTTTCTTCCATAGTTGATTGCAGGCGTGAAATTGTTGCTGGCTAATATAGATAATGTTAATTTCTTAGGTGGCACCCAAAGCACCAAATGATACATGAACAACCAAGTCTTTTAGGTTGTCAGGCTGGTAAGGAGTTACCTACAAATAGCTTTGAATTACCACCATCACTACCATTAAGATTTCCTATAAGAGAAGTTATGTAAAATGAGAAATAGTAATAAAGTCCTGTAAACCCTGCCTAGAATTACTCTCTGAAATAGTTTAACTAGAAAGAGAAGTTATCCTTCTACACAGAATTAAAGAGTTAGTGAAAACTTACTAAGAAGGAACTTGAATGTACTGTGTTAATAATGTCAGAATAGTAGCAAAACTTCCTAGGAAGGTGATACAGACAGTACCCTCATAGCTACACTAAAAAGAATATTCAACAAATATACCCAAGTATTCTTACTTTAGATGAAAAAATATATATATCATGATTTCCTGTTGAAAAAGTGATTTGTTAATTTCCCAAATAGGTAAGATTTAATTTTTCTCTTGCTACTTTAATGTTCTTAAATGCTTTTGATCTCTACATATTAGTAACTTGGATCTGTTGGACAATTCAGTTACAAGTCTTTAACGTCCTATATAAGGGAAACATACTTTACGCCCTAAGATCTATAGATTTCCCTTTCAGCAGCAGCATTGATTCATAGCAGTTAAATTAGTTCTAAAGCCTTGCATCAACAGCATTAGCATGACCTCGGAGCTCGTTATTAATGCCTTATTCCAGACCTAGATGAATCAAAATCTGCATTTAAAGAAGTTCCCCCATGATTTCTGTGTGCACTCAAGTTTGAGAAGCACTTTCCTAGAGCAGTGGTTTTGTACTTTGACTGCATTTAAAAATCAGCCTAGTTTAAAAAAATATTTTGCCTAAATCTCATTTCTGGAGACTTCAAAAAAAAAAAAAAAAAGACTTTTGACTTGGCATTAGGATTTAGAAACTTCTCCTATGTGGTTTTATCACATAGGCAAGGTTGACAACCATTGTTCCAGAGCTACACTGTGCAGTGTAGTAGCCACTGTCCACATGTGGCTATGTAAATTTACATTACTTAAAATCAAATACAATTTTTAAATTCGTGCCTCAGTCACGATAACCACATTTCAAGTGTTTAATTAGCCATGTGGCTAATGGCTGCTATATTGAATAGTGCATATTGAGAACACATAGAGATCCATCATCAGAAAAAGTTATATCTTAACATTTTGACAGCATTCTAGATAACTTATTTTCAGAGAGTTTTAATTTTAGGGAGTTGATTTATACTATTATAAATTGTGTCCTGGGGAAGAATGCAAAAATAGGCATTCAAAGGCATTCAAAGACTAGGAAATGAGTAGGCTGTGAAAAAACATCTATATTTTGGTTGAAACTTTCTTTTCACATCAGTTCACAATAACCAGTTATGCTTTTGCTATATGTAATTAGTTCAAAAGACAAATGAGAGATTGATAGTGCATGTTCATGAGTTAAAAAACTGGTTAGACCTGACTACTTTTGGCAAATAAACACTTGATGTACTAATATGAAAAATGAAGTTAGATTATTTGTGTAACTAGTTAATGTAATATCCAGCTTTGTTTTGTTACAATTTTTTAAATTTTTTAAATGTTTATTCACTTTTTGAGAGAAAGAAAGAGACTGAGAACGAGTCGGGGGGAGGGGGAAAGAGAGAGGGAGACAGAGAATCTGAAACAAGCTCCAGGCTCTGTGCTGTCAGTCCAGAGCCTGATGCTGTGTCTTGAACCCACGAACCATGAGGTCATAATCTGAGCTGAAGTCAGATGCTTAATCAACTGAGCCACACAAGCGCCCCTGTTTTGTTATAATTTTTAAGTTAAAATTTTTAAATGTAATTAATACAATTTATTGTGTATAATGCATTTAAGAAAGTGGTACAAAGGAAGGTAACCTTGTTGTCAAACAGCAGTTTCTCCATTTACTAGCTGTGTGACCTTTGGTTTTCCCTGATGAATGTCTTTTTTTTGCATATATATAAAATATGGTTAATAAAGTTACCTACTAATAGTATTGCTGAGGATTAAATGAAATAGTCAATGTAAAGCTCCAAACACTGCCTTGTATATACTAGGTTTTCAATAAGGGACAGCTAACATTATTAATAGTATATCTATTTATACTCTGGTGCTAAATAAATAGTTCTAGTGTTGATATTCTGCATCTATCCGTTGTTGTCTTCCTCCAGCAGGAGTCCAGGGTCTTTTTTAGGGCTATTGACTCCTAATGCCAAATCAATTGCTTCTTAATTTGAACTCTGTAAAACTTTCATTCCCTCCATCATGGCTTTCCAGATGCCCCTCTACTAACACTCTTTCAGCCTGCCTTTTCTTCTTTTCAAATTCCTTTTCTTTTACCCACCATTTAAATGTTAATATTCTCTTTTCTGCCCTGGGTGGTAAAATCCCTGAAACTATAGGAAGAGACCATTGTTTGAAAACAAACTCATCTCCTGTGCTCTACACTCCTTACTGATACCCTCACCTGTTTGTTCTTCAGATACTTCGGACCCAACAAGCTTAAGCAGTGAATTCATTTCCCCCCAAACTCTCAAACCAATTATTCTACCTGTCTCCCCTGGATTGAACTGGTACCACCATTTATCTAGTTAAGACAGAATTTTAGAAGTTTTCTCAGTTCTCCCGTTTTTCATAGTTGCACACATTTAGTCGGTAACCAGTTCTTACTTCCTAACATTATTCGATCTTTCCTTCTTCAGTACTTCAGCATCTTTTGTCTGAACAGTTGTGGTGGTCTGGTAAGTTTTCCCTGCCTGCAGCATGTCCGTCACAACAATCTAGAGACACACTTCTCTCAAACATACTTCATTTAAGTTATTCATGTGCACATAGCCACATTGCTATTAGACCAGGTTCCTTGAAGACAAACATGTCTCAGCACTGCGTCTTCAATACCATGCACAGTAAATGAACGTGAATAAACTGATGGTCCCTCAAATGCAGGGACTTGTGTGAGAAACCTCATTCTATTTGTAAGGATTGAGAATAATACGAAGCAGGATTCTTTGAACTCGCTCTCTTAGTGGCCTGAATTTTCTGTTGTTTTCTTACATGAAATTTGAATAGTCTTAAGTTTTAAATGTATGTGCAAACAGTTTAGATTCCTTTAGGAAAAGAATGGTATAATCTTTTTTATTTAAAATATATTTAGGCGCATCTGGGTGGTTCAGTTAAGTGTCTCTGACTTTAGCTCAGCTCATGATCTTGCAGTTCATAAGTTCCAGCCCCATCTCCAGCTCTGTGCTGGCAGTGCAGAGCCAGTTTGGGATTCTCACTCTCTCTTCCTCTCTCTGCCCCTCCCCACTCGCACGCTCTCTCCAAATAAATAAACTTGGAAAAAAAGTATATATATTTAAATACAATTAAAAAAAAATTTCAACATAGTACTACAAGTCCTACCCAGAGCATTTAGGCAAGAAAAAGAAATAAAAGACATCCAGATTGGAAAGGAAGAAGTAAAATTGTCTCTGTTTGTAAATGGCGTGATACCAAATAACAGAAACCCCTAAAGACTCAACCGGAAAACTGTTAGAACTAATAAGTGAATTCAGTAAAGTTCCAGGATGCAAAATCAGTATTCAAAAATCACCTGCATTTCTGTACGCTGATAGTGAACTGCATTTCTGTACATTAACAGTGAACTATCAGGAAGAGACGTTTGGAAAACAATTCCATTTATAATAGCATCAAGGGGCGCCTGGGTGGCTCAGTCGGTTAAGCGGCCGACTTCAGCTCAGGTCACGATCTCGCGGTCCGTGAGTTCGAGCCCCGTGTCAGGCTCTGGGCTGATGGCTCAGAGCCTGGAGCCTGTTTCCGATTCTGTGTCTCCCTCTCTCTCTGCCCCTCCCCCGTTCATGCTCTGTCTCTCTCTGTCTCAAAAATAAAAAAACTAAAAAAAAAAAAAAATGTTATAATAGCATCAAAAAGAATAAGATCCTTAAGAATAAATTTAACGAAGGATGTGAAAGATGTATACACTGAAACTATAAGACAGTGATAAAAGAAACTGAAGACACAAGTAAATGGGAAGATAATTCCATGCCCATGGATTGGAAAAATTAATATTGAAAAAATGTCCATACTAACCAAAGAGAACTATAGATTCAGTACAATCCCTGTCAAAATTCCAATGGCATTTTTCACAGGAGTTGAACAAACAGTCCTAAAAGTTGTAGGGAACCACAAAATACCCTGAATATCCAAAGCCGTTTTGAAAAAGAACAAAGCTGGAGACATCACACTCCTTGATTTCAAATTATATTACAAAGCTATAGTAATCAAAACGGTCAGCTGTTGGCATAAAAGCAGACACATAAGTCAATGGAACAGAATAGAGAACCCAGAAATAAGCTCACGCATATATGGTTAATTTATTTTCAACAAAGGAGCTTAGAATATACACTGGGCAAAGGATAGCCTCATCAATAAATGATTTGGGGAAAACAGTATTGGCATAAGCAAAAGAATGAAACTGGATGCCTATTTTAAACACCATACACAAAAATCAACTAAAAATGGATTTAACACATGAACATAAAACCTGAAACCGTAAAACTCCTAGAAAATTTAAGAGGTAAGTTCCTTGCATTAGCCTTGGCAATGGTCTTTTGGATTTGACACCAATGGAAAAGACAACAAAAACAAAAATATATATGTGGGACTATATCAAACTAAAATGCTGTGCTCAGCAAAGAAATCATCAACAATGTGAAAAGGCAGCCTATTGAATGGGAGAAAATATTTGCAAACATCGTATCTGATAAGGGGTTAATATTCAAAATATCTAAGGAACTGGTACAACTCTATAGGGGAAAAAAAATCTAAATAATAAAAAATGGGTGAAAGACCTGAATACATATTTTTCCAAAGACATAAAAATGACCATTTTCATGGTACATGAAAAGATGTTCAGCATCACTCATCATCATGCAAATGTGCAAATCAAAAGCCCATTGAGGTGTTTCCTCACCCCTGTTAGGATGGCTGTTCTCAAAGAGTCAAGGAATAACAAACAAGTGCTGGGAAGGATGTAGAGAATAGAGAACCCTGGTGCATTGTTGGTGGGAATGTAAACTGATACAACCTCTATGGAAAACAGTATAGAAGTTCCTCAAGAAATTAAAAATAGAGCTACCATGTGACCCAGCAGTCCAACTTCTGGGTGTGTATCTGGAGGAAGCAAAAGCATTATCTGGAAGGGATACCTGCATGCATGCCCATGTTTCTTGCAGCATTATCACAATAGCCAAGCTGTGAAAACAACCTAAGTGTCTGTCAGCGGATGGATGGATCAAGCAAATGAATCTGTCTCTCTCTCACGCACACACACGCACGCGCGCACACACACACACACACACACACACACGCACACACACAGGAATATCATTCAGCCTTTAAAAAGAAGAAAATCCGGGGCGCCTGGGTGGCGCAGTCTGTTAAGCGTCTGACTTCAGCCAGGTCACGATCTCGCGGTCCGTGAGTTCGAGCCCCGCGTCGGGCTCTGTGCTGACTGCTCAGAGCCTGGAGCCTGTTTCCGATTCTGTGTCTCCCTCTCTTTCTGCCCCTCACCCGTTCATGCTCTGTCTCTCTCTGTCCCAAAAATAAATAAACGTTGAAAAAAAAAATTTTAAAAAGAAGAAAATCCTGTCATTTGCAACATTCTGGATGGAACTGGAAGGCATTATGGCAAAGTGAAATTAAGCAAAGACAAGTACTGTATGGTATCACTTACACTGTGGAGTCTTAAAACACACACACACACACACACACACACACACACACACACACACACACACAAACAGTAGAAAAGCAGTTGCTGAGAGATGGGGAGAATAGGGAGTTTGTTAAAAGGGTAATCAACTTTTAATTGTAAGATAAATTCTGAGGATATGATGTATATAACACAGTGTCTATAGTTGATAACACTTTATTGTATAATTGAAATTTGCTAAGAGTAGAACTTAAATGTTCTCACGTACCCCCAAATGCGGTGATGGGTGGGAAGGATCCTTTCACAGTGTATGTGTATCAAATCATCACATTGTATACTTTAAATACCTTAGTTTTGTCAGTTGTATCTCAATAAAGCTGAAAAAATCATTAAAAAATCTTTTTAATGTTTATTTTTGAGAGAGCATGCGAGTGAGGTAGGAACAGAGAGAGAGAGAGAGAGGGAGACACAGAATCCAAAGCAGGCTCCAGGATCTGAGCTGTCAGCACAGAGCCCAGTGTGGGGCTTGAACTCAGGAACCGTGAGATTATGACCTGAAGTGAAGTCGGACACTTAACTGACCGAACCCCCCCAGGGGCCCCTGAAAAAATAGTTTGTAATAAAAAATGATACATTAATGAATTTCTTAAAACATTGAAATGGTACAAAATCCTGTGCAATGAAAAGAACTCCTCATTAACCACTGGTCATATGTATCTTTCCAAAAATACTTTATGCATATATAACCACCACCTGCATGTATACATTTCCTTTTTCCTAGTTAATTACTTGATGTCAACTTGATTTCCCCAATCTCTAATCCAGGTTTATTGATTATAATGAATTGCATCATTATTCACTGAATTTTTGCCCACACCAAAATACTGAGTCTCTTTAGCTTCCTTCTTTCCCTTTGCCTCACACCTTTCTACTGACCAGCAATTATGTTGGTTTTGCTGTCAGCATAAATCTCGAATTTGTCCACTTCTGTTCATTACTTGTCCTGCTTTGACTTTATTCTAAACCACCATCATACCATAACTAGATTATCATAGTTCTGTTCTAACTGATCTCCTTGCTTTTCTTTGTCCCATCTAATCTTTTTTTTTTTTAATATGTTATTTTATTTTTAATTTGTATCCAATTTAGTTAGCATATAGCGCAATAACGTTTTCAGGAGTAGATTCCAGTGATTCATCCCCTATGTATAACACCCAGTGCTCCTCCCAGTAAGTGTCTTCCTTAATGGCCCTTACCCATTTAGCCCATCCCCCCACCTGCAATCCCTCCAGCAACCCTTAGTTTGTTCTCTATATTTAAAAGTCTCTTATGTTTTAACAGCCCCCCATTTTTATATTATTTTTGCTTCCCTTCCCTTGTGTTTGTCTGTTTTGTACCTTAAATTTTATACGTGAATGAAGTCATATATTTGTCTTTCTATGACTATTTCACGTAGCATAATACCCTCTAGTTCCATCCACGTTGTTGTAAATGGCAAGATTTCATTCTTCTTGATTGCCGAGTAATACTCCATTGTTTATATATACCACATCTTCTTTATCCATTTATCCATCGATGGACATTTGGGCTCTTTCCATACTTTGGCTATTGTCAGTAGTGCTGCTGTAAACATTGGGGTGCATGTGACTCTTCAAAACAGCACACCTGTATCCCTTGGTTAAATACCTAGTAGTGCAATTGCTGGGTCGTTGGATAGTTCTATTTTTAACTTTTTGAGGAAGCTCCATAGTGTTTTCCAGAGTGGCTGTACCAGTTTGCATTCCCACCAACAGTGCTAAAGGGTTCCTTTCTCCACATCTTTGCCAACATCTTTGTTGCCTGAGTTGTTAGTTTTGGCCAGTCTGACAGATGTGAGGTGGTATGTCACTGTGATTTTGACTTGTATTTCCCTGATGAAGAGTGATGTTGAGCATCTTTTCATGTGTCTGTTAGCCATCTGGATGTCTTCTTTGGAAAAGTGTCTATTCATGATTTTTGCCCATTTCTTCACTGGATTATCTGCTTTTGGGGGGTTGAGTTTGATAAGTTCTTTATAGATTTTGGATACTAACCCTTTATCCAGTATGTAATTTGCAAATATCTTCTCCCACTTCATCGGTTGCCTTTTAGTTTTGCTGATTGTTGCCTTCACTGTTCAGAAGCTTTATCTTGATGAGGTCCCAATAGTTCATTTTGCTTTTTGTTTCCCTTGCCTCTGGAGACATGTCAAGTAAGAAGTTGCTGCGGCCAAGGTCAAAGAGGTTGTTGCCTGCTTTCTCCTCTAGGATTTTGATGGCTTTGTGTCTTACATATAGGTTTTCCATCCATTTTGAGTTTATTTTTATGTATGGCATAAGAAAGTCTTTGGTCCAGGTTCATTCTTCTGCATGTTGCTGTCCAGTTTTCCCAACACCTTTGCTGAAGAGACTGTCTTTTTTCCATTGGATATTCTTTCACGCTTTGTCAAAGAATTGTTGGCCATATGTTTTGAGTCCATTTCTGGGTTCTCTATTCTGTTCTATTGTCTGTTTTTGTGCCAGTACCATACTGTCTTGGTGATTACAGCTTTGTAATACAGCTTGAAGTCCAGAATTATGATGCCTCCAGCTTTGGTTTTCTTTTTCAACATTACTTTGGCTACTCGGAGTTTTTTCTGGTTCTATACAAGATTTAGAATTGTTTGTTCTAGCTCTGAAGAATGCTGGTGTTATTTTGATAGGGATTGCTCATTTGTCTTTTTTAATTCAACCCTCTAGAATACTAAAGTGGGGATGGAGGAGGGAGAACAGAAGGGAATTACTTTTCCTCCTCCATGTTATACTCCGTTAAACCACAAATTATGTCCTAGCAGTACAGGTTTTTATTTGACTCATTTATTATTTTTAACATTTATTATTAGTTTGAATGCTATTTTGTTTTATACTTTTATATATTTTATGTATTTTTCTACTTATTGTGATCCAGTAATTTGCTATTCAAATTGTTCGACTGTGACCAGTGGGAGCTCTTTCCATTGGTTGATTTGGTTTGGTTAGAGTACTTTATTACTTTCAGATACCAAAAGATGCACCAGGCTCATATATTTCCTACCCCTGTCTTAAAATCTGCTGTTTCTCCAAGGAGCTCTGATTTCTTTTGTTGGATAATGAATATTAGAAACCAAGATTTGGGGATGCCTGGGTGGCTCAGTCGGTGAAGCATCTGACTTCGGCTCAGTTCATGATCTCACAGTCCGTGTGAGCTCCACGTCACGGGGCTTCTGGCGGAAGCTCTTGCCCAAATCACTTGACCCCTGCCGGGGTTTCCGTGAGATGATCCTTCACCGCTGCCTCCAGGGTCAAGCAGTCAGATGGTTTATTGAAACTGCCGAAGTGGGGAATCCTCAAAAGTGCCACATTTGTGGCTTGAGCATTCCGTTTTGCTTTAAACACGAGTTCTCCAATATTTTGTCGTAAGACTCAAGACCCCTGCTTTCAATGGGAGCCCTAGTAGGGATGCCACTGAAGTCTTGCTTGGCGTGTCCGTCACAGCGCAGATGCATCGGCTTTTGATTTCCAGTTTCAGATTCTTCTCGAGTCGAGTGAGCACTTCAAGGCATGGGGACCCAATCTGTGTACAGAATGCTCGTATGTCACATTTCCAACTGACCCACCACTAAGACTTTGCAAAGCAATCAGCTTGGGTTTCAAAGAAATAAGAACTCTTCTTGTGCACACGTTTTATCCATCTAGGTAGCATTGAATTACATTTCAAAAAAAAAAAAAAAAAGAGCCCATGCCAGGCTCTGTGCTGACAGCTCAGAGGCTGGATGGAGCCAGCTTCAGATTCTGTGTTTCCCTCTCTCTCTACCCCTCCCCCTCTCATGCTCTGTTTCTCACTATCAAACATGAGATAAACATTAAAATTTTTAAAAACACCAAGATTTGAATGCTGGATATGCTCTTTGCTACTGGATTATTTTTGCCCTCTGCCCTCTCAGCTGACCGAGTAAGAAGATACATGTGTATATACTCACCTGTGTAAATACAAGTATGTATAAGTATATCTGTATGTGACCATCTCTGTAGTAACATTAAACATTAGTTCACATTAAGGTCTCTAAGTTTAAGCTATTACTCCAGGGATCATCCTTGCCTCTTCCCCTTGCTTATTTGTAAATTCCCACTCCAACAATGAGAATCTTGGCAACCACCATTTGCCATTCATTTGTTCAATTATTCAGTCCTAGTATATTATTGTATAGCAGTGTAAGAATTGTTAACCCATATCCTCATGAGAAATAGTTTTATCAACTAAAATACAGTGCTTCTGTAAAGTGTCTTTTGCCTTTTAAATCTTACAGATCCCACTCATTTCTAAAGTCACTTAGGTCAGCATGCATTTATTTTATAGATTCATTATTTTTTAGACACTCTTTCTTCCTCCAGCACAGAAGGCAGTCTAGTGTCCTCAGTACCCCCTCATTTATGACACTGACCTGTTTACACTTGTAACTTGGAATCTCCTCTGATGTTTCTTCCCTCGTTTTGGACCCTTGAGATGGAGTTAAAGGTTGTTCATGCATGATTCGTGTATTCCCCAATCAGGTGTTTTGATTTTGGAGGTTCACCTTCTTGCACAGTGAGTTCTTTTGCCCCCTTTCATTTAACTTGCAAGCTTTAGGTTGACAAGTCTGGACGGAGACGGTCTTTACATTTATTTTATGTTGCGTCTCTTGTCTCTAGTCATATGCCGTCACTCTTAGTATGTTAATCTATGCCTGGTAGTTAAATCAACCATCTTAAACACTGTATGCATTGCTACACCTGTATTTCATATCCCATGTTTTTCTCCGTAAACTCTAACTTCATTTTGGGGAGAAAGCCTCTCACATTTGCACCAAATATTCCTGCCTAGTATTTCATTTCTAGGTCTCTTCTGGTGTTAGTAGTCTTCCATCTCCATAAAAGCTAGTAGGATGTGGTTGACAGGTTTGGTTTAGTCTTAGCTGGCCTTTTGCCACATTCTGGAGACCTGTTTGTTGCTTCCCTAATTCCAAACATCAAAGAAACACTGAGTACCAGGATGGGTGTTCCCCCGTGGTTCTAGTAACAGCTGCTGTGCTGGTACCCCTTGTTACTCCTCTGCAGAAGCAGAAAATTGTTTTTATGCAGGTCTTAGTTAATCTTGCATGAGTGAGTTACGTTCTTGTTTTCTGTGTTGGTGCAGAGTTTATTCTTTTCTTCAAAGCAACTTCTCTTGCCAGGTAAGTTGCTGACATTAGTTTTGATTCTCACCAATCTCCTAAAATAATGTTGAGTTTTTGAAAAAAACATTGTTTACTTGCTCATCTTTTAAATATTCTCTCTTGAGACAGTATTTTTCAGTCCCCTCTCCTTTTTCAAGCACTCATAGCTGATGGGTGTCTGAGGCAGAAAAATAAGTATAGCATACATCCTATATGCCTCACCTCCTCCCATACTTCCATACTTTCTTTCTTAGGTTAGGGCTCTTGTTTTAAGTTACTGTCATTTAAGAGACTCAGCCTCTTTCTCTTGAAAGTCCTAGGTACAAGAGTATGGTCGCATTCATTATCAGTAGACCAGTTTGTCCAGGTGAAGGCAATTAGCAGTCTACAATTAGCAGAAATCTGTTAGGGACCCAGGCTGACTTATAACTGAGACCAGACTTTCTCACAGGTGATCCTCTATGCGCCAGAGTGTGCAGAAAAGCAACTTTTCTTCCAGATGTTTGCCATGTTTGTCCCCTGTGATTGGATAGGGTGGTAGTGAATAAATGACATTTATTCTAACATGCAAGAGACGACAAGAGTAAAGATTGGGAAGTGTCTGTCATTTCTGAAAAATAACATATTTATTTAGCAGCAGGGAATGGATGGCTTTGTGCTTAACTGCCTGAAATATTTCTTTATGTAATACAGCTTTCAAGTAGCTTCCAGATCTATCTGGTAAGTGAGAAGTGTTCTGGAACACTTACCATTTAGTTCTCCACAAGATCTCTAGCTTAGTGGGAGAATATTGAAAAGGTACATTGAGGTCTTTTCTAAATGGCTTTGAATGATAAGCTTAGTAGTTTGAGTGCATATGCTCAATTTGGTGAGTTGTGAGGAATCCTTGGAGGCTTCTAAACAAGTGATGTGACAACAGTTGGAGCCAATTTAATATGGCAGCAGAGTAGATCAGTCTGTGTTGGAAGTGGGAGACTGGAAGTTCAGGTGAGAACTGACAGTGTACAGCCTGTCTGTATTAACGCAGCGGCAGTGGAGATGGGGAAGAATCCATGGAGTTAATACTTAACTTAAAATAGAGCTCTCATTCAGTATTCAGCGCTCCCCAACACTACTAAGACCCCAAGAAGTGCTTCTGTATACCTTGTGTCTTAAACCCATAAGTGAGGTTAATTTTTCCTGAAACCAACACATGTATTTGCTGTGTTAGTGAATACCTACAGATTTAATTTTTGGAGTAAATAGTTTTCACAGACTAGGTAATTGTTTAATGACTTCAGATCAAACTTCAGAGAGTCATAAAACATTTCAGATGCTTTATTTTCATAACATGCTTCTCAATATTCATACCTTTATTATCCCTTGTAATAGCTGGGATTTAGGGCTTCTTTTATTGGGTTATAATCTTAAGGTTAGAATCTTGGCTGATGGATACTGCCTAACTTCTTTCAAAAATATTTCTAAGTACTGTGGGCAGGGACAGTTTTGGGGAAATGGGCACAGAGTTCCTCAAGAGATTTACATAATTGCAGTGGAAGAAAGAATATAAATGCATATAATAGGTGAAAAGTGAGTTACAAAAATAAAGCATAATAAATGAACTAGAGAATGATGTTCAGTAACTAAGAGGGCAAACCATGCAGATACTAGGGATTATGGTCTTAACAGCCACAGGAAGAGCAAGTGCAAAGGTCTGGGGCAGGAGCATTCTGAGGATCTAAGAGGAAGGTAAGAGGCTGCTATGCTGAGGGGAGTGAACAAGAATGAGAGTAGCACTGAAATGATAGAGGGTCAGCAGGAAGGTATTACTAGGTAAGGTCACGAAGGCCATAATATAAACTTAGCATTTTATCTCTCTCTGCCCCTCCCCCGTTCATGCTCTGTCTCTCTCTGTCCCAAAAATAAATTAAAAAAACGTTGAAAAAAAAAATTAAACTTAGCATTTTATTCTGAAGAAGATTTTTGCACAGAAGTGACATGTTCTGACTTAAGTTTTGTAGGTTCACTGGCTATTATAGGAACACATAAGGAAAGAAGCCAGGAGTTGCGCTTATAGGTTATTAAATAGTTGATGCTTAGACAGTGGGTAGTGGAGAAGATGCTAGCGAGATGAGAGATCAGTTTCTAAACCTGATTTGTTGAATGTGAAATGAGAGGAAAAAGAGAAGAATCAGGGATGACTCAAAGTTTACTGCTGGAACAACTGTGGGAAGATTCCATTTACTGAGGTTGAAAATGTCAGAGTGGAAGCAGGTTTAGGGAGGTCAAATAAAAAATTCAGTTTTGGTTATGTTTAGTTTGTTATGCCTGTTTGATTCCCAGTGGTACAGTTCGTTACAGGTACCCAGTTGGATAAGCCAACTTTGAAATCTGAGGATGGGTTATGAAGGTATAAATGAGAGAGAGTGATTGACTAGTATAATGGATGATATTTAAAGTCATGGCTGGATGAACTCATCAAAATGGGTATAGGCCAAAAGGATAACAAAGAGAGGAGGTTCAAACACAGCCCGAGAGGTATTCACCAATCTTTAGAGTATAAGAAAGGGCAGAAACCAGCAAAGAAGATTGAAAAGGAATACTAGTGAGGTGAGTGTTGTGAAGCCAAGAGATGAAAGTTTTAAGACGGAGAAAATAATCAGGGGCTCCCGGCTGGCTCTTTGGGTTAAGCATCTGAACTCTTGATCTCGGGTCAAGTCATGATCTCATGGTTTGTGGGTTTGAGCCCTCATCGGGCTCTGGGCTAGTGGTGTGGTGGAGCCTACTTGGGATTCTTTCTGTCCTTGCCACTGCCCCTCCCCTGCTTGTGTGCACACGCGTGCACTCTCTCTCTTTCTCTCTCCCTCCCTCTCTCTCTCTCTCAAAATAAACTTTAAAAAAGATGGGAAGAAATAAGTAGTTTACATACTTCTTTTTTATTTTTTTATTAAAAAAATGTTTATTTATTTTTGAGAGAGCGCGAGCATGAGCAGGGGAGGAGCAGAGAGAGAGGGAGACACAGAATCTGAAGCAGGCTCCAGGCTCTGAGCTGTCAACACAGAGCCTGACATGGGACTCAAACCCATGAACTGCAAGATCATGACCTGAGCTGAAGTCGGACAATTAACCGACTGAGCCACCCAGGCACCCCAACATACTTCTGTTTTAGATCCGGTGTGATGAGGCTGTTGATTACTTTTGACTTGGTTACAGTAGAATGTTGGGAATGAAGATTGATTTGCACCACTAATATTGGTGATAATATTTTACACAAAGATTCTTTTTACCATCCCTTGAGGTTCAATCATTTTAGTGAACAGTTTCATCAAAAATGAACTACTGTTTAATTGGTTTGAGGCAAATAATCAGGAGCTTCATTGCTTACGGCCAGCTGATGAAATTTCTTGGCTAGTAATAAGTTTTAAAAGGTATCTACATAATTTTAAAAAATTTTCCCAATTCTTAAGTTGTCAGACAAGTGAGTGTATTGCAGTTGGTTAACTGCTGCACATACTTGAAAAGGAGAGATTTGACAGAGTATCTTTGCTCTGTGATTCCTTTTTACAATTCCTAATTTTGGTTAATTTTGGTAGTGACCACATGTACTTTAGGCTCATTACACTTTTGAGGAATAAAAGTCTTTCCAGTGCTTTCCAACACTTTTTTATTTTCTTTTTTGATGTTCTGGCCTGTCCTAGAGATGCCAGTTTCATCTCCATTTAAATGCCATCAGAATTTGTAATATTCTGCAAAGTGTCTAATATTTTTGTTAGAACCACTTGGTAACCCTATTTCTTGGTTTTGTCCTTTTTTTTTTTTTTTGTATCCATAATCTACTTATATTATTCCTCTGTCCTTCAAGCTGTTTGTATCAAATTCTTTAATCAAATCCAGAGTCTTCTACCTAATATTCAAGGACCTTTACCAGTTTTTTCTTGTTACCTTTCAACTCTTCCCTGCCATTGACATTTCCCACTACAGATGTTGATAAAACCCAGTTGGAAAACATTGGATTGTTTGCTTTATTATTCAACTTGATCAAATACAAAACAGCAGTTCTTATGTGGAGAATGAGGGCAGATGGAAGGAAAAACATAAATAGGGAGGATCGATCTGGAAATTATAAAGATTCCTTCTAGATTGGAGCCCAGAGAACCAGAAGGATATGTATTAATAATTGGTGTAGGGGCACCTGGGTGGCTTAGTGAGTTGAGCATCTGACTTCAGCTCAGGTCATGATCTTGCACTTCGTGAGTTCAAGCCCCGCATCAGGCTCTGTGCTGACAGTTCAGAGCCTGGAGCTGCTTCGGATTGTGTGTGTGTGTGTGTGTGTCTCTCTCAGCCCCTCCCTGTTCATGCTCTGCCTCTCTCTCTCTCTCAGAAATAAGTAATAAAACATTTAAAAAAATAAAAAATAATTGGTTGTAATGGGGTACTTTTTGGAGGATGGGTAATATCATGGGGTATAGGTAGTGATTCTTATCTGTTTGGAAGTTGAATACGTAATATAATGAATCAGTTAGGCTATGTTTTATTAGAAATAGGGTCATTGTAAAATATTGTTTTCCATGCCTGTTCCCCTTTCCAGATTTTTATGGTCTCTTCCTTTATGAGAGATGTGATTCTCTTTGATACAGTGGAAAGAGTATGAGTTATGATTCTTGTTCAGTCATTTTCGTAGTAGTATTAACATGTGTAAGTTGCCATAGAAGTTTCAATTTAGGCAATGCCCCATTTCCCAGTGAGATGATTCAATAAAACTTTGGGAGTATTGACTTATCATAGTATATAAAACTTGCAATAACACATACGAAATAGTCAAAGTTCTATTTGGAATCTTTATTTTGGGAATTTTACATGAACATTTGAGTTTTTAAATTTAGAAATAAATGCTTTTTCCATTTTTATTTCTAGAAATAACTTCTTCATCATCATTGGACCACTTTTGAAGAACTCAAAAGTACTCCAGCCTTGCTTCTATCTTAAGTTTCTGAATCAGTTCTTGATGTGTTTTCTGAAAATTTTATCCCTAGCCACATGTATTTATTCATTCAATAGTAGGATAGTTTGGTTTTTCACTTGCTCTGTAGGTGTATATTCATGATCATTATAACATAAACACATATATTTCTATTTAAAATGATTTTTATAATGACATTTAATACCTGAAGTTTAGCTCCCACCCCCAGAGCAGTTACTGAGTCATTATAAGGGTTTTTTACCTCCTTATAAAATAAATTCAATCAAATGACCTCTGTAAGATCCAAAATTAGCATTGATTGAGGTTGTTTCAGGCCAGTGTCTCTTTCCTAATTTCTGTTACCCAAAAGTAAAATGAGTGAGTATCTTTTAATAGAAGAAACTTGGCAAATGTATACAATCAAGGTAAATCTCTTTTATTTTTTTTTATTTAAAAAAAAAAAATTTTTTTAACGTTTATTTATTTTTGAGACAGAGAGAGACAGAGCATGAACGGGGGAGGGTCAGAGAGAGAGGGAGACACAGAATATGAAACAGGCTCCAGGCTCTGAGCTGTCAGGACAGAGCCTGACGCGGGGCTCGAACTCACGGACCATGAGATCATGACCTGAGCCGAAGTCGGACGCTTAACCGACTGAGCCACCCAGGCGCCCCAAGGTAAATCTCTTTTATAAGAGAGAATTTTGCTGAGAAACATTTGCCTCAGCCCAGCAGAATCCTGTCTGTTTGCCAGCTTTACTTCTAAGGTAAAAACAATTTCAGTAGACTCAGAGTTGCAGAATGACATTTTGTTTCTTTAAAATTGGATAGGTATCTTTCCATTGTCGTATTCACACCTGCCATTCAACACACACCACCTTCCTAATCCAAGATCCACTTGGAAATGCTAATCAAGGATCTCAGAGGGGCACGTGGGTGGCTCATTTGGTTGAGCATCCAACTTTAGCTCAGGTCATGATCTTGAGGTTTGTGAGTTCAAGCCCCACGTCAGGCTCTGTGCTGACAGCTCAGAGCCTGGAGCCTCCTTCAGATTCTTTGTCTCCTTCTCTCTGCTCCTCCCCTGCTCGCTCTCTCTCCTTCCCTTCCTCCCTCTCTCTCAGAAATAAATAAACATTAAAAAAAAAAAAGCATCTCAGAATCAAAAGAGAATGGATTAGTCTTGAGGGGATAATTTCTTACGGGCCTGATGAAATATTCCTGCCCCATAACCAAGTGTCATCAGTACCTCTCCCTCAGCATCGAGCTTGTTAAACACTGCCAAATTCTTTACCTTGGGACATCTTTCCCATTATAGATAGCATATCCCCTTTCGGTTGTAACCTCTCCCCCCACCCCCCAACAAGATTTCAGTACTGTTTTCTTAGTTATAATCACACCCTGGTCATTTCTAGTTTGTCCTGCCTTTCCAGATTTCTTGACTGTATTTCAGGCATTTCTGCACTCGCACATTCATCTTTTTATTTTTATTTTTTTAAGTTTATTTATTTATTTTGAGAGAAGGTGAGAGAAAAATCAAGTGCAAGTGGGGAAGGGGCAGAGAGAGAGAATTCCAAGCAAGCTCCATGCTGTCAGCACAGAGCCCAGTGTGGGGCTTAATCCCGCAAACCATGAGATCATGACCTGGGCCGAAATCAAGAGTTGGACGCTCAACCAACTGAACCATCCAGGCACCACACACATTCATCTTTTAGATTAGTTGTTCTCAGTGGCTAATTCCTTTCAGTTTTCTCTGAACATTCTGTGACACTTACTCTGTGGAGGCACTGGGCAGTACCAGGGGTTTTGACACCGGTCATTATTAAGTTTTCATTTTCAGTGGTAACCTAAATTTTATCGAGACCCTTACTGTTCCTACTACCCTTGTGTGAACTGGCTGCACCTTGCTCATCTTTCAACCTATGCTAATTAATCTCCATAGCAGCATTTTGCTTGCTTATCTCCACAGCACTCTGCTGTAGCAGTCATCACATTGAATGGAAATTACTTATTTTCTTCCTGCCCCTCAGCTCCCCAGTTCTAGATCTTATGCTACGTGAAGGTAGGGTTCTTGTTTTTTTTTTAATACATATTTATTTATTTTGAGAGAGAGAGAGGAAGCGCACACGCCACCAGCAGGGAAGGGGCAGAGAGAGAGAGAATCCCATGCAGGTTCCGTCTGCCATCACCAAGCCCAATATGGGGATCATGACCTGAGCCCATATCAAGAATTGGAAGCTTAACCAACTGAGCCACCCAGGTGCCCCGAAGGTAGGGTTACTATTTTTCTCTTTGCATCCCCAGCGCTTAACACAGAGCCTGGCACATACTGTGTCTTCAGATGCTAGGGATGCCTTTTCACTTTATGGTATCCCACTGGCACATACCCAAAATAACGTTGAACTGATCAAATTGATTCAAAGGGAGCCCTACCTCCCTGCACACACTAAAGTTTTAAATTTTAAATGTGTATGTACATTTTTGCCACTCTCACATAGGACACAAGGACACTGTCAAATATGAAAAACAGCATTTAGGACATTACAAGATTGTTTCCCACTTTACAACTTCTAGGACCTTATTTTGAATATCAAGTCTTTGTTGTTTCTTCCCGCTGCCCCCTTCTTCCCATTCACCTTTCAAGTTTAATCATCCTTAATTTCTGTTTACCAATTTAAAATACCATAATATTTTTTCAGGGGTGGGGGAGGATTAGAAATTGTTACCTAAAATTTCTTTGCCCTTTTCTTATCCACATACAGTTAGTTGCAAAGTCTTACTGATTTTCCTTCTGAAATCCTCTCCTTTCATCTCATCCTGTGTATTTCCACTATCCTCTTTCTCGTATTGGCCCTATCACTTCTTCCCTGGACTAGAACAGAAATCTTCTTACCCTGTAATCTCTCTCTCTAACAATGCGTCCTGCAAACCACATCCAGATTTTAGCCTTTCTCTTTTGATTATTCTTTTTTTTCCCCTGTTCTTTAGTGGCTCCCCTAAATACCTAAAATAACTTCCAACTAATCCAGTAGTGAGCTTCTAATGACAGGGAATGAAGACTGTGTAACTTGATAGGCCTAGATCTATAGCCGCAAGTGGCTCCAAAGAAATTCTCTGATGAAGTCTTCCTGTCTTCAATTCATGCAGATGTTTAAGTTAAAAATATCTTCTCAACAACAAGTAAAACAGTGAAAACAAACAAAAAAATAAAAATAAGACTGACTCTCTAGAAGCTGTGCCATTTTAAACAGATGGTTTCCCATATTCTGACCACACGCTGGAGCCCCAGGAACACACGTACCCTAGTTGGAAAGCCTTGTTCCAAGTGGTGAAGTCTAGACTATTTGACCTTGTGTCTGAGGTTGTATATGGTCTTTCAAGAACTTGCTTTTCCAGATCTCTTGCCTGCATGGTTATACAGTATACTATGTCCAGTACTCTAGCCTCATAGAACTTATTGAGGAGCTTTCCAAGTTTTTCAGTGCTCAGAAATTGTTTATATAATAATCATGGGCATTTCCTTATGGGAGAATATCTATGAAACTTCTGAGCCTTTTTTTTAACTGCTAGAGCCAGTTTTGATAATTTATGCCTTTTCAGAAAATCATATTCTAAATTTCCATATTTATTGGTATAATTAGTATTTTCCAGTTACCCTCATATTTTAGGGTAGCAGTCATTTGAGGGGAGAAGCTATTTTGGTTTCCTTTCTGTTACCCAGCAGCATAGCCAGTGACACAGCTGTTTCATGGATGGTTGAGAGGAATGGTATGGTCGTAGCAAAGCAGCGATACAGACCTGCTGGCCTTTGGGGACTCCTGGGATAAGCCACTTGGCCAACTGAAAGTGTTATAATAGCCAGTTTCAGGTCCCTCACCATTATACCCACTCGAGCTGATTTATACTTTACAGTCTAAATTGGCATGGGGCAGGCCTTTGGGATTAAATTAATTTATACCAAGTTAGAAAGCATCAGCTGCCAAAGTCAGGAGTGCCTTCTGGAGGCTAGTGTGCTTATTTCTTCATGTATTCTAAGCTCACACTCCAGGCATTCTCTCTTGGAAAGCAGCTGGGATAGTCCTTCAGGAAGCCCTGCTTTGCATCTCCTTTGTGTAAGCACAGTTCTGGGTCCTATACAGAAACCCCCATCTTCTTCGGAGACACTGCATTTCAGTTGGTCCTTGTGCAAATTAGGAAGATTTGTAAACCTTCTAAAATCAAATACAGCATGTATGATTATTTTTTATCTTTAGACCTATTTTCCCTTCTTAAGTAAACTCAAAGAAATTATTGTACCTGAATGGCAGTAGTACAGATCTATGATCTTGATCCTTTACTTGGAAGTTGAAGAAAAGAAAGTTTATCTCTCTTTACCACCTTCTTTTCTTTAGCAAAAGATTAAAGAAAATTTCGAGAGATGAGAAGTGTGTCAAACAATAAAAAGTTACTAATATTATTTTAGAAAAGGTGTTGAGTGGGTGGTTGTTGTCCATTAAAGGAATTGGTGATATTCTTCCTGTGTCATTTTGACTGTCTCTAGTCAGGCAGGCAGGCAGGACTTCTTAAAGTAACGAATTGTAAGTATTTTTCCACGACATATGTTAAAGGCCCTATTTCTCTCCCATTGCCAATCAGCATTCGAAGCCTTTCCCCTTGCTCAGTCCTGAGTTCTTTTCCCAGCAGCCCCTGCTTGTTCTTGAGGGTGGAGGAGGTGGAAAGACGTTAAACAGACTTGTCCCTAATGAGCTGTGACGCCAGCTGCAAAGAGGGCAAATCCTGTTACTCCCTCCAGCTACTCTCTGAAGCTGCAGAGGAGCAGTAGGGATGGGTCTCCCTTCTCTAGGCTGATTGGTGAGTTTTCTGCTCCCCCACCCCCACCTACCCACCCCTGCCTCTTCTGTCCCAGAGCATCTTGGCAAAGTTCAGATTTCTGTGCTCACAGCTCAGTGCCCACAGTGAAAAGGAAATACAAAAGGGGAGGAGAGAAAGTGGGGGGGGGGGCGTAGGGGGGATTTTAGAAGTGTATTCCTTATTGCCTTACTCTAAGACTTAAGCCCTGGGTTTGAAGGCCTAAGTAGTAAAGCTTTGAATAACCTGGGTTTCCAAATAGTTCCTTAGAGAACTGTTGGCTTTTATTGGCTTATGAACACGGTAGGCCATGTATTAAAAGGATTTTAATTTCTATTGTCCAGAAACCTCTGAATTTTGAAAAGGCCACTTTCTAGCTCTTCAGTCTTTGCCTTTTTCCACACACTTTCATTGTAAGGAAGATGACATAATTGTAATATTAACATGTTATAGAATATTTACTGTGTGTGCCAGGCTCCGCTGGCTTTTATAAGCATTGCCTCATTTAATCATTACAAAACCCTTGGTGGTGGACAATTTTTTGTCTAAATTGTGGTAAGAAGCATAATACACAATTTGGCTTCTTAACCATTTTTAAGTGCACAATTCAGTAGTGTTAAGTATATTCGCAATGTTGTGAAACAGAGTTCCAGAACCATTTCTTCCTGCAAATGTGACACCATACCCATTAACGTGCACATTTTTTAACTGATGAGCCAGTTCTTCTGTTCAGGAGGATTGAAATTACCTTTCTTCTTTGCTGTCTTCCTATAACATTCTTAATCTTTATTTCCACCACAGGGTGAAAACTGAGGCCTATATATAGTATGCCTTGGTTTATCCATTTGATCCCAACTACTGGGGTTAACAGTAACTAAGGGGAAAGTGGGGGAGGGGGGGGAAAGCTTTGCTCTCCAGAAGGTTATCACCTATTCTTCATTCTAATCTTTACTGATTCTGCATTTTAAGTTCTGCTGAGCTAGAGGGGAAAAGTTTACTGATAACTTTGTCACCTTACAAGTTACCATGGCCCTGCATACTTTTTTGGTGGGTTATCTAGATAGCTACTGATTTATGAAGCAAATAAAAATACATGTAAAAAGCAATTTTATATTTTGAGACCCATTTTCTTACTGATTTATAAGTTTACTCTATTCTATGGGTAGAATGGTGGACAAGAGAGAGGGGTTGAATTTTATTTGTAAATAACAGAATTCCTCTCAATACTTGTGTTATTTGAGGGACAGTTCAAGTCTGCTTACTTCTCCTTGGAAGAGCGGATCCAAATCCCTGATATTCTACCTTTCTATGTAACCACTTTCCTTAGTTGCTCCCTCATTAGTTCATGGTTGTGCTGGAAAAAACAAACCTAGGTTCGCTGGGGAGAAGTTTTTACCATTCCCCTTTAGCCTGTCCATCATAGTTGAGTATTGAACCAAGAGCATTTCATAATTTTATTTTTGAATTAAAATAAGGATGCTGGGCCTCAGTTTCTGCTGATAATGTTACGAAAACTATGGTTGAATCACCAGTGAAGCCTGGTTATTGAAGCAGGCAGAAAATACAGTGAAACAATTTTGTCTTTCCTTCTTTTTCTTTTGTAAATTTCAGAGTCACAGATTTTATTAATCATTGTTCTTGATTCATGACACTCTCATCATTGATCTAGGAATCATTTTATTCATTTATAAGTGATATCATCTGAAAATCACCTCTATCGGAATTAGATCATCAATATCGATGCTGCTCTCCCATCCAATCTTCTGCCTCCTAGCACCTATGGGAATTTTTAATAATGCAGATAGAGAATAAAAAGTTACCTTAGGTTTATTGAAGAAAATATAGATTTGTTATACAAATTAATAATCAACTATTGGGTGCGTAGTTTAACAGTTCTTACACTTACTAATTATAACTTGACTAATTTTGATTTCTGCTAACTACCACAGATTAACAAAATGTTAGTAATTTCAGGCTTGAAAATTCATAATCTACATGTAAGTAGAATGTAGGTTTAAGGACATCTTATCTTTTGGCCATATCTCCTGTAACCTTTGTAGGTCTTAGCTTTTATTTTGTCATTGAACATCTTGTTTCACTCTAATTTGTCTGTAATTCTACTTGATGACGCTCTGGAAATAGTGATAAAAGGATATTGGCAGTTGATAGTGTTTGGAGAACACTTTAACCAGAAATTTCATGTTATGTTCATATTCTAAATAGATTTATTGGTAGAAATGAGATTCTTCTATAGGGACCAAAAACCCACTCTTTCCACCAGTCACCACTAATCTTGTATTTAGAGGAGATTATTGAGTGGTTTGCCTGGATATCTGAATTACATTTCATTCTTCAGTCCTTTCAACAGGCTTCAGAGTTAGAGGCAGAACTGTAAATTCCACAGATATTGATAACCACATTTTATCTGCATGGTTTGATTATAATCATACATTCATGCTAGGGCTTTTAGATAAACAAGGGGCTTTAGCTTGAGATTAATCATTTGACTGTGTTTGGGGTTACATTATAAGGATTTAATTCAGTCCTTATGTCAGAAGTTGAATTTTGAGCTTTCTTATATGTTTTAGAGCATTTTTGGTCTATAGCATTATTTTATTTCTTTTGGTAATTATGCCTTTTGTTTTTTAAACCAGATTTATTCATCTTCCACATGTTCTCAAATCCTCCCCTTCTTTATTCCCACAGCTGCTGGGAATCACAGACTCCGACCTTTTATCTTCCAGAATAGCACTTCCCAAACTATATATGCATATGAATCATGGGGCTCTCGTTAAAATGCAGATTCTGGATTCTGTAAGCCCATAGTGGCTCCTAGGTACCCTACTTCCTGCACCCTTCCAGGTGATGCTGACACTTGCCTCCATGGTCCTTACCTCTGGTACCACTCACAGTCATTCTGCACCCTGTTCTCAGAACTGTTTTTCTGAGATACAGATCTGATGATTTCACTCTCCCTCAGACTTGATTGCATATAGAAGTAAAATCTACATTCTTTAGTGTGGTTTTCATGGTTTTCAGAGAAGGTCCTCAAAGAATAGGCCTGTCCTATCTATGGTTCTCTAATTACCCTCTCCACTTTGAGGAGGGTCCTTGGTACTTTCTACACATGACATCAACTTTCGCATGCTCTTCCTTACTGTGCATTTGCCAGGTAAGAGTCTTCCCTTCAGGGCTCTGTGCGAATCTTACCTCTTTGGCAAAGTCTTACTCTACACTCCTCAGTTTCTCTAGTTTTCTCCAGTTTCCCCTATCACTTTGTATATTTAATGTAGCATTTGTTACATTGTCCCCATAATTCTGTGCTATCATTCAGTCAAGAAAACATTTGAATTTCTACTGTTTCTGGTTGCTGGGGGAGACAGTACTGAACACAAAGATAGATAGATAGATAGATAGATAGATAGATAGATAGATAGATAGATACATAAAATTTTCCATTCTGGCTTACATTTTAGCCTTCCCTCATTCCCTCCCTTCCATCCATCCATCCCTCCATCCATTCATCCATTCATCCATAAACATATTAGGACTTCATTCACTCTTGTATCTATTACCTGGCATATAGTAGGTAAATAAAATTCAGTCAAGAAAATATTTGAATTTCTACTGTTTCTGGTTGCTGGGGGAGACAGCACTGAACACAACGATAGATAGATAGATAGATAGATAGATAGATAGATAGATAGATAAATAGATAGATAAGATTTTCCATTCTGGCTTACATTTTAGCCTTCCCTCCCATCCATCCATCCATCCATCCATCCATCTATAAATATATCAGGACTTCATTCATTTTTGTGTCTCTATTACCTGGCATATAGTAGGTGAATGAAAAAAATTATAACTTAAAAAAAATTTATTTGAAAAATTTTTTGATGTTTATTTATTTTTGAGGTAGAGTATGAGCCAGAAAGGGGCAGAGAGAGAGGGAAACACAGTCTGAAGCAGGCTCCAGGCTCTGAACTGTCAGCACAGGGCCCAACTCAGGGCTCAAACCCATGACCTGAGCCAAAGTTGGATGTTTGACTGAGCCACCCAGGAGCCCTATGTATATAAACTTTTTAAAGTTAATTTGATGACCACCTACTATTTGCTAATTTCTGTGCTAATGTTATAGGTAGGGCCACAGAAGAAAACAAGAATGTTCCTTTTCCATAAGCACCTTATGTAGATGAGTAAAACTAACACTGTTATGTTAATATTAAGGAACAGAAAGGTCATTCAGTGACTCTATTGCTATATTTTATTGTTTCCTCTTCAGAGGACAATATCATTAGGTATAAACTGGACAACTAGAACTTGGGTCTAATGAAAGTTACCCTGAAAGAAAGGGAAACATTCTTGTCCAGCGTTTCCACCTAAGCCAGAGGGGAATGTCTGTTGGTGGGAAGCAGGAAATGAAAAAGAAAGGGAATTCATAGCTTTAACTGTTCCTGTATGAATGATTTTTTTTGTAGTCTCAGCTTAAAAATTAATGCAGATTTTACATTTTTCTCTGTAGTAGGACTCCTATAAAATTAATGTTTTGAATTATTTACTACTGAATAAAATTCATCCACATGTATCCTGTGGCTTCTAGGAATCCTGCCAGACCTCCATTTAATTTGGTACTTCTGTTCTTTAAAAACACTAAGAAGCATCAGTTAGTACTGACTATAGCACCTTTAGTCAAGAATCACATTGTGCTATTTAATTTAATTTAATTTAATTTAATTTAGTACACTGATGAGGAGGACAGCACCTCGACAGGAGCGTATAACAATATGTGAACACACATGGTGTTGAAGGAGTTCCTGGAGGAACCAGCAAAGTGAAACTTGACCAGGAAGATTTTATAGATAAAAGTTTTTCACGTAAAGGACATACAGTCCTTGGCAGAAGGGGGAGCAGATAGGGATTTCTTTCTCCTTAGGGGAATGGTATATGTGAGGGCTTGGTTGGGAGTGATGGAAGTGGGTTATTGTCGCTATTATAGCCATCAGCCTTTCTAGGATAGAGAGCATGGGCCAGTAGGAAGCAGTTTTACTCTGTGGGAAGAGCCTGGGTGGGGTGGTCTGGGTTTCACTGAGTTCTGGCACTTTTTGCTGAGTACAGCAAGAGGAGTCAGTTAACCTTCCTGGGCCTACCTAGTTTATTTATCCTGACATTGGGGGAGTTGAAATAATACAATCTATAATTGACCCTCCAGCTCTACCATTCAGTAGTTCTGACTTCTCTATCAAACGAGATGGCCTGGGATTTTTTGCTTCAAGGATTCAGCTTCTGTTATAATTGCAGTTTGCTTCGGAGTGTTGTCCAGTGACCAAGCCTAAAATATGAACCATTCAAATCTTCCCTTGTTTTGCATCACATTTACTTCTGTCAGATCTTGAGTTCGTGTTTCCTCATTGCTGCTATTTCTCTTGTTTGGGAAGTCCTTCAGAATCTTTCTCCCCAGGCTGTTGTTTGTGTTTAACCTCACCTCCCACCCTCCACCGCTAGAATTCATCTTAAATACACAGCAGCTGTGCCCTCTCAATAAAAATAACTGTAGTGAGTCTTCTTTGTCTTCCAAAGAAAAGCCAAACTCATTAGCTCAGTATTCAGTATCGCTATCAATCTTAGCTCACATTACTCCCCTCATATGATCTAGAGAACAGTTAAACTGAAGCCAATATCCTCTTGGTGTCCTTGCTCCCATTGTTCCCTACACCTGGTTATGCCCTGCACTCCCCCCACATTGTCACACAGCCACAGTTTTCCCATCTCAGGTGCCACCGTCTTGATGCAATCTCTTGGGCTTCCTGCAGCCAGAAGTAATCCTTTTCTTCTCAATTCCCATAGCACCTATAGCACCTATAGCACCTTTCCTGTACCTAATAGTGCTAATTAGTTGGTATGTCTACCTTTTTTGTATTCTTATCTCTCTAAACTAAACTAAACTCCCCAGTGCTTAGGAAGTACTATATTATCTTACACAGGGTGGGTGCCCAGTAAATATTAGTTGAGTGAATGAATTCTGGCTAATTATATTTCAGATCTTTGTTATCTCTGATTGGTAAAGTTTATGTTTTTCTGGATAATCTCTAACTAGAATGTAAAAAAGAACTCTGCAAACAGGAATTAATAAACTAATATAAGAATAAGAACCATTACTATAGATGTGTTATAATTCCCAAGTTTGTAATTAAAGCAAGCAAAATGTTTGCAAGCCTCAGCCTTGTCTTTGAATTTTGAGTCTCATTCACCAACGCTTTCAACGCAGTATAGGGCAGATGAACCTTTTCAAGTGAACCACCTCAGGGTAGTTTCTGTTTTGCTTATTTGTGTCGGTTAATATGCTTAGCAGTTTTTTGTTTTATGAAAGTTTTACAAGTGATTCCCAACTTGAGAATTTTAAAAAATAATAAATGGAACAGTTAACTTACAAAATTATTTTTTAAAATTATTTTATTACAATTATAATTGTCACAAAAAACTTTACTGTTTTTACAGTAGAAGCAGACTACCCTGCTAAGTATGCACTGCCCTATAATTGGTGTTAAGGCCAGAAATTGCTTCTTATGCACACCTCAGGCTTTCAGAGCCATTAATATGAGCCTTCAAAGTTTGGTTTCTCTGTGGTTATAGATCTGGTCAATACAATAAGCAGTCAAACCATAAGCTTGGCAGACCCTTGGGAGATGGCCTGCATGCAGAAGACATCATCCTGGTTGAAACAGTGCTAGCAAACTTTGTGTCCCAGGAGTTGATGACTTAGAGCAAATTCCACCATCTTAGAAAATACTGGTTTATTATGGGAGATTGAAAAGAGAAATAGGATCTCCTAAAATTTCCCACTGTCACTTTTTGTCCAAATAGCTCCTCTCAACCAATCTTTGGTCAGAATAGTGTACTAAGACCAGCTAACTATTTGGCATTATCTGCTTGAATCCCAAGGAAGGAAAATATATCTCACCTAGGATTAGACCATTAACATAGACATTACCTCACTTCTGTCCAGATGATGTAAGATTAATCTCAGTTCTAGCAATCTCCTGTCATCAGTCCTCAAAATAAGAATCGCTACATTGCTCATTACCAGTGCTTTTTCTTTTCAATAAATTAGTGGTTCTTTAAAGCAGTTGCAGATGGTGTACCTGTTAAAACTGTTAAGTGAATGACTAATAGTTTTTAATTATGTATTTGCCCCTTTATTCTCCTCTTATTAAAGTAGAAGGCATTGCAGCATATTTGTAGAAGTTAAGGTCTTTGAAATTATGTTAGCTAGCACGGACTTCTAAAAAGAGATACATGTGTGTTCTCACATGCAGAAAAAAAGGAGTGGAGCTTGGTGGTGGAGCAATGGGAGAAATAAATTCCATGGAAAAACAAAAAGTTGAACTCATTGCGCTTCTAGCAGTAGCTATGGGAAGAAAGGCAGAGTTCATCCATGGCAAGCAGTTTGGCTGCTCTGACCATATAGTGGCTTAGAGGGTGATGTCAATAGTGTGGGTAGTAGGAGGGGAGGGACAGGTAGATTTTAAGGAATCTCTATGTTTGATCTCTCAATTTCTCTCTCTTACCTCTTAGGAGTTAGAAGCAGCTCTTCACAGAGATGATGTAGAGTTTATCAGTGACCTGATCGCCTGCCTGCTTCAGGGCTGCTATCAACGAAGGGATATCACGTGAGTAATCCTGATTTTACTATGTATTTTGTGCATAAAGAACTAATTAACCAGGTGCCATGATGTTTCAGGTCTCCTGTAACAAACCAGAACTGATCCTTAGTTGGTGGCATTTACAAATGGATTCCACAGACTTGTGTTTGGCTCCTTTTGCAGTTCAGTTTTAATTTTATTATAATCCTTGAGTTTATTTCACTCTCACAAATCTATATCCTTTACTTTTGGATCCACCAGTTAACATAATCAAGTGTAGAATTTCTTCCTGTCAGTATATGCCTTTCTTCCTGAGTTTTATAGAAATTATAGTCTCTTGCATTACTGGTAAAAGGTAGCCTAACAAATTAAAACTAGATTTTACATTTCTGCCACTTGAGTATCTTCTATTCATATAACCAGTAGTTATAACCATAACTACATAACATACATAATGTTTAATATGGAGCTTCTAGTCTCCCTCACACCATAACTGCTAAGTAAACCGCTTTCCAATACATTTGAGATTTGTAGAAATTTGGAGCAACATTTTATTTGTGTAGATAAATAAAGGATCTTCTTGATAAGCCTCATTCCTTCTTTTGACCCTAACTTGATAACACGTTTTCTTCACTACTACATTTCTATACGGAACAGAAGTGTATAGAGCCAACTCTCAAAAAGCTGAGACAAAATGGTATTCCAGTTTTTACCCCCTGGTGCCATGCAGGGCAGGGGTTTGGAGTGTTATGGTTTGTATTTTTCATACAGTTAAAGATGGCATCTCAAATACTTCTGTTCAATTAAATCTACTCTTAGGTGTCTGCTTGGGCTGGGAAACTAGGCCCAGTATTAATGTGCAATAAACTTGTCATTACAAGATGAGTGAGAGATTGATGAAATGCCATTTTGTTCAGGGTAGAAGTTTGTATCCCTTAAGGGAGAGTTATTGCTCCTGGACTCACTGTGTTAATGTAATGACTTTTTTCCCCGAGAATACCCAGATGGTTGTGCTAGACAAAGAATAGATGAAAGGGGGAAATCATCTATTGTTTTACTACTTGAACATGATAATTAAGTTCTTCCATTCTTTTATTGGGATGTAGATTTGGGAGTTTATGTGGTTTTTAAGCACAGTTGTGGTCATAGTGTGATAGAATTTTACATTTTCATGTCTTGAATTTTTTCATTGTAACAGTTTATTTTCTTAAACCACCTTTCCTTTAAACATGATTGTCAAATGATTCAATTTGATAGCTGGACATTTGCGTCTAGCTTTTAACTGTTGTAAACAGGCTATAATGCATAGCCTTGGACATAAAAGTTTGCTTATCTAGTGAATTGTCTTCTTAGTTTAAATTTCTGGAATTGTGGTCACTCAGAGGAAATGTCCCTTTAAGATTTTTAAAATGAATTGCCAGGCTGCCCACCACAGGGATTGCTCCATTTTATCCTTGAACCCTCAATGAACGAAGGCATCGGATCACTTAAAACCTCCATCTGGATATTGCCCACTATTTGCTGGCCAGCACGTACTGGTATAACAGACACTCTCAGGGCCTTCATGGAATTTACAGTATTATGCAGGGGTGGTAGGGGTTCACTAATAATTACAGTAATGGTTATATAATTACTGTGATAAGTGTTCTAAAGTATAAAAATACAGAGTGTTAACAGAGCATATAACCTCATATGAGAAAATGATATGTGAACCGAGCCTTTATATTTGGACTTCCTTAGGCCAGTGCCCATGTCTTATAAAGCACAAGAAATAAGTAAATGAATAAATGAATGAATGAACAAATGAAATGACCAAAGATTAACAAGTAGAAGGAGTGATAACCTTAGAGCAGAGCCTAGAGATTATAGACTTAGAAAGTCTCATGTGGTTCAGAGGCGTGATTTGTTTACAGTCTTGGCCCCCCAGTGTTAAATTGTAATTTGTTGCCAACATCTAAAATGAGATGTCACATTTCAAATTCCAGCTTATAGCTTTTAGAAAACATCTAATGGTCTGCTAACCATGAAGACAGCCATCAACTAGAGGGCAAACAGGGTCTGGTCTGCCTTAGTCCTCAGCATTCCTGATTACTCTCCCTTGAGGAGGCTGATTGTCACTCATCATCTGTCATGTTCACTTGGCCCACCATATTTATTTACTTTTATTTATTTATTTTTTTTAACATTTATTCATTTTTGAGAGAGACAAGAGTGTGAGTGGGGGAGGGACAGAGAGAGGGAGACACAGAATCTGAAGCAGGCTCCAGGCTCTGAGCTGCCAGCACAGAGCCCTACATGGGGCTCGAACTCATGAACTGTGAGATGACCTGAGCCAAAGTCAGACATTTAACCGACTGAGCCACCCAGGTGCCCCTCATCTTCTTGATTAGGTCCCCTGCACACATTTTGGTTTAAGGAATCCAATATGGCACAATAGGAATTGGAGCCTACTAGGCTTTGTAGGCTGGGTTAAGAATTTGGGGGTATAATCCTAAAAGCAGTCTCCAGCAGGGGACTGGTCAGGTAAGCATCCTGGGCAAGCAGAGGGGTAAGCAGGAAGACCAGTTAGGGGGCTAATCATTTAATCGGGGGAGAAAGGAGAGATGTACACAGAAAGAGGGACTGTTATGAAGGTAAAATTAACTGGACTTGATGTCTCTAATCTTGACCAGTCCAATAGGTATAAAGTTGTTTTAATTTGCATTTCATTGATCAGTCTTCACATGCTCAATATCTTTTCTTAAGGTTTATTGGGCACATTTGAAATCCTTGTATACTTGAACTTCTTGTTGTATGCTTGGGTCATTTTACTGGTGTGTTGATTGAAGATCAGGGAAAAGAAATGCTCACTTAAAATTTGTGAGGCTTGGGGGGGCCTAGGTGGCTCAGTCGGTTGGACGGTCGATGATAGCTCAGATTATGATCTCGCAGTATGTGAGTTCAAGCCCTGCGTCAGGCTCTGTCCTGAGCGCTCAGAGCCTGGAGCCTGCTTCCGATTCTGCGTCTCCCTCTCTCTCTTCCCCTTCCCTGCTTGCTGTCTCTCTGTCTCTCTCTCTCTCAAAAATTATAAACAATAAATTAAAAAAAAAATTTTGTGAGGCTTTCCTCCTCTTGGCTCTTCTGTTTCACTCTTGCACAAGAGTCTTCCTTTACCCTTGCCTAGTGCTGGACATTGCCGATAACATGCCAGCCCCTAGGTGCTAGTAGGATAAAACAGTGTCCTATCTCTTGTGGAGACTATGGTCTTCAATGTGTGACAGTGGAGGCAGAGGGGACAGTTTGTGGTTAAACATTTAAATAGCTAAAGTCATCTCATCATTTATGGAATAAATCTCCTCATCCCTGTTGGTGTGATATCTCTTTGATCTTTTACTAAGTTTTTGCTCATGTTAGAATCTTCTTGGTTCTTTGTAATTGTACCTGTCAGTCTCTTTTGGCTCTGATACCACACTGTGTGTCCCTAATATTTTCACTAGTTTTGTGAGCTTTGCCTCAGTTTTTTCATGTATAAAATGTGTTTAATGATAGTATCTACTTGTTGGATTATTGTTAAGGATGAAGTAACATTATGTATATGAAACAGGGATATCGTCTGGACACAACAACTAATAACATGAGTGATTATTCCTTTATATTATATTTTAATGTTCAATGAGGATAGTCCCTCTAATTAATCCCTCTATTTAAAAATTGTCTTGAGGCGTGTGGGTGGCTTGGTTAAGCATCCAGCTCTTGGTTTTGACTCAGGTCATGATGTCACAGTTTGTGAGTTCAGGCCTCACATCGGGCTCTGTGCTGACAGCGTGGAGCCTGCTTGGGATTCTCTCTCCCTCTCTTTCTCCTTCTCTCTCTGCTCCTCCCCCACTCATTCTCTCTCTCTCTCTCTCTCTCTCTCTCCTCTTTTTCTCAAAATAAGTAAACTTTAAAAAATCTATTTACAAAAAATAGAATAAATTTTGTCTTTACTAATCTTGCTTCTTCGTTCTTCTGGAAAATGATTACTTTATCTCATCATGTTCTGTAAGAAATCCCCTTATATTGATTACAGTCAAATAAACCTATGAGTAAATTCAAGCAGAATTGACCTCTTCACAATATTGAGATTGCTTTTTTATTCAGACTCTATTACCCAGTAAAATTGTATAGCCTGATTCATCTATGTCAGGTAACATACCTGGCTATCTTAATTTTTGTTGCCATTAAGAGTAGAATACCATTCACACTATAAGTACTTTGGAAATATATTCTTCTGAATAGATCTTGAATCTGCCCAGTTTATTGATCCTGATTATTTTTTAAGTTGCTTCTCTTCTGATTTTCTAGGATTATCATCCCTCTTTCCTTTTGGTGTTTTTATTTCTTGTCTCTTTTATGCTGTACTAGTTATCCACTATGATGTAACAAATTACCCTAAAATTTACCAACTTAAAAACCACAAAATATTATTATATCACAGTTTCTGTGGGTTAAGAATCTGGCTGCAGCTTAGCTGGGTGTGTCTAACATAAGATCACTTACAAAACTGCAATCCAGGTACCCAGGACCTTGAATAGGATTACAGTCCTCTCAAGGCTTGACTGGAGCACGGATCCACGTATTTGTTTTATGTTGCTGCATAACAGATTTCTCCAAACTTAGTAGCTTAAAAAATCCATTTATTTTCTCAAAGTTTTATAGGTCAGAAGTCTGCGTGGGGCTCACCCGGACTGTCTGCTCAGTTTCTCACAGGGCTACAGTCAGGGTGTCAGCCGGGCCGTATTCTAATTTGGAGGCTTACCTAGGGAGCAGTCCGAGTTCAGTCAGGTTGACGGCAGAGTCCTCTCCTTGCAGTTGTAGGACTGAGGTCCTCATTTTCTTGCTGGCTGTTGACTGGGAGCTGCTGTCAGCTCCCACAGGTCACCCACAGTTTTTTT
This sequence comes from Lynx canadensis, assembly GCF_007474595.2. Taxonomy (NCBI): domain Eukaryota; kingdom Metazoa; phylum Chordata; class Mammalia; order Carnivora; family Felidae; genus Lynx; species Lynx canadensis. The sequence goes on along the minus strand of NC_044309.1, from coordinate 34,580,074 downwards.
CCAAGTGGCCTCTTCATGGCTGTTCGTGTTCAAGGCTAGCAGGAAAATAGAGAGTCTTATCTGCTATAATCATGGGAGTGACATCCTTTTGTCATATTCTATCGAACACAGGCAAGATATAGACAGTCTGTCACACTTAAAGGGAAAGGATTGTACAAGGGGATGAATACCAGGAGGCAGAAATCATTCTGGGCCTCTTAAAGGCTGCCTGCTATACATGTTTTTATCATATTGACCAGATCTTCCAGAACAAAACTAAATAATAATGGTAAGATGGGGGCACCTGGGTGGCTCAGTCGGTTAAGTGTACGACTTCAGCTCAGGTCATGATCTCACTGTTCATGAGTTCGAGCCCCGCATCAGGCTCTGTGCTGACAGCTCAGAGCCCGGAGCCTGCTTCAGATGCTGTGTCCCCCCTCTCTCTCTCTGCCCATTGCGCTCTCTCTCTCTCTCTCTCTCTCTCTCTCTGAAAAATTAATAAACATTAAAAAAATTAAAAAAAATAATGGTAAGATGTATGTATGCTTGCATCTAATTACATTTACTTAGTTATTAATATTTCATAAATTGTGTGGGTAGTTTGATGGATTTTTTGTGGACAAGTACCAGTTAATTGATTTTTGCATAATCATATTTAGTATTAATGGATCTTATATATATGTGTGTGCATTTGAATTATATATATGAATCATATCATATATAAACATATAAGAATCATATATATGTGAATTATTAATGAGAGATTTTTGACTTGCCCCTTTGTTTTTTTGTTTGTTTTTTTTTAACATTTATTTATTTTTGAGACAGAGAGAGACACAGCATGAACGGGGGAGGGGCAGAGAGAGAGGGAGACACAGAATCAGAAGCAGGCTCCAGGCTCTGAGCCATCAGCCCAGAGCCCGACGCAGGGCTCGAACTCGCGGACCTCGAGATTGTGACCTGAGCTGAAGTCGGACGCTTAACCGACTGAGCCACCCAGGCGCCCCTTGACTTGCCCCTTTGTAAAATAAATGGCTGTAACCAACTTGTTCTTCATTTAATTTTATTCCTCCTGTATTTACCATAAGTCTCCACCAAAAATTATAGAAAAGTATGTAATTACTTTGATAAAAGTATGTAAATACTTTCCTGTAAACATAATTACTTTGAAAATAATGGTTATATATAAAATAATGGTATTTAATTTAGAATCTACCTTTTCTCATCATTCATTATATTTTCACTTGGGTTCAGGTAAAGAGGAGATGGTGTGAAGTCATCTAGATTAATAAGGTCCATTTTACAGGGAAGGAAACATAATCCAGACAGTTTATTTATCAGGTCATGTGCTATTTAGAAGGTGAATAATTCCTGGGGCACCTGGGTGGCCCAGTCAGTTAAGCATCTGACTTCGGCTCAGGTCATGATCTCACAGTCTGTGAGTTTGAACCCCGCATTGGGCTCTGTGCTGACAGCTCAGAGCCCTGGAGTCTGCTTCAGATTCTGTGTTTTTCTCTCACTTGCCTCTCCCCTGTTCATGTTCTGCCTATCTCTCACTCAAAAATAAATACACGTTAAAAAAAAATTTTTTTTAGAAGGTGAATAATTGCCACAAAGAATTGAAAGAACAAGAGTTTGAATATTAGAATCTGAATTTTAGGCCTATAACTCAGACCCTTTCATATTTTTTCTTAACATAAAACTAATGCATTTTTGCAGTATTAAAAAAATTTTTTTTTCATTGAAACAAGTGTTGTTGAGGATGTGGAGAAAATGGAACTATTGGTGGGAATGCAAATTGGGGCAGGCATTGTGGAAAACAGTATGGAGGTTCCTCAAAAAATTAAATTAAAACTACCCTGTGATCTAGTAATCACTCTACTGGGTATTTACCCAGAATACAAAAACACTAATTTGAAAGGATATATACTCCCCTATGTTAATTGCAGCATTGGAAGTAGCCAAAGAGTCCATCAATTGATTAATGAATAAAGAAGAGTATGTGTGTGCATGCGCGCACACACACACTGGAATATTATTCAGCCATAAAAAGAATGAAATCTTGCCATTTGCAACAATTCAGTGGATCTAGAAAGTATAATGCTAAGTGGAATAAGTCAGTCAGAAAACAAATATCCTATGATTTCACTCATATATGAAATTTAAGAAACAAAGGAAGAAAAAAAGAGGAGAGACAAACTGACTCTTAACTATAGAGAACAAACTGATGGTTACTGGATGGGAGGTGAGTGGGGGATGGGTGAAAATGGTGATGAGGATTAAAAGCACACTTACCATGATGAGCACTGAGTAATATTTAGAATTACTGAATCACCATATTGTACACCTAAAACTAATACGACACCCTATGTTAACTATACTGGAATTCAAATTAAAAAAAAACAATAAAATTTCAAAAATATAATGTAAAAAAAAAAATCACCAAACATAGTATAGAGTAGGCATCCCCATCCCCTTCCTGAAGATGGGGTAGGTACAGGATGAGCTGTACAGACTAGGTTTTATTTGTCACATAAGTATATATACCTAGAGGTAAAAATAGCATTTATAGACTTCAGAATGTCTTTTTCTCATCAAAACTGTATTGGCTCACCAGTCACATGCAAATGCCCAGTTTCATTCTGTCATCTGTTTCTTATATGTCCTCTCCACAGTTTATGCCTTTGTAAGACCGCACAGAGGCCAGAAGTGGGAAAAGTGCATTGCCTGCTCCCCTTCCACAGTGCTGAATTATAGCAGCTTTTATAAATACTTTTCCTCCTTATCACAACAGTGTATCAGTTACTCCTAAATGATTTCTTTTGAAATGAGGGATTAATTCGTTTAAAAAAAAAAAAAAAAAGGCCTCAGTCAGATTTCATAAAATTTCAAATACTTGTAACGGGTAAGAAAGAAAGGAGTTTTTCCCCTCCCCTTTTGCCAGCAGCTACTTCTTTGACTTTTCTGCTACTGAAGGAAAATATGAAAGAGAGTCTCAGATGGACAGAAGGGAAAAAGAGCCCAGGGCTCTCAGTCCTCTTAATATTCATCGTCCTTTGGTAGGGGGGTGTGGGGGAAGCACAGGTCCTACCAGTAGTGATGAAGAGTTCTTCCTGACAAAGCAGAACCTGCTGTTCTGTGCTGGGGCAGGGAGGCAAGCAGTTTTCCAGCATTTTTCAAACCACATTCTGCTAAACACACCTATAAGATGTCAGAGTATTGTGGAAAACAATCAGTTAATTTTATCTGTTTAAGTACAGATGAAATAAAAATATTTCTGGATGGCCAGATAAATTTGGGGACTGGCAGCCCAGAGATTTCTGAATTAATTGTTCTGGAATGAGACTCTGACCTCAGCCTTTTAAAAACTTGTTATTATTGATATATAATATACACACAGAAAAATGTGTATTCTGTAGTTCTACAGTTAAGTGAATACTAACTTACAGAACACACCTGTATAATGAGCACCCAGACTAGAAAGTACACTACGGGGCACCTGGATGGCTTAGTTGGTTAAGCGTCCAACTTCACCTCAGGTGCTGATCTCGAGGTTCCTGAGTTCAAGCCTTGATTGCGTTCTCTGCTGACAGTGCAGAGCCTGCTTCTGATCCTCTGTATCCTTCTCTCTCTGTCCCTTCCCTGCTCACACTCTTCTGTCTCAAAAATAAATAAACATTAAAAAAAAATGCTACAATGGGTTTTACTTTTTCCATTGAGAGGAATTGCCCAAAGTGATGGTCATTTTGTCCCACGAGTGGTATCCACTAGCAGTTAGAGTGAATGCATGCTTTCTGAAGTTTTACTTTCATCTCATCCTAAAGGGAAGTTTGACAAATGAAGTCTTGGCTTTTCTGGTTCTGAGATTTACCTGATATGTGGAGGTAAGACAGCTGCTTAATCTCTTCATGTATAACTTGCCTCATCTCAGAATGAGAACAGTACTAAAGTTATTGTGAGGCTTAAATGAAATAATTTATAAGAAGCCTTAAAACAGTCTCAAGCTACTAATAAATACCAATTTATTGTATCAATGTATGTAGAAACATTTTCATGAGTTTCTACACGTGCTGAGTAGAAAGCAGACATTGGTTCAAGCAGCTTTCCATCTCTTATCTATTATGGTTTGCATGTTTTGAAACTGGGGTCAGCAGACTTTTTCTGTAAAGGCCCAGAGAATAGATATTTTGGGCTTTGTGTATATCACATGATCTGTTGGAACCACTCCACCCTGTAGTGCAGAAGCGGTGCCTAAATGACTGATTGGGGCTGTGGCATTTTTAGAACTTTATGTACATTGAAATTTGAATTTTATAACATTTTCACATGCCATGAAATAGTATTGTTTTGATTTTTTTTTCCCCCCCAAAGCATTTACAAAAAGATGGTTTTTTACATTCTTAGCTTACAGGTTGTTTAAAAAAAACAGCAGCGAAAAAGACAGGCAGGCCAGATTGGGCCCACAACCCATAGTTTGCCAGCTCCTGTTTTTAGAAAACTAAAAATGATTACTATTCTAGTTTCCACTAACTCATTCTAACCTTTAAACTAGCATACGGAACCCACATTTGTTTTTCATTGCGTTCTGCAAACTGAGATTCTTGCCTTTACAGGATAGAATAATGCTTGTTTGTTTATCCTTACTGTCCTAGCCAATGCTGCAAATGCTTTTCAGGAACTTTTATTGAATCCTTATGATGCCTAATATAAATTCCTTTCTCATCTATTAAGGATGATGAGTTTGAGGCACAGAGAGGTTAAATAACTTGTCCAAGGTTACACAGCTGGTAATTGATATAGGATAGATTTGGCCCTTAGCAGTGTGATCCCAGACCTCCAGCTCTAACCCACAGCCCCATTCTATAAAGGAATTAAAAGAAAAACATTACAGGTTTTCATCTAAAACAGGATTTTTAACTATTTTGAACTATATACTTCTTTGGCATTCTAATGAAGTCTATATCTAAGAATATGATTTGAAATCATAAAATAAATAGAATTACAATAGGATCCAAATATACTGAAATATGGATAGTAAAATTTAATGAAACAAATTTTTGATACAGTAATGTATTTTTTTGTTAACTCATTAACATAATCTAGCAGCAGGCTTTATTTCTCAAGATTACTATCTTCCAAGTATTCATGATTACAAATGTTTATTTTGGGATATTTACAGTATCTGTAATGTGATACAAAAATACCTGATTTCTTTTGACAAAAAATACTCATGCTACTATTTTCTTGCCTACATTTACAATTGAGCAGAATGTAAAATTTCTGTTATAGGTTAGTAAAATAAAAATATTTTCTTAGCTTCATGGACCATGTGAATTGTCTCTGGGGACCTCTGCTTTAAGAGGTTTTCAAATCTCGTATCATCTGGTGTAATTTGTTTTGTTTTTTTTTTAATTTTTTTTTTAATCTTTATTTTTGAGAGAGAGAGAGACAGAGTGCGAGTGGAGGAGGAACAGAGAGAGGGAGACACAGAATCCGAAGCAGACTGCACAGAGCCCGATGTGGGTCTCGAACTCACAAACCGTGAGGTCATGACCTGAGCCGAAGTCGGACGCTTAACCGACTGAGACACCCAGGTGCCCCATAATTTGTTTTTTTAATCCATGAGGAAACTAAAGGAAGCAGCAAAACTGTACCCAAGACATGACTGTCACTTTCACATGTGTTCCATTGTATGCTATTGTAATATTTGCTCTCATATATGTCTAAATATTTTCTGCATCATACAGCAGGATTCGTTTGCAAATCTTTGGTTTGGCTTTGTGTTAGTTATAACTGTGTTTAGTAATTTGTTGTATCTGAGAGACATTTAGAATAAAGTCTCAGTTCAGAAGTTTTTCAGGAATTTGTTCACTTTGTTGCCAAGGAAGAGTGGTACAGTAAGTAGTAGTCCCTCATCTGCAGAGGGACATTCCAGGACCCCCAGTGGATGCCTGAAACTGGCTAGTATTGAATCCTGTATATTCTGTATTTTTTCCTATACATACTTATGATAAACTTTAATTTCTAAATTAGGCACAGTAAAAACTGAAATTTAGATAAATACTTAAAAATTAAGGGGCGCCTGGGTGGCGCAGTCGGTTAAGCGTCCGACATCAGCCAGGTCACGATCTCGCGGTCCGTGAGTTCGAGCCCCGCGTTGGGCTCTGGGCTGACAGCTCAGAGCCTGGAGCCTGTTTCGGATTCTGTGTCTCCCTCTCTCTCTGCCACTCCCCCGTTCATGCTCTGTCTCTCTCTGTCCCAAAAATAAATAAAAAACGTTGAAAAAAAAAATTAAAAAAAAAATTAAAAATTAGGCACAGTTTATTGACAACAATAAAAATAAAATAGAACAATTCTAACAATCTATTGTGATGAAAGTTAAATATGCACACACACACTCTCAAAGTGTCTCACTGTACTGTACTTATACTGTATTATACTTCTGTATTAACCATGATGATGTGAGATGATAAAATGCCTAAACTATGAGATGAAATGAGGTGAATGATGTAGGCATTTTGATGTAGCATTAAGGCTACTGTTGATAAGTCAGAAGGAGTTTCATCAGCTTGGACCTCAGGTTACTGAAACTGGAATGTGAAACCACAAAGACAGGACTGCTGCATCTGAATGGGTAGTGGACTTGGCAGTTCGACTCTGAGTAGGTCCTCAGAAATTCTGTGTCTTTGTGTGATTCCTTCCCTTTGAGTGTGGGGTAGCATCTGCTCCTAACCGATAAAATGTGGCAACGCTGATGGGATGTCACTTTCCTGATTATTTCATACCATATAGGACTCCATCTTGCTATCAGGTGCTCTAGAGACTCTCTTTATTGCTTTGATGAAGTAAGCAACCATGTTGGGAAAGCTCACATGACTAAGAACTGCAGTGGCCTCTAGGAGCCGAGGGCAGCCAAAGCACAGCTCTATACATAACCATGGATAAATCAGGCCAGAAAATAATGTTGAGCAAATAAATCACAGAAGCATATGTACCAATGATTACGTTTTTATAAATGTCAAACAAGAAAAACTAAATAAGGATAAATATATGTAGGAAACTTATAAAGAAAATCAAGGGAATGATTAACACAATTCAGGAAAGTGATTCTACCTGGTTGGAAGGGAGAATACTGTAGCTAGGGATAAGCATAAATGGTAATAACATCTAAAGTAGTGATTCTTAAACCTTAGGGAACATCAGAATCAGTTAGAGGACTTGTTAAAAGATAGATTGCTGGCCCCACGGCTATCTAATTCAGTAGGTTGGAATCTGCTGAGAATTTGCATTCTTTTTTTTTTTTTTAATGTTTATTTATTTTTGAGACAGGGAGAGACAGAGCATGAACGGGGGAGGGTCAGAGAGAGAGGGAGACACAGAACCTGAAACGCTCCAGGCTCTGAGCTGTCACCCCAGAGCCCGACGCGGGGCTCGAACTCACAGACCTCGAGATCATGACCTGAGCCGAAGTCAGACGCTTAACCGACTGAGCCACCCAGGCGTCCTGAGAATTTGCATTCTTTACCTAATTCAGTAGGTTGGAATCTGGCTGAAACTTTGCATTCTTTACAAGTTCCAGATGATGCTAATGTGCTGGTCCGGGACCATCCTTGCAGTGCCACAGATCTAAGGAACTGCTAATTTTCTTTTTCTCAAGCTTGATGGTGGACACATGGGTTCTTATTTTGTTTTGTTTTTGCACTTTCTCTACTGATTTATCCCCTTCAGTATATAAACTTAAAAGCAGAGTAACATACTTTGAGTTGGTAACATACTTGTTATGGCTTTTGAAACACTATGTACTTTTCCTCCTGTTAGTCTCCCTGGAATTGCAATTCTAGCCAGTTGATTTTATGAGCCTGTATCAATAAAAACTGTAGGCATTTAAAGTGATTCTTCAACTACTTGCTCTAAGCAGCAGTTCTTTTTCTTCATTGGGAAGTAGCCTACCCTAATTGAGCAAGGGATTGGAAATCAGGAACTTCTGGTTTGCTCTTAGCTGTCAAAGTGAAGATAAGATTGCTTCAGTGCCTTGAGCAATGTCTTTAAGCTTTATAAAAATATCCCCCATCAAATGCTCATTGTGATGATATTTGACACCAAAAGATTTTTTCCTTTTATCATCTTTAGTAGAGTGCTTTTTAGATAATCTAGACTAATTTGTGTTTCAGTGTGGTCTTTGTTTCGCTTTCTTGTGGTTTCCACTCAAAGTGGAAACTCATAACAATTACACATTTTGCTTCTCGGGGTTAATTCTGTACCTAACTTTATGTAATAGATTCTCTTTTTTAATTTGAAAATAGTCGTTTATTAACTGACCAGATTACAAAAATAATCACGGTAGATACCTTAGTTCATTCTTCTAATAAGCCTATTGATCTGGTCTTCCCTGTTATCAGCATCTCCACCTTCTACAAAATGGGTGGTCTTCTTTTTCATTCCCCCTCGTGGAGAAGATAACTTGAAGGGCCAAAAAAGTTGTTTGCTTCTTTGAAATGTTTTCCAACAGTATAGATCTCATGAATCAGATCCTCCATGCAGATGATGCCGTATTTACCAAGAGATCGAGTGATCAATGTGTTATCTGTCAGGACAATTTGCTTCTTGTTGATTTTGCCATAACCACGCTTGTAGATCAGTTCATTCACTGACTTCAGGTTTGGGTACCTCCATGCTATATATGGTTCCACAATCCTTAGCATGTTAACTGAAGCTTTGTTGAGTTTAACAAAGGTGCCATTGAAGATCTGGTGAAGGTGAAGAAGCTGCAACACCTTTCGAACCTTTGGGCTCACACCATTGATACCTCTGATCCTAATGACAAATGCCAATTTGGGTTCCGTAGGTACGTAGAAGTTGCCAGTTTTTCTTGCCATTCTAGCCATTCGAATCTCAGTTCTGTACATCTGCCTGTATTCCTTGTGGTTAATGCTTAGCTTTTTCATAAATAACCTTCCTCTTGCCATTTGAAGCATCTTTTGGGCAAACTTCTTTCTCAGATGCTTGATCTTCAACTCTGCGAAATTCCTTCGCTTTTTCTTAAGAGTTTCTGGCACAGTAGGAACTTTCTTTTTCTTCTCTTCTGCACCCTCCATGGTTCCAGCCAGAAAAAGGAAGTTCTGTAATAGATTCTCTGAAGACTCTTAAACATTTAATATTTAGAGGTCTTATCTGCCCTCTGTAGAAATATTATTTATCTTTTTGGAAATTACAGTACTTCTGTGAAATGAGTCAATTTAGTTCCTCTTTATTAAGATATAATTTAGATACAATAAAATTCACACAGTTTAAGTGTACAGGTTTTTTGTGGACAAATGAATACACCATGTTTTCACCATCTTACGCAAGATGACAGGACATTTCCACCTCTGCAGAAGGTGCACTTTGCCACTAAATCTACGCTGCCCGCCTCCCCCACGTTGCACCCCAGGCAACCAGTGATCTGATTTTTTATCACTATAGATTAAGTTTTACCTTATTCTAGAATTTTATATGAGTGAGACTATACAGTATATACTCGTGTCTAATTTCTCAGTCAGCATAACGTCTGTGTGATATTTGTTGACACTGCTGTTTCTATCAGTAATTTTCTCCTTTTTTGAAGAGGGGGAGTCTAAATTGTATTCCATTGTGAAAGGAAATATCACAATTTGTTTACCTGTTCACTAGTTGATGGACTTGTATGTTCCTTCTGGTCTATGATGAGTAAAGCAACTATAAACATTTGCATACAAATGTTTTTGTGGTCATGTTTTCATTTTTCTTGGGAATTGCTAAATCATGTTATAAGAATATGGTTAAGAAACTATTTTCTAAGTAGTTGAAACATTAATATTCCTACTAATAACATATAAACAGTCCAGTTGCTCCATATCTTTACCAACATTTGCCATTTTTAATTTTACCCAGTTTTTAAGTTTACTGATTCTAGTGGGTGTAACATGATAACTCATTGTGGTTTTAATTTGCACTTCCCTGATGACTAGATATATAATAGGTTATGAATATTTTTTCCTGGTATGTAGCTTGCCTTTCCATTTGTTTTGCAGAGTATTTTGTTGAAATCCAACAAAAAGACAGAGCATGAGTGGGGAGGGGCAGAGAGAGAGGGAGACACAGAATCTGAAGTAGGCTCCAGGCTCCGAGCTGTCAGCACAGAGCCTGACGTGCGGCTCGAACTCAAGAACTGTGAGATCATGACCTGAGCTGAAGTTGGACGCTTAACCAACTGAGCCATCCAGGCGCCCCTTAAATTTTTATTTTTTAGTTATTTGTTTCCAGTATATACAAAATACAATAGATTTCTATATATTGACCATGTTTTTATAGTCTTCCTGAATTGACTTTTTAGTTTTACTGGTTTTGTTGTAGATTCCTGATGATTTTTATCTAGTCTGCAATTAAAAACAGTTTTGCTTCCTCCATGCCATTCTGTGTGTCCCTTGTACTTCCTCTCTTGTCTTATTCTACTGGCTAAGACAACTCAATATATTTTCTTTTAATTCTAGGGGAAAAGTATTCTGTCTTTCACCATTAAGTATAAAGTGTTGACCCCTTTGTATATTGCTGAATTTGATTTGCTGATAATCTGTTGAGGATTTTTACCTGTATGTTCATGAGGAATATTGTTCTAATTTTATTTTCTATCTTTGTCCAATTTTGGTACAAGGATTAAAAAGTATTCTCTTCTCTTTTCTGAAAGAATTGGTGTAATTTCTTTATACTTCTTTGAGTATTTGGAAGAATTGACCACCTTTGGGTTTGTAGTTTTCTTTGTGCAAGCATTTGATTATTATTGATTCCCTTTCTTTAATAGATTAAGGCTGTCCACATGTTCTATTTCTTAAGTAATTTTTGGTAGGTTGTTTTGGCATTTTTCAAGGAATTTGTCTATTTTATCTAAGTTTTTTTTTTTAAATATTTATTTTTGAAAGAGATAACGTGTGATCAGGGAAGGGGCTGAGGAGGTGGGGGTACAGAGGCTCCAAGGTGGGCTCTACTCTGACAGCAGCGAGCCCACGTGGGGCTTGAACTCACAAAATTTAAGTTCATGTCCTGAGCTGAAGTCAGACGCTCAACCAACTGAGCCACCCAAGCACCCCTTTAAGTTTTAAAATTTATTTCCATATTGCTGTTAATAATACTCTCTTCTCCTTTTAATTTCTGTGTGATTTACAGTGATAACTTCACTTTTTGTCCTTGATATATAATTTGTTGTTCCTCTCTCCCTCTTTAGTCTTTCTGCTGGTTTATCAACTTTTCAAATATTTATTTAAGGAACCAACTTTTTACTTTACCTGCTCTTTGCTTTTTTCTATCCTTCTACTGTTTGTATTTTTGTATTTAAATTGTGTTTTATAGATGATATCCTACAGTTGGTCTTGGTTTTTTTCACTCCGTCTGACAATTTCTGCCTTTTAGTTGGGATGTTTACTCCATTTACATTTAATGCAATTGTTGATAAGGTTGGTTTTCCACTTATTCCTCTGGTTTTTTCAAGTGTACAATTCTGTGTACAATTCACAGAATTGTGTAATATCATTCCCAAAAGACACTTAATACCTCTTGGCAGCCACAACCCATTTCCTCCAATCTGTATTCCCAGGCAACCACTAAACTGCTTCTTATCTCTGTGTTTTTTCCTGTTTTAGGTATTTGTTATAGGGCTTATCATATAATATTTGCCTTTTTGTGTTTGGCTTCTTTCACTTAGTACAGTGTTTTCAAGGTTCCTCTGTGTTGTAGCATGAATCATGTACTTCATTCCTTTTTATGGCTGAAACATATTCTGTTGTATTGATACACATTTTATCTATCCTTCAGTTCATGGACATTTGCACTGCTTCAGCTTTTTGGCTGTTGTAAATTGTGCTGCTATGTATGCACATGTGTGTACATGTTTTTGTATGGATGTATATTTTCATTTCTATTGAGTATGTATACCTAAGAGTGGAATGGTCTGCGTCATATGGTAATTCTTTATTTAACTTTAAAAAAAATTTTTAATGTGTTTTCATTTTTGTGAGAGAGAGACAGAGCATGAGTGGGGGAGGAGCAGAAAGAGAGGGAGACACAGAACTCAAAGCGAGCTCCAGGCTCTGAGCTGTCAGCACAGAGCCTGACAAAGGGACTCGAACTGTGAGGATCATGACCTGAGACAAAATTGGTCGCTCACTCAACCGACTGAGCCACCCAGGTGCCCCTGTGTTTAACTTTTAGAGCACCACGCCAAACTTTCCCAAAGTGGCTGCACCATTTTACTATTCCACCAACAGTATGTGAGGGTTCCAGTTTCTCCACATCCTAGTCAGCACTTGTTATTATCCATCTTTTAATTTTCACTCTGCTAGTCTCATTGTGGGTGTAATTTGCATTTTCAAATGATTGATGATGTTGAGCATCTTTTCTTGTTCTTTCTGATATTTTGTTCCTCTGTTGGCCCTTCAGTGCTTTCTTTTTGGGTTATTTTTGTTAGTATGTTACTTTATTTCCTCTGTTGGATGTGTGTGTGCGTGTGTGTCTGTGTCCGTATCTGTGTGTTTTAGTGGGTCTAGAGCTAGCAGTATGCATCCTTAAATTATAAATAGCTATTCAGGGGTACCCGGGTGGCTCAGTCAGTTAAGTGGGTTCAAACCCTGTATGGAGCTCCATGCTATCAATGTGAAGCCTGCTTGGGATTCTCTCTTTCTGACCCTTCCTCTCTCTCTCTCTCAATAGATAGATAGATAGATCAATTTTAAAAAAGAAGATATTCAGAATTCTTATTGTGCCTTTTCACATATTACCTGACGCTTCAGTTTTCTCAATGCCAATAATATTTAAGGTCCCATCCAGCTTCCATTCAAAAAAGGTATTTTGTCTTTTTAAAGATTATTACATATTGATTTCCAGTTGACTTTTAGTACTTTTTTGTTACCCAACATAAATAATCATAAAGGCATGTAAAATTTATATTATATGTATGCTTCTCTGCTAAAAGATATATTTCATATTTTAATTTAAATTCTTTAATTTAAAATTTAAATTCTTTAATTTAATTAAATTCTTTAAAATTACCATGATTTTTTAACTTATCCTGGCTGTCATGTTGATTTTAGGATGTTTGGGTACGGCAGCCACTATATGGCCCTAGAAAAGATATGTTATTTAAATTTTTTTTGTTCTGTGTCTTTGTATGATCTTTAATAAACAGTTTATTTAAAAAAAAAAAAGAATAAACAGTTTCTCAGATGTTCTTAGCCTTTTACTTGTTGCTTCACTTGGAACCAAAATCTTTCTCCTAATCCAGTGCTTGGTGTTAAATGTGGCTTAACTATTCACACATGTATTTCATCTGCTTCAGAAATACTTGTAGCCAATGAAAGAAATGTAATTTTTTCATTTAGGTCTCCATTATGCTACCCATGATGACATGTCTTAATTGTTCCCCTGCAAGTAGACTGTGGGATACCCTTTCGTGTCTCAGAGAACTAACACATGCCTCAAAGAACTCAAGAGTCTTCTTTTCATCTGTGATCATTTAATATAGATTGCAGATATTAAAATGTGTTGCCCTGCATCATCAAGAGGCCAGCTCCAAGCAGCCAAGATTTGTGCTAACATACTTTACTCTGGTCATGCCATCCTTGCAAAATTGGTCTCACCCGCAGAGGCATATACTGTCTGAAGCTAATTGGTGGGGTTCTCAAAAATGGCTAACTTTGCGAGTTTGGAATAAGGAAAAGAGCGGTATTTAAGAGCATTTGGAACTTTTTCAGACCAGAGAAAAGTGAAACTGGTTGTGTTCAGAACTTTTGGTTAGCTTGATTTTTCTGTTAACCATATTCTATTGAGACATTTCATTATAATTCAGAATTTCATTTTAATTCATTATATTTCAGAAAGTTGAGAGGTATTTGAGTCATTAAGAGAGAATTGCATTGAGCTACATAGATGAAAAAGTCAGGAATGTTCCAGCAATTTTCAGCAGCATGGTGCCCATACAGTCTTCTTCAAGAAACAAAATCTGATCTTCCACACAAAATTGTGGGCAGGCTCTTTTTCAGCAGGAGAGAGTATATGGTCTTAATCAAATTCTTGAAGAGCTTTATGTCCTATAGATTAAGAACCACTAAATAGAAAGTGTTAGCCTGATTTTTGGCTTCCTGCAGGCTTTTTGTTTTAAATGCCTTTGAAACATTTTTCCCCCTTTTGAATTTCTGATGTTTTAAGAAAGGGATATAGATTTATATGAGGCGGTTTATCTAGCTTGAATTCTAAGCCCTCAAGTATCTCTTGGTAAGGTATGGAGATGTCTTAAGAAAACTTTAGCAAAAGCAATGTAATTGAAACTGAGTAGGATAATAGGGCTATTGGAAAGGAATCTCAAACATGCACTTCTTTGAGACAAGTAGAGGCTTTCAGACAGATTGTAGGCACAAAGAACAACACTGTTTATACACATTCAGTGTTTGCAGGACTGGTATGCTGGTGCTTCCTTTGCCTCACATTGGAATTAGAAGTTTCCCTAGCCTGGTCCAGCCTGACTCCTGCCACATCCTCCAGCGAAGCTGCCGTTCTGGTGAAATAATCTCAGTATTATAGATTCCATATTTTATTTTACTGCAAGAAAAACATGCCTTGTTGCTTGGAGTACTATGTGTACATTAGAAATTATAGAGGGGTGCCTGGGTGGCTCAGTCGGTGAAGCATTCAACTTCAGCTCAGGTCACGGTCTCATGGCTCCTGGGTTCAAGCCCCACGTCAGGCTTTGTACTGACAGCTCAGAGCCTGGAGCCTGCTTCGTATTCTGTATCTCTCTCCCTCTCTGCCTCTCCCTTGCTTGCACTCTGTCTCTCTCACGTGCTCTCAAAAATAAACAACAATTTTTTTTTTTATTCTAGAAAGCATGTAGTAAAGGGCTATTGTACCAAAGAGACTGTAATCTTCATACACTTTGCTACCAAAAAAAACAATTTTAAAAATATACCCCATTTTATTTTCTAATTCACTATTGCCACAGTATCTGCTTTTTACCGCCAGTTTGAGCTGTTCTTTGTCCAGCTTCTCCCTCCTGAAGGGGCAGTAGCAGCTTCACAGGCAGTGGAGAGAGGAAGTAGTCCATACCCACTAAGGTTCAAGCCCAGGTATTCATATGCCAGTGCTTATGCTTTGAATGTGAATGCTGCGATCAAATCAAATTTGTGAGAGCCTTGATATGCGGAGGTATTTTGCTGCATAATAAGCTAACTCTGTTCACATTTTCCCCAGTTGATGTATCAATAGTAAGGAGGTAGTGTCTTCTCTCTTTGAAAAAGCAAAATGTTTAATTTCTTATTTGCATAAGGCCCTTTGATTTTTTTCCCATGAATATTTCCTCTGACTTTTTCTACAAACATAATTACCACAGATTGTCAGTCAACATGGTACATGCCTCTTTTTAAAATTACATTGACATATAACTTCTTTAGAGCTCCTTGCTTAGTGAGAAAAAAATTTTAATCAAGCAATAGGTGAAATTGTGCCCAGATTTGTTAATAGTTGAGAGATAGAATAACCATCCAACAACTAAACAACTCTTTATTTTATATTAAATACAAGGCACATTTAGGTACTAATCAAAGTGCAGTTTATAGAATTGCCAAACTCTAATCAAGAAAAATTTAAGTTGCCATCAAACTGTCTTAAATGTTTCCTATAGAAAAATTAATCTTCAAAATTTAGAATATAGTATTTTGTGATAAGCTTTAAAGTGTATGTAACAATACAAAATTGTAGTTGCATATAGGAGTAGCTGCTTGTATTCTAGAGAAGTTTTTTCCATCTTTGTTTCTTAACCTGAAATATGAATTAATTAGGTTAGGCAAACACTGAATTTCTTTTTTTGTTTGCCATCTCAGTTACAGATCTAATTTTGACTGCTATCCATTCAAACTGTATAGTCTCTTTTTAATTGCATGAGTGAAGGTAAGACTTGCCTGTTTCACAATCTGTACCATTGATTATTAGAACTTTTATCTATTCACCAGAACATGCTGTTTGTGGTTTGAAGTACAACAACTTATTCTGTGAGAAACCCTCTTACCATATTTATCTTCTTTGGAATTTGACAGTATATGGTCCAAGTAGATGGTATAATAACATGAAACTTCAGTAAGGGGCTTTGAGACCCCTTTTTACTTCCTGCTTTCTGTTTAAGATTTGTCAACTATCAAGCCATCAGTTCTCTCCCCCTTTCCTACCCATCCTCTGTAATTTATACTAATTTATTTTTGTGTTTGGGGCCGTATGGTTAGGCCTCAGACATTCCACAGCTACCTAGAGGACATCATCAACTACCGCTGGGAGCTTGAAGAAGGGAAGCCCAACCCTCTGAGAGAAGCCAGTTTCCAAGACCTACCCCTTCGTACTCGTGTGGAAATCCTACACCGCCTCTGTGATTATCGGCTAGATGCAGATGATGTCTTCGATCTTCTCAAGGTGCTCAACTGGCAAACCCTTTTCCTAGAGCAAAAAAAGCAGACAATCAGGATATAAAATCTGATGATGTTAAGAAAAGCTAGTTTGGCTTATGTTCCTAGTCTTGGGACTCTTAATTAATGCTAACAATGTATGCAATGACCGCTGTAACCAAGGCAATCCAAGCCATACATTTAGATAACTATATGTTATTTTGGTTTAATTTCTAGTTTGGTTTTGTCTTTATGTGGCTGAGTTCCAGCTGACAAAGGAACAGTCAGGCACCTATTTATTCACCCTTTCATCAGCCAAAATTGCAACTAAATTAGCTACTGAATTTTATTTCCCAAGTTTTAAAATTTGATTTTATTTAATTGAAATATTTATTGAAAACTACAAAGACTATAACCCACATATGCAAGTGAGTGAGGTTCATCCCTACTATATACATACATTCATACATGTTACAAAAAATGCGTTGGAGAAGGAAGATATAATATCTCTTCCCTTCTCCTTATTCTACTGTTATCTGTTTTGGAAGTCTATCTCAGAGGGAGAGTGTGAGCTATTGCTTTTCACTCATAGGAGGTCAGTTTCTAATCCTGTTCAGTCAGAAATGATTAAATGTGTTGATGACTTCTCATTTCAGCCCTGCTCATGGACTCAGTATAAAATCATTGTGCAATTTAAGTACAGTCTTAGCTGAGGACTCAAGATTTTCAATAGCAGTGGGGAGGCCAAAATAGGTCAGAGCCTGGGGTAAATTGGGAGCTGTATTACTGGATCTCAGCTAGAATAAGAGATTACTGTAGGTTACGGTGGAGCTGCAATAGAGCTCACGTGGGACAAAGCTTTCACAACATTGGATTCTACTCTGTTATAATTGTCTTTCCTTTTATGGATACACACATAAATAACAGTAAGGCCAAACCAAATATATGTTCATCAAAATTCCTTTTTTGTTGTTTTGTTTTGTTGGTAAAATGGGGGCAGTGATGGGGGTGGGAAACATTTGAAATATTTCTATATCCTGCTCTTCAAAGAAGGTACCATCTTCCCATTCTATCTGTGTTTCAGATGTCCTGATTGAACATTACATAAGATGCTTAGGCATTTTAAAATATGAGGTCTATCTGACTATAAATTTGAAATTTCATTTTAGTTTTCCCGTTTTGTTTTGTTTCCTACTTCCCCAAACCTCTTTTCCCTGTTCTTCAACCAAGGGTCTGGATGCAGACAGTCTCCGTGTGGAACCATTGGGTGAAGACAATTCTGGGGCACTCTATTGGTATTTCTATGGAACACGAATGTATAAGGAGGACCCAGTGCAAGGAAAATCCAATGGAGAACTCTCTTTGAGCAGGTATAATCTGTGAGGTCAGGGCTGGGATAGCTACGATACAGAAATGTCATTAAAATTAAATACATCGGAATTCTGCAGCACAAATTTTTTTCTTCTGAAGGAGTCAGATATAACAGCATGTGTATAAAGAGTTGGCAAAGAGTTATTTCATGCAGAAATAAAAACGAATTCATAATGTAGCCTCTGCTATCAGAATGGTGAAAGATACTGTTGTTTGGACTTGAGGTTCCCAAGGAGTCCCACTGCCTTAACATAGACTGCTCTATACAGCAGGTTGCCCATAGTACCACCACATCACTGCAGTGGTTTTCCTGTCATAATCGACTCTTGATAGCTCCTTTTTTCTACTAGAATTAACGATCTGCTTCATCAGCATAGGACCGAAAGGACCTTAAAGAATGCCTGAAATGTACGCCTTACTAAATGCTTCCTAAATGAGGAAGGGACCTTGTTTCCATAGTGTCCCAAAATAATGTTACCATCTAACTTTTTTTTTTGTATTAAAAAAAATTTTTTTTTAATGTTTATTTTTTGAGAGAGCAAGAGAGAGACAGAGAGAGAGAGAGACAGAGCACGAGCAGGGGAGGGGCAGAGAGAGAGAGGGAGACACAGAATCCGAAACAGGCTCCAGGCTCTGAGCTGTCAGCACAGAGCCTGACGCGGGGCTCGAACTCACAAACTGTGAGATCATGACCTGAGCCTAAGCCAGACGCTCAACCAATTGAGCCACCCAGGTGCCCCTTTTGTATTTTTTTAAATGTTTGTTTTTGAGAGAGAGCGAGAGCAGGGGAGGGGCAGAGAGAGAGAGGAAGACACAGAATCTGAAGCGGGCTCCAGGCTCCAAGCTGTCAGCACAGAGCCCAACACAGGACTTGAACTCAGGAACCCAAGATCATGACTGAGCTGAGTATCAATTCTATTACAGAACATTTTGATTTAATGTGCTATTTCTTAGGGAAAGTGAAGGCCAAAAAAGTGTCTTAGCTGTTCCTGGGAAAACCGGAAAAAGAAGAGGAAGACCCCCAAAACGGAAGAAAGTACAGGAGGAGATTATAGTGAGGTAAGACATTCATGTTAGTCTATGAGGGTCATAAACCCGCACACTAGAAGGGGCCTTAATTCACTTGCTCTTTCATCCTTGATTTTCCTTCGTGCCACTGGAAGGATATAGGACTTAGATTATGAAGGCTTGGGTCAGAATCTTCATAAAATTACCAAGTGTACACTAGGGCTTCCCTAGCTGCATGAACTACCCTCTCTAAGCCTATTCTTTTACTGGACAGTAGGTATACTACTAATAATAAGGATTAAGTTGAACAGGATAATGAATGTAACAGTATAAATGACTGAAAACCATGCATGACCTACAGAAAGTGCTCAATATGTATTAACTTTCAAAATTGGTTGTGCCACACGTTTTTTTCATAGGAGTGTAGAGCTAAGTTAATTCTGGTTAACTGTTGACTAATAATCAGGATTTAATAGGTTTATATATCCTATATAAGTTTAAGAGTTAATTCTTTCCCTATAAGGAGATTTTAGTAGCAAATATGTTTTATTGTGTTTAGAATACAATTTCCTATGGTAAACTACAGGTAAGAGCTTAATCTTAGCAAGGAAACAGATTGTTACATATGGGAAATTTTGTTTTATACATCGTGATCTTTTAGGAAATTTTACCATGTGAATTTTAATGTAAGAATTTTGAAAATCTGGCCTATAGTGTATAAATATATTTTCTTTAAGGATCAGATCTATCATTCTATACCTATGGAAGTTAAGTCATATTCTTAAAAATTCTAATAACAGAGGACAAACCACTTCTTTCCTCTAAATTATAGAACTAGTAAATAATCTAAATGCTTGAAGTAGGCCAGATTTCTCTTTGTTGCTTATTAACTACTAAGAAGTATTTATTTCTAGGAATCATTATGAATAAATCAGTCAGAATTCGATTTTTTTTTTTTTTAACTTAAGAATCAGTGTTCCACTTAACTTTCCAGGAATTTGATTACAAAGCATAGCTTTCCTCTATTGGTTTTGTGAGAGATGTTTTATAATCATGTTGTATACACATGGCATTCATTTCAGAGTTTTGTTAGCAGTCTAGACTTTCTTATAGATTCAGGAAGCTATTTTATACCTATCTCCATTTCCCTGTTCAGTACCAACAATTAAGGTATCTTACTATGAGGATTTTAGAATCATTTTAACATCATATGTGGACTTGTGCTACCCTCTGCTGGTGATTTTATTCTTTAGAGCTCTGTATGCAGTACAGTATTTGTGTATTTTTAAATTAAATAAAATTGAAAATTCAGTTCCTCAGTCATACCAGCTACATTTCAAGTACCCAGTAGCCACATATGGCTCATGGCTACCATACTGGACAGTGACAATACAGAACATTTTCATCCTCGCAGAAAGTTCTATAGAGCAGCACTATTATAGATAATTGAAAACAAACAGAAGGCCATAGAGAGTGACCTACATGATTCAGGTATACAAATGATGATGATACTTAACACTATTTCACTGAACACTTCTGTATTTAATAATTTAATCTCCAACATCCCTGTGATGTAGGCATTATTTATAGCCTATTTTAAGGAAAGTTAATTAACTTTCCTGAGGTCACATGGTAAGAGGCAAGCCTTGAATGGGGACAGTGTGACTTTAGAGCCTGCATTCTTAACCTCTACCTTAATATGAGGTTAAATTAAACATGCTTTTCTTCAGTATAGCCCTGATCAGGGAGGAAGACACTAGAATCCCTGTTGTTTAGGGCAGGGCAGATGGGGCAGGCATTTAACTGGTAACACTTAACTCCTCTGTTTGACTTCCAAAAAAATGTTTTAAAACCTAATATTTTCCTGTACATAAAGTGTTATCATTACACTGGATTTCTCTATGTCAGTCTTTCCCCTCAATACCAACACACCAACATCCTGGTATTCATTTATTCAGTAGAGTCATTCCTCCTCCTGACTTTGTCCCATTGAAACACACACACCCTTGTATTAATATTAATTGGGTCTAACTTAACGGGGGAAGTACAGAACAATTTTGAACATGTCTTTGTTTTAATTGGTGCCTCCTTTCCCTGTGTTTCAGTGAAAAACAGGAAGAAAACTCCTTGGCATCCGAGCCACAGACAAGAAATGGTAATGACTTTTGTTGGAGTTTAGAAAAGATTGGGGCATCTGAGTGGTAGCTCATTCAGTTAAGCATCTGACCCTTGATTTCAGCTCAGATCACCATCCCAGGGTTGTGGGATCCAGCCCCACGTCAGGCTCCACACTGAACATATGTTTAGCCTGCTTAGGAGTCTTTCTCTCTCTCTCTCTCTCTCTCTCTCTCTCTCTCTCTCTCTCTCTCTCTCTGCCTCTGTGCCTATCTCTATCTCTACACCCCCCCTTTCCCTCCCCACCCCATGCATGCCTGTCTCCCGCACTCATGCTCTCTTGCTAAGATACAAAAATAACTAGAAAAGATTTAGTAATTATGATTGATTTATATTATGATGACAACTCTTTTTCCGGAGCCATGCAAAGCAATTAAGATTATTGCAGTAGCCTTCTAACTGGTTTATTTGCCCTTCTTCAGTTCTCTTCCTCACACTTACCTGTGCCCATCTCTCCATCTGATGGATAACTTCAGATCTTCACTTGTGCTTTCTAACCTGGGCACAGTGTAATGGGCACATTACATTTGGATAAATGAGCAACTTCTCAAAGACCTATCTTTTTAATGTAAAATGCTATGTAAGGGATTATATTGGATTCCTAACCAGATTTCAGTTCCATAATCCAAATTGCCTAAAACTGGGAGTGGGAGAGGAATATCAATTTATATACAGTATGTCAACATAAATGAAACAGGAAGACTGCAGAAGATCAAATCAGAACCTTTTGAATAGAAAAGTAAGTATATTTAAGCATTTCTATTAAAATCTGTAATTACGATGGTCACAATACTTTTAGGTGTAAATAGTAACAGGAAAATCAAAATTATACATTATCAACTTTTTAAAATTAATACCCTTTTTAAAATTTTTTTTTTTATTTCCTGGTTTTGTTCATACCCAGGGGGGGAATGAAATTGAGAATAAACAGAAAAAAGGTCCTAGTGGTATCTATCTAATGAACCTATCCTTTCTTTTTTAGGGTCCCAAGGGCCAGGTCAAGGGACCTGGTGGCTCCTGTGCCAAACAGAAGAAGAATGGAGACAGGTCACTGAGAGTTTTCGGGAGAGAACCTCTCTTCGAGAACGGCAGCTCTATAAGCTCCTCAGCGAGGACTTCTTGCCTGAGATCTGCAACATGATTGCCCAAAAGGTATGCAAATAGGTGGTTCCTCCTCTTCTTTAGTAGCTATAAAGCCGCTTTATTTAAGGATGATTCATTAAGTTTTGAATACATTTCTAGTGTCTCCTGGAAGTGCTACAAGCCCTTCACTTTGATCTGGAATGTTAAAAAGGGACCTCATGCCACCCACTCTCCTTCACTGTGGATCATCCAGTATTCTCCTTAGCCCCACAAAATCCTCAGTGACTCGCATTCCATAGTACTTAGGATGGCTTTTCACAGTTTAGAACCAACTTCCCTTCTATAACATTCCTCAGAAAGTGTTCCCCAAGCCCCCAGGTGTATCTCCTATCAGCCTGTGCAAACTTCTGTATATATATGCTGCTTTTTTGGTGGGGGGGGGGGCAGAAATCCTCTCTCTCCCAGTAAGCAGCAAGTTCTGAAGGGTATTTGTCTTTGTAGCTCCAGGGCCACTCTGCCAGCTCCAAATGTGTGATGCTTTTTCCGGTTTCACATTATAGTTCCATAAATCACACTTTCTATATTTTCATGCATATACACCCTCATGTATGCCTTTTTTTTTAAATGTTTATTTTTAAGAGAGACAGAACTGGAGTGGGGGAGGGGCAGAGAGAGAGGGAAACACAGAATCTGAAGCAGACTCCAGGATCCGAGCTGTCAGCACAGAGCCTGATGTGGGGCTCGAACCCACGGACTGTAAGATCATGACCTGAGCCAAAGTAAGACGCCCAACCGAGCTACCCAGGTGCCCCGTCTTTTCTCAAGCATCTTTCTCCTTCCACTTCCCTGCCTGTTTGAATACTACTCTCTCTAAGATCTCCCGTGTCTCCTAATTTTAGGATTTTCTCCCTTATGTTTTTTTTCTTTTAATGTTTATGTATTTTTGAGAGACAGCGAGCAGGGGTGGGGAAGGGGCAGAGAGAGAGAGAGAGGGAGACAGAGGATCCGAAGCAGGCTCTGTGCTGTCAGCGCAAAGCCTGACACAGGGCTCGAACCCACAAATCATGAGATCATGACCTGAGCTGAAGTCATATGCTCAACTGACTGAACCACCCAGGCGCCCCTACTTAACACATTTTGTCATGACTTAATTCTGTTTTGAGTTGTTTAAGCTTTGTTTAGATTAGGCACCATATCTCACTGTTTTAAACCCCATAACACCTAATGTAAAGCCTTTTCCATAGTGGATGCTCAAGAGTCATTGACTTTGCTTATTTCATTGCAATAATTCTAATACTTCTGACTGTTGCACATGTTCATAGAAGT
Source organism: Lynx canadensis (assembly GCF_007474595.2). Taxonomy (NCBI): domain Eukaryota; kingdom Metazoa; phylum Chordata; class Mammalia; order Carnivora; family Felidae; genus Lynx; species Lynx canadensis. The sequence goes on along the minus strand of NC_044309.1, from coordinate 34,556,702 downwards.
CAGAAAATTTTGACCACCTGCCACTGAAATCTGAAGAAAAAGAATAAATTAATTGCTGTAGCACCTCCAGGGAAAAACAGAAGAAATATATTAATTTGTTGTGACTCTAGTGATATTTCTAACTTTTCTAAGTGGGTTGGTGCTTTAAAAGGAAAATTGTAGAAAGTCACCATTCTTATTAGAGATCTTATAGAGTGCTTCAGTAATTACATTTTCATGGATGAGCAAAAAAAGAATCTCCATTTCCCCATCACCATACTTAATTCTATATACTATAATTATACTTAAGTTTGTGACCTGCTACCCACTGTGACAATTTTTCCAGGAATTGAAACACATAATCTGATTTTTTTTTAACTTTATTTTTTTTTTGAGAGAGAGAACACTTGTGAGAGCAAGTGATAGAGGAGCAGAGAGAGAGAGAGAGAGAGAGACAGAGAGAGATTGAATCCCAAGCAAGCTTTGCACTAGGCGCAGAGCCCAACACGGAGCTCAATCTCACGATCTTGAAATCGTGACCTGAGCTAAAATCAAGAATGGGAAGCTTAACCAACTGAGCTACCCAAGCACCCTTAATCTAATTTTCTTAAAATAACTATTATATGGAGATGGTTTTATAACTTTACGTGACTTTATATATAATGATGACACATTAAATCATCAATAAAGCATATGACTATTCTGCTTAATCCTTCTTTTGTAATTTTTGCTTTTTTTTTTTTTTTTTTTTTTTTTTAAAGTAATCTCTAGGGGCACCTGGGTGGCTCAGTCGGTTAAGCGTCCGACTTTGGCTCAGGTCATGATCTCACGGCCCATGAGTTTGAGCCCTACATCGGGCTCTGTGCTGACAGCTCAGAGTCTGGAGCCTGCTTCAGATTCTGTTTCTCATTCTCTCTCTGCCCTTCCCCCGCTTGTGCTCTGTCTCTCTCTGTCTTTCAAAAATAAGTGAATGTAATCTCTACATCCATTGTGTTCAATCCCTTGACCCGAAGATCAGCGGTCACACGTTCTACCAACTGAGCCAGCCAGGTGCTCTTATAATTTCTGCTTTTTTACTGCAGTGTTCAACCTATGATTTTTTTGAATAGATGAACTAAGAAAAAAAAACTTACAAGCATAAAACTGATGGTTTTGATGGGAAAAATTTCAAAAGTTATTCTTCGCAAGAAAAGAAAAAATTTTTAAATAAGATAAACATGAATTATAATTCTCAAGAAACATGAAATTACAAGCCAAATAATAACAGATTTGGTATTTTGAAAGGCGTATAGTGCTATAAATTAGCAAACCTTAGTAAAATAGGGTATTGATTACAAAAACAAGAGAATCTAAATTGTGCAGTAGAAAAATCTAAGGGGCACCTGGGTGGCTCAGTCTCTTAAGTGTCCGACTTCAACTCAGTCATGATCTTGCGGTTTGTGAGTTCAAGCCCCATGTCGGGTTCTGTGCTGATAGCTCAGAGCCTGGAGCCTGCTTCGGATTCTATGTCTCCCTCTCTCTCTCTGTCCCTTCCCTGCTTGCTTACTCTCTCTCTGTCTTTATCTCTCTCAAAAATTTAAAAATTTTAAAAATGAAGAGAAAAATCTTAGCAGTTCAGTAATTAGGGGAAAAGAGTTATCACAAAGGGATCCCATCAAAAACTCCAGAATCAGGGGTGCCTGGGTTGCACAGTCGGTTAAGCGTCCGACTTCAGCTCAGATCATGATTTCGTGATTTGTGAGTTCGAGCCCCGCGTCGGGCTCTGTGCTGACAGCTCAGAGCCTGGAGCCTGCTTTGGATTCTGTGTCTCCCCTTCTATCTGCCCCTCCCCTGCTTGTGCTCTGTCTCTGTTTCTCAATAATAAATAAACATTTTTAAAAATTAAAAACAAAAAACAAAAAAAATTCCAGAATCACTTGAATGTATTCACAGGTAAATTTTTCTAAACCCTTAAAATAAGATAACTTGTAAACATTTCAAAAATGAAGAAAGAAATGGGTAGCTACCTTTGTTCATTCAGATACAGATATCTTAGATTCCTATTCTTCATATAAACACACCCTCTTCATTCAGTAATATAAATGTCAAGTCCTTAATACTAACAAATAAAAGCCATCCTTCACCAAAAGAATAATAGTTCTTTTGTTCCTAATAATCCCTAGGTTCTAATATTGGTAACATTGTCTTGGAAGTTTTATCTAGTATAATGATACAAACAAGAGTCAGAGGCAAAACATTTTGCCTGGAGGAATATGATGAATCTGCTTAGAAGTCTGTTAATTAGAAGTTAGTAATAGTGCTGGGTAACTAGACTTTCTGCATCAGAATCACATTGCACACTTATTAAAAGCTCAGATTCTTGCCAGTATACCACTCCCAACCCCTATCAGAATTGTTAGAGGTGTTATTTGTTAATATGCAGTTGTAGAAGCTCTCAGGTGATTATTAGGCATACTGATATTTAAAGATTGCTGAAAAATCCCATTTACAGTAGCAACAAAACAAATTTTGCTGTGAAACTAACTTGAGTTGTACATGGTTGATAAGAAAGAAAAAGCTACAGAACTGTTAGTAGATACATATTTTTTAAATCTCAAGTAATAGTAGATACATACTTTTTAAATCTCATGTAAATATATTAAGATCTCTGTTCCTAGAAGGAAAGATTTTTTTTTTAAGTTTATTTATTTATTTATTTTGAGAGAGACAGCACGAGTGGGGAAGAGACAGAGAGAGAATCCCAAGCAGGCTCTGCACTGTCAGCACGGAGCCCAACATGGAGCTCGAACCCACGAAACCGTGAGATCATGACCTGAGCCAAAACTGAGAGTTGGACGCTTAACCAACTCAGCCACACAGGCGCCATGGAAAGATGCTTAGATATCAATATTCACCAAGATAAATTGAGATTTATTATAGCCTTAGCCAAATCCCAAGATAATAAAAATTTTTCTCCAAAATAACAGGTGGATAAAAAGTATTGTAAAATAGGAGTGTTAGGAGAGGTGGATAAGAAGCATATGTATTATCACTTAAATCAGCATATTGGAAGCATTCTGAAGGGTCCTTCATGTAACAGACATGCTTATCAAATGATTTACTCAAGGCAGTACAAATGTACCAATCTTCACGGTCTTTGCTGAACTTGACATTTAGCAATTTCTTTTAATGTTTATTTAGTTTTGAAAGAGAGCGAGAGAGACAGAGTGAATGGGGGTGGGGCAGAGCGAGGGGTACACAGGATCCGAGGCAGGCTCTGAGCTGACAGCAGCAAGCCCGATGTGGGACTTGCACTCACGAACTGTGAAATCATGACCTGAGCCAAAGTCGGATGCTCAACAGACCTAGCCACTCAGGTGCCTTGGCATTTAGCATTTAAGACATATGTTCATCAACATTTGTAATATTTTTACAAATGTGTTGTGTTTATTGTACTTGTTACAGTAATTACACAAATATTATGAAGTCAATAAAATATGAGCATAAAAATTTCTTTGAAAATTTTCCATTAAAAAAAATCATTGAATATGAGTTGCTTTAAAAACTTGACTCTCTATGGGCGCTTGGGTGGCTCAGTCAGTTAAGGGTCTGACTTCAGCTCAGGTCATGATCTCCAGTTTGTGGGTTTGAGCCCCGCATCAGGCTCTGTGCTGACAGCTCAAAGCCTGGAGCCTGCTTCAGATTCTGTATCTCTCTCTCTCTGCTCCTCCCCTGCTCACTCTCTTTCTCTCTCTCAAAAAATAAATAATAAACATTTCTTTAAAAAGTTGACTGTCTTGGGGCGCCTGGGTGGCGCAGTCGGTTAAGCGTCTGACTTCAGCCAGGTCACGATCTCGCGGTCCGGGAGTTCGAGCCCCGCGTCGGGCTCTGGGCTGATGGCTCAGAGCCTGGAGCCTGTTTCCAATTCTGTATCTCCCTCTCTCTCTCTGCCCCTCCCCCGTTCATGCTCTGTCTCTCTCTGTCCCAAAAATAAATAAAACGTTGAAAAAAAAAATTTAAAAAGTTGACTCTCAGGGCAGTGCACCTAGCTGGCTCAATCAGGAGAGAATGTGACTCTTAATCTCGGGGCTGTGAGTTCAAGCCCCATGTTGGGTGTAGAGTTTACTTTAAAAATAAAAAATAAAAAGCTAATTCTCAAATTAGAGCAAAGCAGTAAAAGATTGAATAGGACAAAAATCATTAAAATAATAAGGTTTCTGCATATGGATTACAAATCCAATCTCCTTAACATCTCACTTTCACTTAAACAAAACTGGTAGGACAGATAATGGCTTAAGAGGTTAATTTATATGACCGACTCATAGGAAACCCCTCTCAATGGGGTACTTACTGCATCATATGATTGGTGAATGGCAGTACATTTATACATTAAGTAAAATACATGCTTGAAGTATATACATTTTTTTAAATTCCTTGCTTTAACTATGTTACCCTACCACTACCCATCCTAATTATATTGGCCAAGAGAGATTTTTTTTTTTGTAATAATGAAAAATGCCAGTGATTCAAATGTGACATTTGAAACATATTATCAGTAGAACATAATGTGGTGCTCACAGATACACCCATTATATATAAAATACAGTATGGGAACGCCTGGGTGGTACAGCTCAGTTGGTTAAGCATCCAACTCTTGATTTCAGCTCAGGTCATCATCTCAGTATGTAAAAGCACAAAACAGCTAGGACAGTGGACAGAGGGTTAATATGGCATAGCAGGAGTTAAGAGCTTTTCTTTCAAACTTCATTGAATAATGGTGCTTCCCTTTTCTAGTTATCCCTTTGGATAAGTTACTTGATATCTCTAAATTTTTATTTTTTCTTAGTAAAATGAAAGCTCTAACTTCACAGAAGTTTCTATGGGAATTAAGCAAAAGAAACCACATCAGTGTACCTGGCATAGTACACAGCTACCAGTAGGTACTTGTCCCATCCATTGTTCATGGTTGTAGATAATTGGTGAGAAACCTTGGTAGAAAACTAAATCTTACCAAAATAAATGCAAGTGTGAAGAAAGTTAAAACAGATTAATAAATAATTCTCTAAATGTTGAAATAATAAAAGAATCAGTAAGCTTTCTTTGACCATATAACAGTTAAGCTTTTATGGTAAGGTTTAAATAAAAGATCTAAGCTAGTAAAAGTATTTGTTACTAATATTACAGGCAGTAATATTTAAACAGCTTATAAACATTAGGTCTTTAACAAATGAATTGCCTTAGAGTATAGATAATTCACACAAAAGAGTAAAGTTGTAGGAAAACAAGTTCATCTTCTTTATCAAGACTACCATTCTCCACATTAGTAACTTTTGTCTGATTTGGCAAAGTTTGGAGTCAAGTTGATATTAGCTGCTATTGCTACTAGCATGGTAAACTCGTACAATCCCTTCAAAAGAGAATTCCATGGTAAATTTTCACATTTACTTAAAATTGAAGAGCTCTTCCTCTTGGGGTCTTTAAGCTCGTAAAGGAGTTGCTCATAGGCATATTTGAGGAAACTGCTGTGGTAGCTTTTGTGAAAAAGAGGGTCGTGACACTTTGACGGTTAGATTACATTTGTACTGAGTCCTGGTCATTCTCCTAACAGGAAAGCTTTCTAAAGCTTCTTTTTAAATCTACCACAATTGCTTTGCAGTATGTTTGCATTGTATAGACCACACCTTTTTGTCACTGACTTTTTTTTCTACCCTTTGTGCCTTTACCTCATTGATTCTTCAAGTTTCAAGACTTTGGATTAAGTGGTACTGGAACCAAACCTGGGTAGTGCTGATACTGATACTGAAGCCACAAAATTACTCATCTTAACTGCAAAGCCTTTGCTTACCACCTCAATATAGGTTCCATTGGCGAAGCTATGGGGCTCATTCCACAAAAATTCCAAAACTTATGCTGACCTTAGGTAAATACCTAGCGTTAGTTAAGTTTCAAAACTCCTTTCTTGAAATGTCCTATAGTGATTGCTTTCAAGCTTTTAAATTTTGTCAAGTCTAATCTTCTCAGGCAAGCTCTCTGATTTCTGGTCCCTGAGTCTTTTTCCCCACTTCTGTCTTGCTACTTTGGTTCTCAGCTGAGGCAGCCACCCTCACTTCTCACTGCTGCCACTGAGCTGCCTTTTAGGGGAGTTCTGCCTCCATCTGCTCGTAATGCCTCCTTTCAGAGCCATTCCCTTCAGTGAAAAGTGGTAAAACATGGCTTTCTCTTAATAATTTGCAACAAAATATTTTTTTTAGTGTCTGAATAGTTAAAAGAGTTTCTTGCCAGTGATAAAGATTGATAGAGGAGACACTTGGTGTCTGTAAGTTTTTTGCTTTTAGTTTTTTTCTTTTTTTCTTTTAAGAAAATAAACTGGCTTGGTACCTTATGGAATTGAATAGTCATTTTATTGACTGTCCAAAGGATACCTTTGGCTCTTATTTAGGTAAAGCCGTAACCCATGTGCCTTAAAGGCCACTCTAATCCTGGCAGCAGCAGTAGCAGTAGCTGAGAACACCCTAATCTGTCTTTTCCTTTCTTTTCCTCACTTCTAACTATAGGGAAAGCGTCCACAGCGCACAAAGGCAGAATTGCAGCCTAGGTGGATGTCTGACCACCTGTCCGTCAAATCCATCAAGCAAGAGGTGAGTGTGTGTGAGAGTAGAGAGGAGTTTTAAGTGTTCAAAAGGATTGTTCCATTTTTATTTCAGGTACTCCTTTTATTCCTACTTTTTAATTTACCTTTACCTCAATTTCTAAATCTCAGACTTTTATGGAGCATTCTTATACATGAGATGCACTTTTAGAAAAAGAAGTCATTAAAAAGTAAGATATGACATTGCACTCTTTTGGATCTTAACAATTAATTTCCAGTGATGATAAACATATACATATCTAATATAGGTGAGAATGATAAGCACTATAATAGATATTATGTAGTAGAAATTCATGACTGCAAAAATGGAAAAAATTAGTAGTGGGCAAAGAAAGGGGAGTTGAGGCAAGCAGAACTATACTTCACCTGAACCTTGGAGAATGACTAAGATTTTGATGGTGGATAGTGGGGGCAGAAGAGTAATACACAAGAATAATATAAACAAAGCACAGAGGCATGATGATATATAAATGTGGTAAAAGAACAGTATATATTTGGATGTGTCTGGCATATAAGATGTGTTGTTATATATAGTGGAAGAAAATGCCAGAACGATGAAATTTTTGAGTCTCCGGGCTCTCAAGCTTATATTTTCAATAGACAGGCAGTAGTTAGTGAGGTTATGTCATTAGAGCTTTGTTTTAGGAAGCTACCTTTCTGGTCACACCATGATAAATGATTTTTTAAGGAAACACTGGAAAGTAAGAAATCCATTAGCAGTGTACTTCCAGCAGGAAAGAATAGTGGAATCCCTGCTACTGAAAATGTAGGTCTAAAATGGAGGAAATGAGGGGTGCTTGGGTCGCTCAGTTGGTTAAGTGTCTGACTTCAGCTCAGGTCGTGATCTCACAGTTCGTGAGTTCGAGCCCTGTGTTGGGCTTGTGCTGACAGCTCAGAGCCTGGAGCCTGCTTCAGATTTTGTGTCTCCCTGTCTCTCTGCCCCTCCTCTCTCTTCTCTCAAAAATAGATAAACATTTAAAATAATAAATAAAATGGAGGAAATGGTGGAGGTCGGGGAGTGGCAGGTGAGGGTCATTAGTGCATGAGGGTCATTAGTATCATGGTACTTGTTGTTTTGAAAAATATGACAGTTGGGGTGCCTGGGTGGCTCAGTCGGTTGAGCGTCCGACTTCAGCTCAGGTCATGATCTTGCAGTCCGTGGGTTCGAGCCCCACGTCGGGCTCTGTGCTGACAGCTCAGAGCCTGGAGCCTGCTTCAGACTCTGTGTCTCCCTCTTTCTCTGCCCCTCCCCTGCTCATGCTCTGTCTCTGTCTCAAAAATAAATAAAACATTTAAAAAAAAAATTAAAAAAAAAAAAGAAAAACATGACAGTGAAAGAAAACAAATTGTGAAAAAGTAAAGAGGAAGCAGGGTTGAGGAGAGCTTGTGGAATTTTCATTTTTTTAAATTGAGATGTAGCATGGACATGAAAGATGTCCATGAATGAGAAAGAGACTGCATGTAGCTGACTCTGGTAAGGTGAAGTGCCTACGAAGCAGGGCCTTGCCATGGAGTTTCTCCCGTTTCTCCTAAGTTAAAGACACAAACTTTGATGGGGCAGGAAAACGTTAGGAGTTCACATTGGATGTTCATCTATCCTCTGAAGGTGAGAATGGAGATCTAATGAAGACACAATATTTAGGTCAACAACTAATTTATTAAAAAAAGGGTTTCCCCACATCCAGAAGCCGACTATGTTTGGGCATTTTCATTTTGTACCATAGTTTAGGGTAGTTAAATGACTTTAGCAGCACACGTATAGGAAGGGACAAAATTGATACTTACATTTACTGAGATTTAAAAATTGTCAAGGTGGTAAAGGAATGTGAGGCCAAAGGAACTTGATTGCAGGTGATGATACATTTGATGCTGGAAGTCCAATAGGAGAGTGGAATTCAGGGAGAGACAGTCACAATGAAAGCACCCAGCAAGTGATTTCCCTAGATCCCCCTTCCCAGTCTGTGAAGGTTATATAGAAGGTGCCTTGTACTCACGGCCCTCAATCCTCTGAAACCTCCATTTCCTCACTCTTCTTTTACCAGAGGTTTTTCTTTGTTGCTAATTTCAATCTCAAATCCACACTCTGTGCTGGGCAGTTCTTACAGTCTCTGTACTTTTTAACTTTTTAATGCCTTTTAGCATTATGTTTTGTTGAATATCACATAGTTTAGTGGCCTTAGAAAGTATGGAGCTTCTTACTGCCTCAGAGTAATGTTTTCATGACTTAAATTCAGGTGACAGCATAATTTGTTTTACAGAGATCTTATCATTAACTAAATACATTCTACCTTGAGCCTAAAAAAAGGAAAAAATTAATTTATAAATTTTTATTTACTTAAATATATTTGCATTTAACCTTTATTTCTGTTTTTCAGTTCATAGACATGCTCTTGCCAGTAGATAAATTGCCCAACTTTTAATGATTGGCAGTTCTGTCATGACTGACTTCAGTCTCCCCAGTCTCTTCTTTCCTATAGCATCATTAGTTTCGGAATGGCCTTTGGTAATTGGTATCCAGCCATAGTTCTCAAATGGTTTTCTAGCTCCTTTTGTTTTGTTGTGTCCTCTCCACTTTCTTCAATACCTTAAGAGTTAACACCTCTTTGAAAGTTCTCTTTCCTATTTTCTGTTCATTGTCCCTGTACTGAGTCCTAAATGCCTTAATGTACATTTCACATTACATAGTAATCTGAATACAGACCTAAAATTTGTTTTTCATGGCTGTAAGCAAAGCTTACTTCAGATACTAAAATTTCTTCTTTTAGTTATTCTTTGTAATATTCTTTTTTTTCTGTTTTCTTTAGTTTTAGTTGTAACTAACCATGGAATTGTAGAGCTCCTGAATATCTGTTCCGGTACCCAGTGTCCTAGAGAAAACCTTAGATGTGTTATGAGTTTTGTGCTTTTGTTTAAGCAGCAGAGAAACATCAGGCCATTAAAACCTTTTAGGCAGCATGTCTGACCTATATTGGTTACCTAGGAGTCCAATCTTTTTGCCTCAAAAACTCTTTTAATTGTGACTCCTGGGGAAAATATTAGCGAAGGGAGATAGTCTTTCTAAACTCTGAGATTAGGGCTACATTGGTTATTTTTGTCAGGACACTCTGGACATTACTCTTACTAGGGACCTCTTTGTGGTGGTATGGTCTCAAGTGTGCTACTAAAGGTGGCAAGGGTGCCAGGGTGTCTGATAACCTGCCCTGGGTGAGGGGGGAGCACGGAAGGGGAGTCTAGGCACTGCTTCAACCGGATTCTATTTATAATACTTTAGAGGATTTCAAAGTGGTGTCTGTAATTAGCTTCTCATTAAAATCCCCCCCTTGATTCTAGCAGGTCTCTTATCTATAAAACATTTTAAAAATAAAAAAAAAAATAAAGAATTTAGATACCCCCCCCCCACACTTATACAACTGACCACTTATAAAGGAAAAACAAATGCAGTGTCAAACAGCATAAGAATTTTGTTAACTGTTCAGGGTTTTTTTGTTTTGTTTTTGTTCCTTTGGTTGTACTTATTCTTTAAACTCTTAGTGTTTAAACTATTAAAAATTAAAACATTACTAAAAGTGTCTCCAGGCAGTGAGTCCTATCCTTCAGTGGTATTTTCATTAATATTTGCTTTAGCTTGGGGTGGTGTACTGCTGGAAATGAGAACAAAAATTTTTAATTTTTTTTTAATGTTTATTTATTTTTGAGAGAGAGACACGGAGTGTGAGCAGGGGAGGGGCAGAGAGAGAGGAAGACACAGAATCCAAAACAGGCTCCAGGCTCTGACCTGTCAGCACAGTGCCTGATGCTGGCTCGAAATTCAGGAACGGCAAGATCATGACCTGAGCCGAAGTCAAGACACTTAACCAACTGAGCCACCCAGGCACCCCAAGAACAAAAGTTTTAAAACAGATTCTTGGTACATAGCATGGATTTTTTTTTTTCAGATTTGTATGATGCAATTTGTATAAAATAATAATTGTTGAGAATTCATATCAGATAAGAACTGCTGAAATTATAGCACATGATGAAACAAAGCCATACACCAATTTACATTCCCACCAACAGTGCATGAGGGTTTCCTTTTCTCTGCATCCTTGCCAACACTTGTTATTTCTTGTCTTTTTAATGATAGCCATTCTAACAGGTGTGAAGTAATAACATCTCATTGTGGTTTTGATTTTCATTTCCCTGATGATTAGGAATGTTTCATGTACCTGTTGGCTTTCTGTGTCTTTTCTTTGGAAAAATGTTCAGGTTCTCTGCTCATTTTTTTTTTTAATTTTTTTTAATGTTTACTTATTTTTGAGAGAGACAGAGACAGAATGCAAGTGGGTTAGGGGCAGAGAGAGGGAGACACAGAATCTGAAGCAGGCTCCAGGCTCTGAGCCGTCAGCACAGAGCCCGATGTGGGGCTCGAACCCACAGAGCTGTGAGATCATGACCTGAGCCAAAGTCAGGTGCTCAACTGACTGAGCCACCCAGGCACCCCTCTGCTCATTTTTTTAAGAAGAAAAAGATTGGGGTTTTTTTTGCTATTGAATTGTCTAATAAGCTTTTTTAATATGCTATAAATTTAAGTTACTCAACTGTTGTATCTTACATGCTTAGCATAAATATTAATTCATTGAAAACACAACTGAAGAGATACATACTGTGTAATTCCAATCATATGACATATTCAGAGCAAGTAAATCCACAGAGACAGAGCAGATCAGTGGTTGCCAGGTGCTGCAGGAGTGGGGAGTAAGGACTGGCTGGCTGATGGGTTCAGTGTTTTCTTTTGGGGTACTAAAAATATTTTGCAACCTAATGTAGGTAGTGGTTACATAACATAGTGAATGTACTAAATACCACTGAGTTATACACTTCACAATTGTTAATTTTATGTGAATTTCACTTTGGTTTTTAACAAAAACTTATTGAGAGTAAGTTTTATATAGTTTTTAAATGATGTAGGGCCTCTGATTTAGCAGAAAATTTTTTACATCTGTAATTATCCCAAACTTTGGGATTCCTGCTTCATTGTTACCAAAATAACTTAAGCTATTTATAATCAATTTTTAGTACCTCATCTTAAAAAATCTGCAAGTTCTGGGGTACCTGTGTGGTTCTGTCAATTAAGCATCTCACTTCAGCTCAGATCATGATCTGGCCTTTTGTGAGTTCAAGCCCCACATCTGGCTTGCTGCTGTCAGTGCAGAGCCCACTTCAGATCTCCCCCCACCACCACCACTCTCTTGCTCCTGTGCACCAGCTCTCATTTACAAAATAAACATTAAAAAAAAAACTTTTTTTTTTTTTTAAAGTAAAAAATCTACATGTTCTAACCTTTGGGTACTTTAACATATTTTAATTTTTGACTTTTAACAGGGATCATATAGAGGGAGTAAAAAGTCAATAAAAATTAGATCATTTCAGAATATGTAATACTAGTTAATTCCCCCTTACTTGGGAAGGAGTTATTTTAAATCCAGAAGAATTCACCTGCTCTTCAAGAAAACTTGGTGGACTACATTAAAAGACTATAGTACTCTAACAATTCACAAATCATCAGTACTACACTTTTACCTATTTGCTTCAGGCTCTTTCTCTAGGCATTTATTACAAAACTGGCATTTTTTTTTTAATGTTTGTTTAATTTTGAGAGAGAGAGAGAAACCGAACTCAAGTGGGGAAGGGACAGACAGAGAGGGAGACAGAGTCTGAAGCAGGCTTCAGGCTCTGAGCTGTCAGCACAGAGCCCAACAAGGGACTTAAACTCACGAACCGCAACATCATGACCTGAGCTGAAGTTGGACCCTGAACCAACTGAGCCACCCAGGGGCCCCTAGCGTTCTTGATTTTTATATCCAAACTATCCTCCAAACCACCTGTGCTCCAACAAGTTGATAGCATTCACTTTACCACATTTTTACAAATGTATCACCTTTTATCATCCTTCACTATTTTGTAAGTGAAAATGCTATTTTAGGAGAAGATATTTGCAAACAACATATCAAATAAAGGATTTTAGCATCCAAAATCTATAAAGAACTTACCAGACTCAACACCCAGAAAATAAATAACCCAGTGAAGAAATGGGCAAAAGACATGAATAGACACTTCTCCAAAGAAGACATCCAGAAGGCCAACTAACACATGAAAAGATTCTCAACATCACTCACCATCAGGGAAATACAAATCAAAACCAGAGTGAGATACCACCTCACACCTGTCAGAATGGCTAACATTAACAACTCAGGCAACAACAGGTGTTGGCAAGGATGCAGAGAAAAAGTATCTATTCTGCCCTGCTGGTGGTAATGCAAACTGGTGCAGCCACTCTGAAAGACAGTACGGAGGTTCCTCAAAAAATTACACATAGAACTACCCTATGGCCCAGCAATTGCACTACTCGGTATTTATCCAAGGGATACAGATATGCTGTTTTGAAGGGGCACATGCACCCCGATGTTTATAGCAGCACTATCAACAATAGCCAAAGTATGGAAAGAGCCCAAATGTCCATCGATGGATGAATGGATAAGGAAGATGTGGTACATATATACAATGGAGTATTACTCGGCAATCAAAAATAATGAAATCTTGCCATTTGCAACTACGTGGATGGAACTAGAGGGTATTATGCTAAGTGAAATTAGTCAGAGAAGGACAGATATCATAGGACTTCACTCATGAGGACTTTAAGAGACAAAACAGATGAACATAAGTGAAGGGAAGCAAAAATAATATAAAAACAGGGAGGGGGACAAAACATAAGAGACTCTTTTTTTTTTTTTTTTTAAATTTTTTTTTTTTTTTAACGTTTATTTATTTTTGGGACAGAGAGAGACAGAGCATGAACGGGGGAGGGGCAGAGAGAGAGGGAGACACAGAATCGGAAGCAGGCTCCAGGCTCTGAGCCATCAGCCCAGAGCCCGACGCGGGGCTCGAACTCACGGACCGCGAGATCGTGACCTGGCTGAAGTCGGACGCTTAACCGACTGCGCCACCCAGGCGCCCCAAGAGACTCTTATTTATGGAGACCAAACAGGTTGCTGGAGGGGTTGTGTGAGGGGGGGGATGGGCTAAATGGGTAAGGGGCATTAAGGAATCTACTCCTGAAATCATTGTTGCACTATATGCTAACTAACTTGGATGTAAATTTTAAAAAAGAAATTAATTAAAATATGAAAAAAAAAAGAAAAGGCTGTTTTACTTTTCTTTTTGATCATGGATGTGGTTTATATATCTCTTCTGAATTTGATATTCATGTTCCATTTGTTTTGTGGGGGGGCTATTGTTAATTGATTTGTAAGGTATCTTTACATAGTAAGAATAATACTTTGTTGGGGTGCTTCGGTAGCTCAGTTGGTTAAGTGTCTGTCTGACTTCAGTTCAGGTGATGATCTGCCTGTTCAGGTGTTCAAGCCCCACATCAGGCTGTTAGCCCCACATAGGCTCTTAGCTATCAGGCTCTTAGCTCTTAGTCTGCTTCGGATCCTCTGCTTCCCTCTCTGTGCCTCCCCCATCTTAAAAATAAATAAACATTACAGGAGTCTGGGTGGCTCAATCGGTTGGGTGTCTGACTTCGGCTCAAGTCATGATCTCGCAGTTTGTGGGTTCGAGCCCCACATTGGGCTCTGTGCTGACAGTTCAGAGCCTGGAGCCTGCTTCAGATTCTGTGTCTGCCTCTCTCCCACTGTGCACTCGCTCTGTCTCTCTCTCTCTCTCTCTCTCTCAAAAATAAATAAACATTAAGGAAAAATATTTAAATAAATAATAAATAAATAAATATTTTTTAAAAAACAATAATACGATCACCCGGGTGCCTTAGTCAGTTAAGCATCCAACTTTGGCTCAGGTCATGATCTCACAGTTTATGAGTTCAGAAAACTTTGTCGGGCTCTGTGCTGACAGCTCAGAGCCTGGTTCCTGCTTCAGATTCTGTGTCTTTCTCTACCCCTCCCTCGCTTGTGCTCTGTCTCTCTCTCTCAAAAATAAATAAAAATTAAAAAAAAAATTTAAAGAATAATCATATTCGTTGCAAAAAGAATTTTATAGATATTCTTTTGGTTAATTAAATAATTAACTATTTTTCACCCCTTCCATCGTCTTCAAACATGAAACACCTCCCATGTTTATTTACAGATGATTCTTATGTGACTTAATGCTTCCATTCATAAGTCATTAGCTTGAATTGCTTTAGTCCTTAATAAAATGCTGACCCTAATTAATATCCCCTTGTGCTGGTTGAAGGAAGAATATTTCACATGCTCTCACCTGCTATCCTTTGGCAAGGAGAAGCAGAATACACACATACATTATATAGAAACCACTACAGTTTTATTCAAGTGAAATAATTCCTTTGACCAGGCTTAGTTTTCCTCTCCTCCACTTCTCCCATCTTATCAGTTGTTAGGGGTATCTGTTCCATTATAACTTCTCAGCTGGGTTGCAATAATTAAGGACTTGGGGGGGGGGGCAGCTACGTGTGTAATGGAGAGAAGGTGCCTAACTAACATTTAGCAGGCAATAGCTAGATTAGCATTCTTCAGAAGAATGTTCCTTAATGTCAGTAGCATCCCCATTTCGGAAAAAATATCCAGTGTATCTCAACTACCTGCTCTGGTTATAGGATAAAGATTTTAGGAAACTTCCTTTAGTTTTACAATGTTAGGTGTGATAATGGTTATTTTGTTTTTCGGTTTGTTTGGGTGTTTTGGGTTTGTTTTTTGGGTTTTTTTTTTTCCATATTCATCTCTCCTTTCTCATTCATTTTAGATTTTTACCTTGTAGGTAACAAACTTAGGCTCATAGAATTTGAAAGGTCAAGTGACTTTGGGAAGGTCTACTATCTAGGCAAGAGCACTTCTGAATTCTGCGTCAAATGAGAATCTGAACTTGGTTTCAAAGACCATAAAGAAAATAATAGAAAATTTTACTCAGAGCACTTTCAGTGTTCAGTGGAGACTTATAAGTGACTTGTAAAGGTCAATATGCATTTGTCTCTTTTCTCCCTTTAAAAAGAGCACTTGTAGGGGCGCCTGGGTGGCGCAGTCGGTTAAGCGTCCGACTTCAGCCAGGTCACGATCTCGCGGTCCGTGAGTTCGAGCCCCGCATCGGGCTCTGGGCTGATGGCTCAGAGCCTGGAGCCTGTTTCCGATTCTGTGTCTCCCTCTCTCTCTGCCCCTCCCCCGTTCATGCTCTGTCTCTCTCTGTCCCAAAAATAAATAAATGTTGAAAAAAAAAAATTAAAAAAAAAAAAAAAAAAAGAGCACTTGTGTAATGTCTATGGCATAAAATTTTTTGAAAATGTATCCAGTACAGCAGATTCCTTAGGTCTTCTTACTACCAAAAAGATGTGTGATGAAAAGCTTCACATTCCTGATTAAGGTTTCCTTAAAATGGAATAGTTAATGTTATCTTTTCTGTGAGGGTATTGTGAATTCTCCCTTTGTTGATACTGGATTCATTTTTCTGTCTCTGCAATTCTATATACAGGGAACAGTTACTCTTCAATAAAAATTTTTCTTAAAAGTTCTAGCTTTCACATCACAAAAGGCAAAGGAAGAATTGAAAATAAACAATTTCAGCCCTAGCTTCACTATTCTGGTTTACAGAATGGCTTGGAACTAGTTATATTGGAAAATATGCAGAGTAAAACTTTCATACATTATGATGGTAATGGTCCTATTTTCCCTTATCTTTTGTTAGATTTCATAGATAATCACTTTCCCAGTTACCATCTGAAATGTTTATATTAATTGTTTGTGTGAAAAACAAGGGAAGATGATAGCCAATCTGAGTAATTTTATGAATTTCTGTACAATTGCCTCTAGGTATCTTAAGGCAAAATGGTAGCCCCTTCCACCAAACTCTTAATTTTATTCATTGTTTTGTTAGTAAAGTATTAAAGTTAAGGGTTTTAAAGTCATGCACCCTGAAATCATGACCCTATGTTCTTCTTTTTTGAAGTTTGTTTAGATGAGAGTACTTTTTAAGATGTCACTTTTCTCGGGGCGCCTGGGTGGCGCAGTCGGTTAAGCGTCCGACTTCAGCCAGGTCACGATCTCGCGGTCCGGGAGTTCGAGCCCCGCGTCAGGCTCTGGGCTGATGGCTCGGAGCCTGGAGCCTGTTTCTGATTCTGTGTCTCCCTCTCTCTCTGCCCCTCCCCCGTTCATGCTCTGTCTCTCTCTGTCCCAAAAATAAATAAACATTGAAAAAAAAAATTAAGATGTCACTTTTCTCAAATAGTAAATCTGTAAGAGTGGTGTCTCCAAACTGCCTCAGTTTCTTTTCTCTGGTCCAGCATATTCATAGCATTATCTCCCAAAATGTAGATTGTTGAGACCAACACGTTTACCTTGGTTTAAATTGCCATTGTGTTTTAATGTTCATCCATATATTTATTCTATAGATAAGATCAACTTGTGGGTATAAGCTCCCTACCTAATATTATTTATTAAATAAATTGAATTCAGTAAAACTTGAATCTTAGAGCAGAGAACTGATCTTACATGATTGTGTATTGACTCTATACACTTGATTGGCTCTTTCCAGGAGACCCCTGTGCTTACCAGAATAGAAAAACAGAAGCGCAAAGAGGAGGAGGAAGAACGTCAGATTCTCCTAGCAGTGCAGAAGAAGGAGCAGGAGCAGATGTTAAAGGAAGAGAGGAAACGAGAGTTGGAGGAAAAGGTCAAGGCAGTGGAAGGTACGTAGGTTCTGCACAGTACATGGGGTATGGGAATAACCCTCCTCTGGCAATTTCTATTAAATATCTTGTTAACTGTGCTGTGTCTTGGATCCAGTCTTCTTACATTTGCTTTCCTTCTACAGCACTTGTATTTGTCATTCTTGGTTTTCCTTTCAGTCTCATGCTCCTTCCTCTCATCTATATACATTCCTCATGTAACATAGAAAACAATACTAAAGTATTGATGACAAGTTTCACAGAAATAACTTTAAGCACAGTTGAAATGTGCTAAAGAAAAGTCTTACAGATTTTTTTTCATGTATGGCACTATACAAATTTAGAATATTACCATTAATTTTATTAGGACAGGATAGTTTTCTCAGACTTACGTCCAGGTGTTCATCTGGTGTAATGAGATTTTTCTTTCATTTGCAATTAATATGAAGGATAATGACTGTCCCTAGATGTGTCAGATAGCAGTTGTATTTATAAGCTGAACCTAATAAATCATGTGGTAACAGATCATTTGGCTTAGCTGAATATAGATCAGTATTTCTTTTCTTTTAAGTAAATGTATTGAATATTTTAAGTTGTTTAATAAAACTACATGGCCTGTGTTTTCCTCTTTAATGCAATGTTTCATTGCAAAATTTAAATAAATTTTGGGTGTGAAATTTAATGGATTCTGGCCTTATTAAGTGCTTTTCTTCCTCCCATTAAGAGGAAGTGGTGCCTTCTGTTTCTTCATAGGTTAACCCCATTCCAACTTTGATCATTTCTTCATTATAAAACCCTTAGGGCATTTAATCTACAAATTTAGCCTGTGTCACAGTATGTAGTATGTCCTACTTGTGAAATGTTTCATAGGTTTTATTTCCAGTGCTAGATTTAAATTCCTTGAGACAGCAACTATGGCTTTTATTCCTTTATATTTTTTAAGGGGATTCTGTAATTTTCACTGGGACTCTTAACTGGCTACACTATTGTCATTTGACTTTTATACAAACAGGTTTAAAATTTATTTTTATGGCTTAGTATCTATACCTGTATGATTAATAATGCCTATGTTATAGATTGTTCTTTAAATCAACAAATATATTTAGAGCACCCATTCTATGCCAGGTGTTGTTCTTGGAATATAGATATTAAACAGAATAAATTAATCCTTTCATGGAGTTTCCATTTCAGTGGTGGGAAGAAACAATAAACAAATATTGTAGAATCATCAATAGTAGTGAAAGATCTAAAGAAGAAAACAGGTTTAGAGATAAAGAGTGACATGATGCAGGTGGCATTTAAATAAGATTGTCACGAAAGCCCTCTATGTGGACATCTACGTGGATCGGTCAATTAAGTGTTCTACTCTTGGTTTCAATTCAGGTCATGATCTTAGGATCAAGCCCTGTATCAGGCTCTGCACTGACAGTGCCAAGTCTGTATGGGATTCTCTCTCTCTCTCTCCCTCTCCCTCCCCCCCCCCTCTTACTCCCTCCCTCCCTCTCTCCTCCCACTGCCTCCCTCCCTGTCTCCCTCCCTCTGCTTGCACACGTGCTCGCGCTTTCTCTCTCCCTCCCTCTCTCCTTCTCTCTCCCTCTCTCCCCCTGCCTCCTCTCACTCCCTCCCTCCCTCTCTCCTCCCACTGCCTCCCTCCCTCTCTCCCTCCCTCTGCTTGCACACGTGCTCACTCGCTCTCGCTCTCTCTCTCAAAATAAATAAATAAACCTAAAGCCCTTTCTGAATATGTGACATATAGTAATGAAGTGAATGAAGGTCCCATATGAACATCTGATGGGAGAAGAGCATAGCAAGCAGAGGAAATAGCAAGTGCAAAAGCACTGTGGAGGGAATATACACGGAAGAAGGTCATTGTGGCTGGATCAAAGTGAACAAAGCAGGGGGAAGATTGGCAGGAAATGAGTTCACAGAGATAAGCAGGGGTCAGACCATGGCTTTGTAGACCTTGTTAGAAGGATTAAATTAAAAAATGGGTAGTCCCCAGCACACAACAAGCTCACAAATAATAGTTATCATGGGGGAACTGTAGAGAGAGTTTTGTTGGTTTTTTTTTAATTTTTTTTTTTCAACGTTTATTTATTTTTGGGACAGAGAGAGACAGAGCATGAACGGGGGAGGGGCAGAGAGAGAGGGAGACACAGAATCGGAAACAGGCTCCAGGCTCCGAGCCATCAGCCCAGAGCCTGACGCGGGGCTCGAACTCACGGACCGCGAGATCGTGACCTGGCTGAAGTCGGACGCTTAACCAACTGCGCCACCCAGGCGCCCCATAAAGAGAGTTTTTACAGGCTGTAAAATAGCAACAAACTTTTCCTGAATTCTTAGAAGCTAAGTGAAAAGGGCAGGGAGAATAATGGATTTTTTAATTGAGAATTTATTCACTGATAACTTTAAAGTTTAAAATAGTTAATTCAGAGAAATAAGCTTTTTGTGACAGTAAATTCAAAGAGGATTTCATTATGTAGGTCCTTTTACCATAACGAATAATATTTATCTGTGGTGATGGTAAAACAAAAAATTTTACACTGTTTAAGATCAGTCTAGGGGCGCCTGGATGGCGCAGTCAGTTAAGCGTCCGACTTCAGCCAGGTCACGATCTTGCGGTCCGTGAGTTCAAGCCCCGCGTCAGGCTCTGGGCTGATGGCTCAGAGCCTGGAGCCTGTTTCCGATTCTGTGTCTCCCTCTCTCTCTGCCCCTCTCCCGTTCATGCTCTGTCTCTCTCTGTCCCAAAAATAAATAAACGTTGAAAAAAAGATCAGTCTATAAAGGGAGCACAGAACCTATCAGTTAGTTTTAGTCTATTATACGTTTCTCTTTCTACCGTGTCATCCCAGCAGTGTTGACAGGCAGTCACTAGAATAGGGATCCCCTGAAATTGCTGGCAAAATTAATGTGATAGGACATGAACACATATTTCCAAGGAAAGGGCTCATAGCTTTCATTTGTTTCAAGAAATTTGAAAAGTGAGAAGTGGATTAAGAAAAAGTAGAAGCCAAAAGATGGAAAGAACCGAAATGTTCAGAAATGCATGAATGGATAAACAAAGTAAGGTTTATACCAATGATGGTTTATTATTCATCCTTAAAAAGGAATGAAATTCTGACACAGTCTACAACATGGATGAACCTTGAAGATATTATAATAAATAAAATAAGCCAAGAGGAAGGAAATGGGGAGTTCTTACTAAAGGTACAGAGTTTCTAATGTTGAGGATGATGTAAAAGTTCTGGAAATGGTAACAGTTGCACAATACTGTGAGTGTACTTAATATTACTGAATTGTACACTTAAAATGATTTAAAAGGTAAATTTTACTCTTTTTTAAAAGTTTTTTTAAGCTGGGTCACCTGGGTGGCTCAGTCACTTAAGCATCTGACTTCGGCTCAGGTCACAATCTCCGGTTCGTGGATTCAAACCCCACATTGGGCCTACACTGACAGCTCAGAGCCTGGAGCCTGCCTCAGGTTCTGTGTCTCCCTCTCTCTCTGCCCCACCCTCGCTTGCACTCTGTCTCTGTCAAAAATGAATAAACGTTAAAAAAAGGTTTTTTTTTAAACCAAAAGAAAGAAAAGCCCAAATAAATGCACTGCTTTTTATTAGTATGATACTTGTATAGGAAGTAAAACTGGATTGTGACATAAATATTCATACCAAGTTGAACAAACCAGTATGGAAATGGACATCATTGAGACTTTCTCATCTCTCAGTATGGTTGATATGTAACCTAAAAATTCTTCTTGCCTCAAATACATAGAAATTCTTTATTCTCCTTAATGTTTATTTATTTTTGAAAGAGAAAGCATGAACAGGGGAGGGACAGAAAGGGGGACAGAGGATCTGAAGCAGGCTCTACATTGACAGCAGCAAGCTCAATGTGGAGTTCAGACTCACAAACCATGAGATCATGACCTGAGCTGAAGTCAGACGCTCAATCTACTGAGCCATCCAGGCGCCCCTCAAATACATATAAATTCTATTTGTAATATATATGTTACAATATTTTGTCTAACATTGTATAAACACCCTTTTTAAGAACATATCTGAGGGTGATTGGGTGGCTCAGTTGTTTAAGTGTCCAACTCTTGGTTTCAGCTCAGGTCATGATCTCATGGTTTCATGTGTTCAAGTCCCATGTCAGGCTCTGCACTGCCAACACAGAGCCTGCTTGGGATTCTCTCTGTCTTCCTCTCTGTCTGTCTCCCACCCCTCCAACAGGCTATCTCTGTCTCTCTCAAAATAAATAAATAAGCTTAAAAAAAAAAAGCATATCTGATATCTTAGCCAAGTAAAGGAAGTTATCAGGCACTGTTTTTATGGTAACTAAAAACAGGATAAGTTGTGGGTATGGAGTGGTCTGTCTAGGGATGCTCTACCCCTACCCCAGAAATGACAACCATCAGTAAATTCCTGACAAGGATGAAGAGGTGATAAGAATTTCAAAGCAAATAAGGAAGCACCACTGTGAGCAGTAGTTGTTGGTAGTTACAGCAGACAAAAAAGAAATAGATTCAGTACTATCAGATATTTAAAAAAGAAGATATTGGAAACATAAGAAAAAAGTAACCTTGTTGAAAATGACAGGCAGATTCAAGGAAACAAATAGAACTCCTGGAAATGTAAGGTATAGGTTATTGGAATATTAAACAGCTTTGGGTATGTGTGAAAAGAGAATCAGTCAACTAGAAGGTATGTCTGGGATATTACTTGGAATGCAGCACTAAGATAAAAAGTTACTTGTTAATCTTTCAGTGTCCAGTCATGAAAACAAACCTTATGCTAGATATTTCAACACAAAGAATTTTACTTTTTTTTTTATGTAAAAAAGAGAGAGAGCTCGTGCACATACATGGGGGGAGGAGCAGAGAGAGAGAGAGAAAGAGAGAGAGAATCCTAAGCAGGCTCTGCGCTGTAAGCGTAGAGCCCAACATGGGGCTTAGACTCACAAACCACGATATCATGGCCTGAGCCAAAATCAAGAGTCAGATGCTAATTGACTGAACCATCTCAACACAAAGAATTTCAAATGGGTCTTTGGTTAAATGGAAGTCAGAAAAATAAAAAAGTTAAAAGAGACTTGTGAGATAGCACAAAGAAGAGCAAAGAGAAGAAGTTAGGTTATCACAACCTAGAAGTTGAGGGGCTCTGCCCAGTTGGAACAGGCAAGCAGCAAGCCTGGTTCTGGGACTACCAAAAAGAACCCGCTTATCAAAACCAACTGGGTTGGTTCATCTGGTCCCAGATGAAGGACCATTCCTAGCATGGTGTTGAACAGTGATAACAAACAGGAAGAAAGAAAACCCTTACCCTCATCCTATCATTCTTCCTCTGGTACTCCCTGTTGGCAAAATATAAAACTAGCAAAGAATGGAAAAGTAATGGATTTAGAGCTTACAAGCTTGATATTGATAGCTTAATAACTTAGGTGTTATCTAACATGAAAAATCCAGTGTGTGCCTACTATAAGTTCTAAAATGAAAGAATCAAGAGAATGGGGCAGAGAAAATATTTAGAATGGTTGAGAATTTTCTTGATTTGATGAAAAACACAAATCCTCAAAGTTAAAAGAAGAAGAAATGTAAACTGGATATAAATTACATGTAGACCCATGGTAATGAATTATAGAACCTATGACCCACAGATATTTGAAGTAATCAGTTTGGAGGGGCACCTGGGTGGCTCAGCCAGTTGAGCATCCAACTTCAGCTCAGGTCATGATCTCGTGGTTTTGAATTTGAGCCCCATGTCAGGCTCTGTGCTGACTGCTCAGAGCCTGGAGCCTGCTTCAGAATCTGTGACTCTCTCTTTCTCTGCCCCGCCCCCACTCACACTCAGTCTCTCAAAAAATAAAGGTTAAGAAAATGTTTTTATAGTAATCAGTTTGGAAAAGATAAATTACCTTAAAGGATGTTCTGTAACAGTGATAGACTTCTCAGGAGTAATAATAGGATTCAGGAGAAAATGGGTTGAATTTTATATTAATTTTCCAAGCCTCCATAACTAGATAGTTTAAAACAGAAATTTAATTTTCTCATAGTTCTGGAAGCTAGAAATCTGAATTTTAGATTATGGCAATCTCCATAGACTTACAAAAGAAGGGAACTTCCTTAACCAATATCCACTTTAATGGGAAACGTTAGAGGTATTCCTTCTTAAAGTCAAGAAGAAAAGATTTTTTTCTATCATTGCTTTTATTCTGTATTGTATTGTTTCACAGGGTGTTCTCTATAAAGGAAGAATATTTGTGTATTTATATTATAGAACTACATACGTATTAAATGTATAGTTTAAGGAATGTATGATTTGAAACTCCAATAAAATGTCAAGAAACTATCATAACTAATAAGAATAAAGCCAAGTAGTTGGATTCATTTTAAGTGTTAATATGAATAATTTATAAACATGACTTAATAACAATGGGAATTTTTACTACATAATAGTGGCCTCTAAATATCATTTCCTTCCAGAAGGAACCAAGATTCTTTGGAGAAATGACTGATTTCAGTACTAGGACAGAAAAAATATAAGGTGTGAGCCTAGATTATTTTATAAGAGAAAGCAAGGAAGCATCAAAGACTCCTGAAAGTTCTGTCAAAAGATATATTCTCACTGGCCAACATTGGATTTTTGTTTGTTTGTTTGTTTTATTTATTTTTGAGAGCGAGACAGAGTGCAAGTGGGGGAGGGGCAGAGAAAAGAGGGAGACACAGAATCCAAAGCAGGCTCCAGGCTCTGAGCTGTCAGCACAGAGCCCGACTCGGGGCTCAAACTCATGAACCATGAGACCATGACCTGAGCTGAACTCAGATCTGAACTGACTGAGCCACCCAGGCACCCGATCATTGGATATTTTTGAGCACTAAAAAAAGAAAATGAACAAAAAACATGAAATAAGTTTAAAATCTAGTTTATTTTTGAGAGAGTATGCACCCATGGAGTGGGCAAGGGCAAGATAGAGAAAGAGAGAATCCCAAGCAACCTTCATGCTGTCAGCTTGGAGCCAGATGCATAGGGCATCTGTAGGGCTCAGTCGGTTAAGCATCCAACTTTGGCTCAGGTCATGATCTCCCAGTTTGTAGGTTTGAGCCCCATATCAGGCTCTGTGCTGACAGCTCAGAGCCTGGAGTCTGCTTCAGATTCTGTGTCTCCCTCTCCCTGCCCCTCCCCAGCTCATGCTCGCTCTCTCTCTCTCTCTCTCTCTCTCTCTCTCTCAAAATAAATAAACATTAAAAAAAAAGAAAAAGAATGATAACACTGGTGGCAAGAACTTAAAAAGAAAGAAAGAAAACAACTGTGAGATCATTGACCTGAGCTGATATCAGGGGTCAGACGCTTAACCAACTGACTTACCTAGGTGTCCCCATAATGATATTTTATAAAAATCAATGATTACCTTAGGAGTTTAATGGGACAACTTGTTATTTTCAGACCTAGTAAAATAGAAAGTCTGACAGACTATATTTGAGAATATGCAAATAATTGGTGAGGAAAATAATTTGGTCAATAAATAATGGCAATTATAATAGAATAACAAATAATAAAAAAATGGACCTGGGCAGAGCTTTTCTCAACCGAGGCTTCCAAGAGATTATTAAACCCTAAAGTAGAGATCAGCTAACTTTTTTTTAACTTTTAAAATATAAAGCTTTTTATTTTTTTTTTTTATTCATTATTTTAAGTAGGCTCCATGCCCAGTGTGGAACTTGAACTCACAACCCAGAGATCCAGAGTCATATGCTCCACTGACTGAGCCATCCAGGCACCCCTGAAATCAGCTAACTTTCTATAAACGGTCAGATAGTAAATATTTTAAGCTTAGAGATAATACAGGGCTGTGTTCCCATTAATCTTTCATTCTTTCCCTCTTTTCCTTTCTTTTTCTTTCTTTTCTTTTTCTTTCTTTTTCTCTTTTTCTTTTTCTCTTTTCTTTCTTTCCTTTCTTTCTTTCTTTCTTTCTTTCTTTCTTTCTTTCTTTCTTTCTTTCTTTCTTTCTTTCTTTCTTTTCTTTCTTTCTTTCTTAAAACAATCAGCTAACCGTCCTACATTCTGTAGTTTGCCATTTGCAAACCCCTGCCCTAATACATCCATCGTATTTAATGAACTGACTTCTCTCCTATGCATTTTTACTAGGTATATACCTTGAAATTACTGAGAAAATGATCATACAAATAATTTTGTCTGCAGCTTAATTCTATTTTGGAACTCTAGTTAATCATCAATTGAAAGACTGATGAGGAACTTAGTAATGGGAAGATGAAGTTAACGCTGATATAATACAAAATCACAAAAGACAGATAAGTAGATATTATATCTGCTGATGTAATGAAAAAAGATATATACAACACCATCTATGAAATAATATTGCCCAAAAAATCAAACATGTTTGTCTGATCAAAGCCTCTAGATATAATTCAATTTACAGAAATCCAAGAGGTATAGGAACACATTAACACCACAGTGAGGATGCCATCAGCTAAATCCAGAATGCAGGAAATTACACAAAGACAAAATGACCCAATTTTTCCAACAAATTGGAGGGAACACTATTACAAATTCAGCTAAATTTAGACACAGACAAATGCAGTATATAGACCTTTTTAGTTTTGATTTGAACAAACCAACTTAAAAAGATTATTGCACTAGAGAGAAAGTTTGACCTTGACTCAATATTTGATATTAAATAAATCCTTTTACATTCCTAAAGTTCATACAGAAGAGCAAAGGGCTAAGAATAGCCAAGATAATAATTTCCAAAAACAGTATGGTGGGGACACTTATTTTACAGATAACAAAATAAAAATAACAGTGAATAAAAGAATGGTATTGGGGTGCCTGGGTGGCTCAGTCAGTTAAGCTACAGGTCAAGATCTCACAGTTTTGTGCGTTCTAGTCCTGCACTGGGCTCGCTGCTGTCAGCACAGAGCCTGCTTTGGATCCTCTGTCCCCCATTCTCTCTGCCCCTCCCCTGCTGTTTCTCTCTCTCTCAAAAATAAATAAAAACATAAAAAAAGAGAATGATATTGGCATAGAGATAGAAATGAACCCAGTAAACTACATAGAAACAGGCCTTGGGAAGGAATGTGGGTTCTCCGGTACCACATAACCAGTACAATTGCTTACTAATCAGAGGAAGAAAATTATATGTCTGCTTCCCATTTGTGTTCCAGATGAACTAAAGGCCCAAACCAAATTGAAGACAGTATAGATGAATGTCTTCAAGATGTCAGAATAAAAAAGAATGTTATAAGTACAAAAAACACAAGCTATAAAGGGAGCAAGATTGATGTTCGGCTACACAAATTGTTCAAAACTTACATATGACACAAACATAAACAAAGTGAAAAGATGAGTCAAAGTGGAAGATTTTTTTTTTTTTTTTTTTTTGAGAGAGAGAGAGAGAGAGGGTGCAAGTGAGTAAGGGGCAGAGAGAGGGGAAGAGAGAAGCTGGGCTCACCTGATGCAGGTCTGGGACTCCTGAACCGTGAGATCATGTCCTAAGCCGACGTCAGATGCCTAACTGACTGAGCCACCCAGGCACCCTGGAAGAAGATAATTTTAACACATAATCAGCAACAAAGTCTTATTATCCAGATTATTAAAAGCATTTATCTAAATCAGAAACGTAGCAACCCAAAGAAAATAGGGCAAAGTAATCACTCCAGTCAGGAAAATGCAGATGAAAACATCAAAATTCCTTATCAATAATACTCAGTAGTTTGGCAAAAATGCGCCTTTTATCCTACCAAGTGAGTGTGAGTTCACTCAAATTGCTGTTGAGAGAAAAGCTGTACCCCTTTGGAAATCACCTTGACCAGGCCTGATGAAGTTCACTATCTGGAAGTTCCGCTGCTAGTTGTGGACCCTAAAAACCTCACATGCATGCGTGAGAAGATATGTCAAAAGAATTGTCATTATAATACCATTTACAAGATGCAGACATATTGCAACCAACTGGAAAGTGGATTATTAAGCTGTGGAGTACTGTATTAAAGTTAATAAAGCAAAAATCTTAAAATCTGCCAGTTTGTTAGGTTCATGGATATTCATTAACTTGGTTACATTGTTCTTTAATCTTGAAATCATTTTTTAAAAAGTAATATAAGTCATTGATAGCCAAGTGCCTTTCACTAATTAAAGCAGATAAAGATTTAAGTTTATAAGGGATAATGTAAGAACAAAAAATTAGCAGGGTCATGTCATACTCATAGCAGTGGGCAGATGTGGAGTCTGTCTCTCGGGTAAGAAAATAGAAGGTCTGTCCTGGCTTCTCCCTTCCATTTTTGTGTCTTTCTGTCTGACAGTGTTCTTTATCTTCCTGGCTCTTTTCTTTACTCCTGACCTTCCGGTTCCCTGCTGGCAGTGAGTGTCCCATCAGACTAATAGTGGAATGCCAAGTGTGTTTCTCATGGCTGTGGCTGTGAGCCAGAAAAAAAATCATCCATGCCTTCCAGATCTTTGCCCATTCCAGCTGGCATCTTTCTCTTTTTCCCAGCCAAATTTATTACTACCCTGGCTTAGTAGGGTCCAGCTGCCAGTGGTGGGGGTGGATTGAAGAGCAAAGACAATTGGGGTGCAAGGATATTTTTGCAAATGCAAAACCTTGAGGGCTTACATGTGCATATAAAATCTTGTATATGTTTTGGATTGAGAATCTGGTCCTTAAAAGGGGATGTTGCTTTTCTGAGAGAACTAGGAAAGTCCTCAGGTATTGAAAGAAGGATAATCTTCATTCAATCTTTTTTTTTTCTTTTTCTTCTAATTCTGTTTTTTTCAGCCTTGCTCTTTCCTCCCTCTCCATCCCAGTGCCTGCCATACCACCCTCATCCCTCCCCCCCCCAACCATTGATTTAAATATGCATAAAGGAAATGAGTTCCACAAGATTATATTTTTCATAAAGCATTCCTTCTATAAAATCATCCTAATTATCAAAAGAGGATGGCAGAAGAAGCAAGAATAATTTTATGATACTGTTTTGGTGATCTTTGTTTCTCCTCAAAATGCTTAACATATAATCTAATCCTCTAAAAAGCACTTACCTCACTTGTACCGTAATGCACTGTGTTCATTGTAGATCGAGCAAAGAGGAGAAAGCTCAGGGAAGAAAGGGCGTGGCTGCTGGCCCAAGGGAAGGAGCTCCCCCCAGAACTTTCCCATCTGGACCCTAACTCCCCCATGAGAGAAGAAAAAAAGACTAAAGACCTGTGAGTATTTAATGATACTAACAGTAGCAAACAGTAACATTTAGGAAGCACTCAGGAATTGTGCTAAGCACTTTGCTCATTTAATTCTTACAACAACCCTGTGTGGTAGGTAATATTCAGTGTTCATAAGCTTCTCATTCTTCTGTATGCCTTTCTGTATTACTGTTATTTAGATTATAAAAATATTCATTAAGGGAAAATATAGCCCAAGAAATAATGTGCTATGAAATAACTAACATTATAGAATCATAAGTGTGGATCATCTGAGTCAACCCCAGCATTTTATGGATGAGGAAAATGATACTCCGTTTTTTGCTTAGGTTTACTAACCATCATCTTCACAATTCTTTTCTGGAGATTATCAGTGTCACAAACTTACCTTAAAAACAGTTTATTGGGACTCTTCCAAACCTTGGTACAATCAGCTGCCTGTCTGTGATTAAAGTAAGAGAGCTAAGGAGAGAAGGTTATCAAAGTTACTATTTCTTATTTTGTGATTCACAGCTTTGAGTTGGATGATGATTTCACTGCCATGTATAAAGGTCAGTTCCCATTCTCAACTATTAACTATTTCTGATAGAAATACTCTTGTGTGACTGAGTTAATGCAGCTCTCTTCTTTGGCTTTCAGTTCTCGATGTGGTAAAGGCTCACAAGGATTCTTGGCCCTTTTTAGAACCTGTGGATGAATCGTATGCCCCAAACTATTACCAGATTATTAAGGTAGAGGCTGCCTTTACAGTTATACCTTCTATGGTGTGTGTTTCTTTCTTGATTTTTGTCACTGTTTTTAAGTTCACCTGTTGTTCTTGAGAATCAGAGTTGCTGGATATATGCCATGCTCCTGAGCATCTCATAATAGCATGATTCCTTTGCCTCACAGGGACTACAAGATGGTTTTTCTCCAGCATGTTATAATTTAATGTGTCCTATTTTAGGTCCCCATGGATATCTCAAGCATGGAGAAGAAACTGAATGGAGGTTTATACTGTACCAAGGAGGAATTTGTAAATGACATGAAGACTATGTTCAGGAATTGTCGAAAATACAATGGGGAAAGTAGTGGTAAGTGGGGAAGGAGTCTGCTATGGATACACTTATTATACCATTTCAACCAAGAATAAAATGCCTTCTTTTTTAGAAATACACAAAAATAGAAGTGCATCTCTTTCAGAAGTGAATCAGACCTTTCTTTGGGGCTATGAACACAATGCACATTAAAAGCCATAGGATTGGCCATTCTAACCACTTACACAATATGTGCCAGAACCACTCCTATCCTGTGTGACAAGAGAGTATATCTGGTGGCTAACTGGGCTCAGGTTAGTTTTCATTATCTTCAAGACCAGGCTGGGCTTAGTTTGTACTGCGCTTCCTTCATTCAGCAAGTTAACCACTGACAAGACTGACCCTAGATTTTTAAGTCATCTTGAGAAGTCCATAGAGTATATATCCAATAATAAATAATATAAAAGGCTCTAGTAGCTTAAATGCTTTAGTTTAAAAACTAAGCAGCTTCTAACTAAATACAGTCACTGTATTTAATAATTCTGCATTTTAGCCTTTATTTGTACTCATTTAAGGTAACAGTCCTAGAGTCATCTTCCAGCCATACAGCCTAGAGCCTCTTAGGACAAAAACAGTACCTTCTTCTTGTGTCCATACCTGTACAACATAATATGCACTCAAGCCAGATTAAGCTCCAGAGTTTACCCAAATAGCATCTTTTATTGTCTATTGGTAGGAGATTTTTTTTTTTATGTCCTGTAAAAGCTGTATCTGGAAGTCAATCCTTGTATCTTCCCACAGAATATACCAAGATGTCTGATAATTTAGAGAGGTGTTTCCATCGGGCAATGATGAAGCATTTTCCTGGGGAAGATGGAGACACAGATGAAGAATTTTGGATCAGAGAGGATGAAAAGCGAGAAAAGAGACGGAGCCGGGCTGGGAGAAGTGGCGGAAGCCACGTTTGGACCCGCTCCAGGGACTCTGAAGGGCCCAGCAAGAAACAGCAACCAGTGGAGAATGGAGGAAAGTCCTTGCCACCTGCACGCCGAGCTCCCTCTTCTGGAGATAATCCTAGCAGTAGTTCCACACAGCTCCCTCGGGAGGGGAGCACCTCAAACGGCCGAGGCTTTTCTCGTCCCCTACATTATGGGGGGATGCCCAACCAGGCACCCCTTTTAAACCAGATGGTAAGGAATAGCTTAAAATTCTGTTGTGATTGCTCCTAGTTGGTGAATTCAAAGAGAGGTGAAGCCTTTTTAATCGGTTCCTCTTCCAAAATAATTTTTCTGTATGTGGATGATTTCTTTGCCTCTCATCTGTCCATTCTTTCTTCATTTTTCCTCTTATTTTAAATCTTTCTCTTAATCTGACATACTCTCGGTATGGGCCAAAGTTGGGATTTTAAAAAAACTCTTTGTATACGAAGCGCAGAAATACATACAGTACTTAAAATACACAGCATATCTGTAGCATTAAAATTATATGTTGCAGGGCAGTTGGGGGAAAATTGGCTTAAGAGGCTCTTGGGGAAGGAAGCAGTTATGAAAAAAAGATTAAGAAACAGCAGTCTGTCCTATAGAGAGAGATTGCTTTCGGCCCAGGAACTAGCCCTGATCTGGGTGAGCCCATGTGCTGACGTTCTTCCCTTTCTTGGCCCTATGCTGAGTTGTTCAAGGTCTTTGTGTTATTTTAGCAGTACATCCATATGCAGGAACGTCCTTGTTTTCTACTTAATGTCTTCTGTGCTTTTTTTTTTTTTTTTTTTTTTTTTAAAACCTCTCCCCAACTTGCCTTTACTCAACACCCTCCAGAGGCCAGCAGTACCAGGAACATTTGGCCCTCTTCGAGGATCAGATCCTGCCAATTTATATGTGTCCTCTAGAGTCCCAGAACCACACCCTGGAGAGCCTGTACAACAGCATCAGCCTTTTGCCATGCAAGTAAGCAACCTGATACTCAGAATATGCAGATGCAAAGGATTTCACGATAAATTTCAGAAATCTAGTCTCTTCCCAGGTTAAATTTAATTCATTATCTCCTATTCTGTAGGGTCTGTTATTATAGATTAAGCACATTACTTATTCTATGCATCTGTTGAACATTGCTTTCTTCTCTTTTCTTGTTGCCAGCCTCCAGTTGGAATTAACAACCACCGAGGACCCAGGCTAGGCACACCAGAAGAGAAGCAAGTGTGTGGGGGACTGACACACCTTACTAACATGGGATCGCATCCTGGATCCTTGCAGCTTAGGCAGATGGGTGGCCCCAGTCAGGATGGAAATATTTATCCCCCAACTCAATTCCAGTCAGGATTTATTCCTCCCAGGCATGGTGGGGCTCCAGCCCGACCCCTAGACTTTCCTGAAAGCTCAGAAATTCCTCCCAGCCACATGTACCGATCATACAAGTACCTGAATCGAGTACACTCTGCTGTCTGGAATGGGAACCATGGTGCTACAAACCCAGGACCCTTGGGCACAGATGAGAAGCCCCCCATGGGGCCAGGACCCTCTCACCAACCTCGCACTCTTGGTCATATGATGGATTCCCGAGTGATGAGACCTCCTCTCCCCCCAAACCAGTGGACTGAACAATCAAGCTTTCTACCTCATGGAGTTGCTTCTTCAGGGTATATGCGACCACCCTGTAAATCTGGTGGACTTCGGTTACAGCCACCTCCAGCCCCAACGCCAAGTTCTTTATTTGGAGCACCCTCCCAGGCTCTGCGGGGGGTGCAAGGAGGGGACTCCATGATGGACAGCCCAGAGATGATTGCCATGCAGCAGCTTTCTTCCCGAGTTTGCCCACCAGGTGTGCCTTACCACCCCCGACAGCCTACACCGCCCCATTTACCTGGCCCTTTTCCACAGGTAGCTCACTCGGCATCAGTAAGTGTGTCAGCCCCCAAGCCTACCTTGGGGAATCCTGGGAGGACACAGGATAACAGTGAAACACAAGAGCCTGAAAATGACCGAGGTAATTTACACCATCACTTTTGTCTGACTTCTGACATTTAAGCTATTATATTAATTCATAAGGGATCTTTTTTATGAAGACTATCAAACTCATTTACAGCCTCTTTTTCTTGAACCACTCACTCAGGATTGGGCCAAAGATCTGAAAGGATTTCTGGTGGTAATGATCATTATACAAATGTAGTCCTTACCATAATGTGCAGTCTTTTTGAGACTTGTACGTATAGTAATTCAGTTCTCAAAACAAACTTTTGAGCTAGCTACTATTTAATGATCCTTGTTTGTACAGGTGGAAAATCTGAGGCACAAAGGTTTAGATTGGTTGCCCTCATCTCACTAGTAAGTGGTGGAGCTGACATTTGAACCCAGACCTACTCAGTCCAGCACCCATGCTTTCAACCATGGCATCATCAAACTGCCTTTAAAAATGGCTGTCTTGGTGCGCCTGGGTGGCTCAATCTGTTAAGCCTCTGACTCTTGACTTCAGCTCAGTCATGATCTCAAAGGTTTGTGAGGTCGAGCTCCACGCTTCTAACGCAGGGTCTGCTTGGGATTCTCTCTCCCCTTCCCTCTCCCTCTCTCTCTCTCTCAGAATAATTAAACTTTAAAAAAATATTATTATTAACGGCTGTCTTAAAATTTATCATTATGAAATAACTTTTTAGTACTTTACTTAAAGCCTAATTATTTCCATCCTTCTATTCCTTGGACACATAGCTATAGCTACTAAGAATGAAAAAAAGTGAGACCTAGCAAATCCTGAAGAAATGTCTTAGAAATGTCATTTAAGAGAGTAAACCTGAAAATTGAGAAGAAAAATTAAAAGAGTAATTTGTGTAATTAGTGCTTTTTTCTGGGATAGAGGTCAACCACGTATTGTATATAATTTTCTTAATGCATGACTGGAGAATAGACACCTAGACTTTTATCAAATATGAAAATTCCACATAAGATTGATGGTAGGCCTAGAACGCAATTACTTTTTGTTTTAATTAATGTATTTAGTTACTAGGATATCTACTGAAACTTTTTTTTTTTTTTAACTTCCACTGTAGTTATTCGTTTCAGGTATACAATATAGTGATTCAACAGCTCTATACATTACACAGTGCTCATGATAAGTGTACTCTTTGTCTCCTTTGCCTGTTTCACCTGTCCCCACACTCACCTCCCCTCTGGTAACCATTAGTTTGTTCTCTATAGTTTTTCAGTTTGTCTCTCTTGTTTTTCAGTTTGTTTCTCTTTTCTTTGTTTTTTTATATTTCACTTAGCATTAATACCCTGTAGATTCCTTCATGTTATTGCGTATGGCAATGTTTTGTTGTTTTTGATGGCTGAGTAATACTCCATTGTACATATGTACCACTTCTTTATCCATTCATTTTTTTTTTTTAATGTTTATTTATTTTTGAAGAGAGACAGAGACAGAATGCGAGTGGGTTAAGGCAGAGAGAGAGAGGGAGACACAGAATCCGGGCTCTGAGCCGTCAGCACAGAGCCTGACATGGAGCTCGAACTCACAAGCTGTGAGATCATGACCTGAGTCGAAGTCGGTCACTTAACCAACTGAGCCACCCAGGCACCCCTATCCATTCATCTCTTGATGGTCACTTGGGTTGCTTCCATATCTTGGCTATTATAAATAATGCTGCAATAAACACAGGTGTGCATACACCTTTTCAAATTAGCGTTTCATATTCCTTGGGTAAATACCCAGTAGTGGAATTAATGGATCATGTGGTAATTCTATTTTTAATTTTTTGAGGAACCTCCTACTGTTTTCCACAGTGGCTGTACCAGTTTGCTTTCCCACCAACAGTGCAAGAGGGTTCTTTTTTCTCCACATCTTCACCAACATTTGTTGTTTCTTATTTTTCTTATTTTAGCCATTCTGACAGACATGAGGTGATATCTCATTCTGTTTTGATTTCTGTTTCCATGATAATAAGTGATGTTGAGCATCTGTTCATGTGTCTGTTAGTGATCTGAATGTCTTCTTTGGAGAATTGTCTGTTCATTTCATCTGCCCATTTTTTAATCGGATTATTTATTTTTTTGGGTGCTGAGTTATATAAGTTCTTAATATATTTGGCTACTCACTCTTTATCAGACATGTCATTTGCATATCTTTTAGTTTTATTGACTGTTTCCTTTGCTCTGCAGAAGCTTTTTATTTTGATGTAGTCCCAATACTTAATTTTTGCTTTCATTTCCCTTGCCTCCGGAGACTTATTTTTAAAATGTTGCTATGGCCAATGTCAGAGAAATTATTGTTTGTGTTCTCTTCCAGGGTTTTGATTTCGGCCTCACATTTAGGTCTTTAATCCATTTTGAGTTGGTTTTTGTGTAAGGTGTGAGAAAATTGGTCCACTTTCATCCTTTTGCATGTGGTTGTCCAGTTTTCCCAACACCATTTGTTGACGAGACTGTCTTTTTCCCATTGTGTATTCTTGCCTCCTTTGTCAAAGATTAATTGGCCATATAATTGTGGGTTTATTTCTGGGCTCTCTGTTTTGTTTTCGATCTATATGACTTTTTCTGTGCCAGTACCATTCTGTTTTGATTATTACAACTTTGTAGTATAGCTTGATACCTGGGATTGGGACACCTCCAGCTTTGTTTTTCTTTTTCAAGATCACTTTGGCTATTTGGGGTCTTTTGTGGTTCCATACAAATGTTAGGATTATTTTTTCTAGTTCTGTGAAAAATGCTGTTAGTGTTTTGATAGGGATTGCATTAAATGTGTAGATTGCTTTGGGTGGCATGGACATTTTAACAATATCTGTTTTTCTAATCCGTTGGCATGGAATGTCTTTCCATTTGTGTCATCTTCAGTTTCTTTCATCAGTGTTTTATAGTTTTCAGAGTTTAGACCTTTCACCTCCTTGGCTAAAGTTTCTTCCTAGGTATTTTATTACTTTTGGTAAAATTGTAAATGGGAGTTTTTTTCTTATTTTCTCTTTCTACTACTAGTGTATAGAAATTGAACAGATTTATGTATATTGATTTTTGTACTTGTGACTTTATTGAAGTCATTTATGGTTGTAGTAGTTTTTGGTGGAGTGTTTAGTGTTTTCTATATGTAGTATCATGTCATCTGGAAGTAATAAAAGTTTTCCATTTTCCATACCAGTTTGGATGCCTTTTATTTCTTTTTGTTGTCTGATTGCTGTGGCTAGAACTTCCAGTACTCTGTTGAATAAAGGTACTGCTGAAAGTGGACATTCTTTTCTTCTTCCTTATCTTAGGAAAAAGCTCTCAATTTTTCAGCATTGAGTGTGATGTTAGCTATGAGTTTTTAATATGTGGCCTTTATTATATTGAGGTATGTTCCCTCTAAACCTACTTTGTTGAAGGTTTTTTATCATGAATGGGTTTTGTACTTTGTCGAATGTTTTTTCTGCATCAATTGAAATGATCACATATTTTTAATCCTTTCTCTTGTTGAGGTGATGTATCATGTTGATTAATTTGCCCTTGCATCCTAGGAATAAATCCCACTTGATCATGGTGAATGATTTTTTTTAGTGTATTGTTGTGTTTGGTTTGTTGAACATTTTTGTGTCTTCGTTCATCACAGATACTGGCCTATAGGTCTCTTGTTTTTGTTTGTTTGTTTTGTTTCTGTTGTTTTGTTTTGGTTTTTTTGGTAGTATCTTTATCCGGTGTTGGTATCAGGGTAATGTTGGTCTTGTAGTATGAATTTGGCAGCTATCCTTCGTCTTCTATCTTCCAGAATAGTTTGAGAAGAATAGGTATTAACTTGTCTTTAAATGTTTGGTAGAATTCACCTTTAAAGCTGTCTGGTCCTGGACTTTTGTTTGTTGGAAGTTTTTTGATTATTGACTCTATTTGCTGGAAATGGCCTGTTCAAATTTTCCATTTCTTCCTGATTCAGTTTTGTTAGGTTATGTTTCTAGTAATTTATCCATTTCTTCTTGGTTGTTCAATTTGTTGGCATATAATTTTTCATAATCTCTTATAATCCTTTGTATTTCTGTGGTGTTGGTTGTTATTTCTCTCTCTCTCTCTCTCTCTCTCTCTCTCTCTCTCTTTTTGAGTTTGGCTAAAGATTTGTCAATTTCATTGATCTTTTCAAAGAACCAGCTCCTGGTTTCATCTACTATATTGTTTTTTTAGTTTCTATTTTGTTTGTTTCTCCTTTAATCTTTATTGTTTTCTTCTACTGGTTTGGGCTTTATTCTTTTTCTAGCTCCTTTAGGTATGAGGCTAGGTTGTTTATTTGAGATTTTTCTTTTTGAGGTAGACCTACATTGCTATAAACATCCCTCTTTTTTTTTTTTTTTTTTTTTTTTAATGTTTATTTACTTTTGAGAAAATGTGCAAATGAGCAGGAGAGGACCAGAGAGGGAGACCAAGGATCTGAAGCGGGCTCTGTGCTGATAGTGGAGGCCTGGTATTGGGCTCAATCTCACAAACTGTGAGATCATGACCTGAGCCAAAGTTGTATGCTTAACCGACTAAGTCACCCAGGTGCCCCTAAACATCCCTCTTTGGAATAGTTTTTGCTATATCCAAAAGATTTTGGACTGTAGTATTTTCATTTGTCTCCATGTGTTTTTTGATTGCCTCTTTGATTTCTT
This sequence comes from Lynx canadensis, assembly GCF_007474595.2. Classification (NCBI taxonomy): domain Eukaryota; kingdom Metazoa; phylum Chordata; class Mammalia; order Carnivora; family Felidae; genus Lynx; species Lynx canadensis. Next base: position 34,519,624 of record NC_044309.1, on the reverse strand, counting down.
GATTAACCCATTCATTCTTTAGTAATATGTTATTTAACTTTCATGTGTTCTTTCCAGATTTCTTGTGGTTGATTTCTACTTTCATGCCATTATGGTCAGAAAAGTTGCATGGTACAACTTCAGTCTTTTCAAATTTGTTGAGACTTGTTTTGTGGCCTGTCATGTGATCTGTTCTGGAGAATGTTCCATGTGCACTTGAAAAGAATGTGTATTCTGCCCTTTTAGGATGGAATTCTTTAGAATATATCTGGTAGATCCATATGGTCAAGTATGTCATTCAAAAAGCAACTGTTTCCTTGCTGATTTTCTGTTTCGATCTTTCTGTTCATGTAAGTGTGGTATTAAAGTCTCCTACTATTGGGGCACTTAGGTGACTTAGTTAAGCGCCTGACTCTGTTTCAGCCCAGGTCGTCATCTCACAGTTCGTGAGTTACAAGTCCCACATCCAGCTCTGTGCTGACAGTGCAGAGCCTGCTTTGGATCCTCTTTCTCCCGCTCTGCCCTTCCCCTGCTCTCACATGTGCACACTCTGTCTCTTTCCCTCCCTCCTAACTTCCCTCCCTCCCTCTCTCTCAAAATAAATTTTTTTTAATGTTTATTTTTGAAAGACAGAGTGTGAGCGGGGGAGGGACAGGGAGACAGGGAGACACAGAATCTGAAGCAGGCTCCAATCCAGGCTCCAAGCTGTCACCACAGAGCCTGACGCAGGGCTCAAACTCAAGAGCCATGAGATCATGACCTGAGCCAAAGTCAGCTCCCCAACTGACTGAGCCACCCAGGTACCCCTAAATAAATAAACTTTTAAAAATAAAATAGGGGTGCCTGGGTGGCTCAGTTGGTTAAGCGTCCGACTCTTGATTTCAAATCGGGTCATGATCTCACAGTTCATGAGTTCGAGCCCCAATGGGGCTCTGCGCTGACAGCATGGAACCTGCTTCAGATTCTCTCCCATCTTTCTGCCCCTCCCCTCCTCATGCCTTCTTTCTCAAAATAAATAAACTTTAAAAAGTTTATGTTAAAAATAATAAAGTCTCCTATTATTCCTAGTGATTACTTCCTTATGTTTGTTATTAGTTGCTTTATGTATTTGGGTGCTGCCATGTTAAGTGCATAAATATTTACAGTTGCTGTTTCTTGTTGAATCTGTCCCTTACTGATTATGTAGTGTCCTTTGTCTCTTGTTATTAATAGTCTTTGTTTAAAGTCTGTTTTGTCTGATACAAGTATTGCTACCTGGGCTTTCTTCTGGCATTCATTTGCATGATAAAGGCTTCTCCTTCCCTTCACTTTCAATCTGTGGGTGTTTTTCAGTCTGAAATGAGTCTCTTATAGGCTGCATATCGATGGGTTTTGTTTTTGTTTTTGTTTTTGTTTTTTTAATCCATTCCATCACCCTGTCTTTTGATTGGAATGTTTAGCCCATTTACATTCAAGGTAATATGTAGGTATGTACATATTGCTATTTTGTTACTTGTTTTATGAATGTTTTTGTAGATCCCTGTTCCACTGTTCCTTCTCTTGCTCTCTTCTGTCATGACTTAGTGCCTTTCTGTAGTGATAATAGTTGGATTCCTTTCTCTTTATTTTTTGCATATTAGTTGCCAGTTTTTGATCTGTGATTACCATTATGTATGTATGTATATGTATATATATATATTTGTATGTGTATTCATATACATTCGCCATCTTCTGCATATAATATGTAAGTTGATGGTCACTTACGTTTGAACCTATTCTTAACTCCCACCATCCCACTCCCAGGTTTTAGGTATATCCTATCATACTTTCTATCCTTTTATTTGTAAATCACTTGACTGATTTTTATAAATATACTTAATTTTACTGCTTTTGTGCTTCCTACCTTTTTTACTCCTGCTTATGGTCTTTCCTTTCCACTCAGTCCCCTTTAACATTTCTCATAGGGCTGGTGTAGTGGTCATGAATTCCTTTATTTATTTATTTATTTACTTTTTTGGGGGGTCTGGGAAACTCTCCTATTATGAATGAGAGCCTTGCTGAATAGAGTATTCTTGGTTGCTGTTTTTTTTTCTTTCAGAACTTTGAATACATTATACCACTCCCTCTGGCCTGCAAAATTTCTGCTAAAAAATGAGCTGAAACAGGGTTTCCCTTGTATGTAACAGTTTTCTTTTCTCTTGCTACTTTTAAAATTTGTTCTTGGGGCACCTGGGTGGCTCAGTCAGTTAAGCCTCTGACTTTAGCTCAGGTCATGATCTCACAGTCCATTAGTTCAAGCCCCACATGGGGCTCTGTGCTGACAGTTCAGAGCCTGGAGCTGGATTCAGATTCTGTGTCTCCCTTTCTTTCTGCCCCTCCCCCACTCACACTCTGTCTCTGTCTCTCAAAAATGAATAAATGCTAAAAATTTTGGGGAGGGGGTGCCTGGATGGCTCAGTCGCTTAAGCATCCAACTTCGGTTCAGGTCATGATCTCGCGATTTGTGAGTTCGAGCCCTGCTTCAGGCTCTGTGCTGACAGCTCAGAGCCTGGAGCCTGCTTCAGATTCTGTGCCCATCTCCCTGCCCCTCCCATACTCATGCTCTGTCTCTCAATAATAAGTAAACGTTAAAAATTTTTAAAAAAAATTTTTTTAACTTGCTCTTTATTACTACATTTTTGTCATTTTAATTCCTGTGTGTGTCTTCGTGTGAACCTCCTTGGGTTGATTTTGTTGAGGACTCGCTATGCTTCCTAGATCTAAATTTCTGCTTCCTTCCCCAGATTCAGGAAGTTTTCAGCCATTATTTCTTCAAATAAATTTTCTGCCCCCTTTTCTCTCTCTTCTGAGATCCATACACTTGTTGTCACTGAGTTCCCTAAATCTTTTTTTTTTCTTTTTTTTTTTGCCTGTGAAGCTTGATTGCTTTCCACTACTTGGTCCTCCCAGTCACTGATTTTTTCTTCTGCTTCCTCTAGTCTGTCTGTTTATTCCCTCTAGTGTATTTTTAATTTCAGTTATTGAGTTCTTCATCTCTGATTTGTTTTGTTTTGTTTTGTTTTGTTTTCTGTTTGTTGAGAGTTTCACTGAAGAGTTCCACTCCTTTCTAACTTGAGTATCTTTATGACCATTACTTTAAATTCTCTATTGAGCATATTACTTACCTGTTTCATTTAGCTCTCTTGCTGTGATTATGTCTTGCTTGGTTCTTTCCTTTGGGACATAGTCCTCTATGTCCTTGTTTTGTCTAACTCTGTGTTAGGAAAGTCAGCTATGTCTCCTGCTCTTAAAAATAGTGGCGTTGTGAAGAAGAGGTCCTGTAGTGCCCTTCAGTGCAGTGTCCCCTGTTCACCACGACCTAGCACTTTAGGGGTGTCTCCTATGTGTGTTGTGTGCACCCTGGTATTGTAGCTGAGCCACATTTGCCTTCATTCCAGTTGTGTGCAATGGCTCTCTTTGTCTTGGGTAAGGTTTGATCCCTGTGTTGTCAGTGGCCCAGTCTGGGGCTGCCTTGGGCTTGAGCTGAATCAATCCAGGCATTTGCTAGAGATGCGGTAGCACCAAACTGCTGGGCACTTTCCTTCTATTGTCCTCCGAGAAGCTTTCAGTGGTGGACTTGGCCTTCAGTCAGAACACCTGTCTTCCCCCAGCCCACTGCTAGGGCCATAGTCAGACTGGTATGTGTAGTTATCTTCCCCGTTCTCTGGGGCAGGAGGAGTCTCTTTGCAGTAGTGTTTGGCCTTGTTGGGGCTGCCTGTACCTTGCCAGGCTTGTGCCGTCACTTTGGATGGGCTCTGGCCAAGGGCATATTGGAGGGGCCAGGTCAACAGGGCAATGGGGTTAGGGCCCATACAGTTCCAGGAAGCTCCAAGCCAGTCCAATGCAGGAGGGAACTGCAGCTGCCCAGGAAAAGTTCACCTGGGCTTGGATGGAGTGTTTCTGCAGGAGAATGCTGGGGCTGGGCTCTTTGTTAGCAACCCAGGTAACAAGTATTGGCACTGCTCTGATTCCTACAGGTGTCCATCTATCTAGCCTTGGGCGGGTGAGACAATGTTGCCTTTCAACTCTTTTGTTCTTGGAGAGGTGTCCCAAAAATCCCTACCCTCTAGCATACACTCAAGATTAGTAAATAAATCTCCTTACCATATATATACACCAGGTCTTCAAACTGCTGCTTCTAAGCTTTATCTCAGTGGGGCTGTTTATGTTTGTTGTGCTGTCTCTTTTAAGGGCAGGGACTCTGCCCTCCTGTCTCTCCCAGAGCCAAGCCCGCTGATTTTTAGTTTCAGGTGTTAAGTCATCTGCCCCCACCCCCCCCTCCCCCCCCCCCCCCCCCCCCCCCCCCGTCCCAGATTGTTGGGCCTCTTTGGTTTTCAAAGCCAAATGTTATGGGAATTCATCTTCCCCATGTAATTTCCTTGTGCCTGGGGTGCCTCCCTTGGGGAACTGCTTCTCTCCTCTCTCTGTGTCTGCTGTATCCTTCCCTCCTGTGGACAGTCCTAGAGTCCATTTGACTCCTGTCAATACCTTTGTTCTTCCTACCCTCTTTGATGTGGCCCCTGCTCTACATATAGCTGTGGAGAGACTTTTCTTTCAGCCTTAAAGTCATTTTTTGGGTTATTGATACCAATCCTCCTACTCTGCCATCTTCCCCAAGTCAGACTTTTTAAAAGTGTTTCTTTTGAGGAGCATCTCAGTGGTTCAGTCAATTTGAGCATCTGACTTTAGCTCAGGTCATGATCTCACAGTTCATAAGCTTAAGTCCCTCATCAAGCTCTGTGCTGACAGCTTGGAGCCTGGAGCCTGCTTCAGATTCTGTGTCTCCCTCTCTTTCTACCCCTCCCTGCTTGTGCTCTTTCTGTCTCAAAAATAAACATTTTAAGAATTAACAAAAATAAAAAAAATAAATAAAAGTGTTTCTTTTGAGATAGGGCCTGCTTTGTGAAAACCAGCTCTAACAGAATTGTCTAATACTGATTTCACATGGAGTCTGGAAGAAGCTTTAGAAGTACAGTCCCTCTGGTGAAACTAGATAAGCCTATTTGTTAGTTGCCATGTTTTATGTTGATAAAATAATGATAAGTGTAGATTTAATTTTCATTGTATAGCTCCTGCCTTTGATTTTTGAAGACAGCATTATTAGTTCATTAGTTGACCAAGATTTTAGTCGGTCTTTAAAAGTTGTTATGAATCCTTAATCTTGTCTTTAAAATTTGTTACCAGAATTGTATTTTGATCCACCTGAGCAACAACTCTGTCCTGTTCAAAGGATTGTAATAGTAAGACCATATTTTTGGTTTGATACAATAGCAAGGTAAAGAATTCTGAATTTCTAATTAAGCATTTGAGTCTAGTAAATTAATTTATTTGGGTTTATTAAATTTCTGTAATGTGTTAAAGATGCCTTTCGAGTTTTATCCTGTAGGACATCTTGTTCTCAAGACATCCAGACAAGATATTTTCATTCATTCAGCAAATATCAATTGAGTCCCTTTGTTAAGCACTAAGAGTGGTAGGGAACAAAAGAAAGTCCCTGCTGCTGTGGAACTTGTGTTCTGAAGGGGCACAAGTCAGGGATCCAGCCCTCTTGATACATACCCATCATGTCCTCGTCCTTCTCATTGTATCTTATTGTATCTCCATATGTGACATGCATCTCTGTGGAATCCATGAGCCATGAATTATCTCCCCCTCACTTAGTGATCTGTGACCACACAGGAAGAGGGAAACAAGGACATCTCCATTCTTTGGCAGACTTTATGAGTAGCTGTAGAGGTGCTAGGTCTTACCTCTTGGTCTATAAGAGGGAGTTTGCAAGGACCTCAATATCATCATCCTTTCCAGGGACTCAATTTCTAGCTGAAGTTTCAATGGCCGCACATCTACCCCAACCCTATCTCTCCTTATCTGACAGCTTTCATGTTCTTTTTACTACTGACTCCATCAGTGTCATCATTTCAGCTACTGAATTACTATTTTGTTCTGTGTTTCACTTACAGCAGATCCCTTGCCTGGGCTTGAGGAGAAACCACCAAACATTGGTGGTTCAGAGGGCGTGTACCTCAAACAACTACCTCACCCTACACCTCCCTTGCAGACCGACTGTACCAGGCAGAGCTCACCACAAGAAAGGGAAACAGAGGGCCCAGAGCTCAAAAGCGACTCCTCAGATTCTGGAGACAACTGTAAAGCAACAAAGAACAAGAATACGTGGCCCTCAGAGAGCGGCTATACCAGCCCAGCCACTCAAGGATGTATGCGAGACCTCTCCACTCTGGCAGATAGAGGGGCTCTACCTGAAAATGGAGTAGTTGTTGAAGCATCCCCTTGTGGATCAGAGGGGAAGGGCCTTGGTGGTAGTGGTTCAGAAAAGCCACTCTGCCCCAGAGGTAAAACACTACAGGAAACCATGCCATGTGCAGGACAGAACCCAGCTACACCTCCCAACACAGACCCCAGTTTGATGGGAGGCACTGTAAGCCAGTTTTCTCCCTTGTACATGCCCAGCCTGGAATACCCAAATTCAGCTACCCATTACCACATCAGTCCAGGCCTGCAAGGTTTGGGCCCTGTGATGGGAAGTAAACCCTCAGTATCCCATCCTCAGCATTTTCCCCCTAGGGGCTTTCAATCTAGCAACCCTCATTCTGGAGTCTTTCCCCGGTATCGCCCCCACCAAGGAATGAGGTATTCCTACCAGTCACCACCTCAGCCTTCCTACCATCACTATCAGCGAACTCCTTATTATCCGTGTCCACAGGGCTTTTCTGACTGGCAGAGACATCTTCATCCCCCGGGAAGCCCAAGTGGGCTCCCACCTAATCCACCTCCCCCACCAAGGCCCCTCTTCTCAGATAAGAGCACCTTGGCTAATCTGCAAGGCTGTGAGACACTGAATGCTGCCTTAACTTCCCCAACCCAAATGGATGCAGTGGCTGCTAAAGTAGTCTCAGCTGATGGGCAGAATCCTGTTCCAGAGGAAGAAAAGCTGGATGAATCTATGGAGAGACCAGAGAGTCCCAAAGAATTTTTAGACCTGGACAACCATAATGCAGCTACCAAGCGACAGAGCTCATTGTCAGCCAACGAATATCTTTATGGAACTCCTCCACCTCTGAGTTCAGGGATGGGATTTGGTTCATCTACTTTCCAACCCCATGGTGTGATGCTACAGACAGGGCCTCCTTATACACCTCAGCGGCCAGCCAGTCATTTCCAGCCCAGAGCTTACTCCTCCCCTGTGGCTGCTCACCCACCTCACCATCCAGTGGCTGCCCAGCCCAACGGCCTCTCTCAGGAGGGCCCCATCTATCGCTGCCAGGAAGATGGCCTGGGTCACTTTCAAGCTGTAATGATGGAACAGATTGGCACTGGAAGTGGAATAAGGGGACCTTTCCAAGAAATGTACAGATCATCAGGGTAAGGTTACATTAGGTGGTTTTTGGGTTGTTTTTTTTTTTTTGTTTTTTGGGGTTTTTTTGTTTTTCTGAAAAAAGAAATAGATGTTAGTTTTGAAGAGCAAAATGACCTTAGGAATGACGATAAATGTTAGCAGTCTAGGTCCAAGAAAAACATGTGACTCATTGATAATTGAAGACTTAATGGAAGTACATCAGCCTTAGAGTCTGATTTTATCTTTGGCACTTTTTTTCCCTCGTGAAAGTGAATTCGCATTTAAATGACAGATTTTGACCCTGGAAACTTGATAGCTCCAGTTGAGAGCTATAGACAGGCGTCAATATGCTGCTAAGTTCAGATACTCTGACTAGGGTAAAATGGGTCTTTCTCAAATCCTGAGGTTATGGGATCACATGTAATGCTCAGGTTTTATCCCTTATGTGTCATTTCTTCTTAAAACAAGTCAAATACTGTCCCCATAAGAGTTCTTGCAAATAGTGATGAGGTGACCTATGATCCATGAAATTTTCAAATTAATAATATATAAAAGGTGGTTAAATGAAGTTGTTTATATAAAGTTATAAAGCCTAGGGGCACCTGGGTGGCCCAGTTGGTTAAATATCCAACTCGATTTCAGTCAGGTCATGATTTCAGAGTTCATGCGGTTGAGCCCGGAGTCAGGCTCCTCACTGAGGGTGGAAGGGTGGAGCCTGCTTAGGATTCTCTCTCTCTCTGCCTCTACCCCACTTGTTTTCTCGCTCTCTCTCAAAATACTTAAACTTAAAAAAAAAAAAAAAAATGAAGTTATGAAGCTTAATCTTAAAACCAATACCATCCAACTTAAAAACTAATGTGCCTCTCTTCAGTGCCAACCTAAGAAGACCTTACCTCCAAAACCTCTCCCCCATTTAACGTTGTTCCCTATTTGTTTTATGCCTCACTAAGTACATTATGTTTCTTTTCTTTGTCTTTTCTTTTAAACCATTGGGAAGTAAGTTGCAGACATCCTGACCCTTTCTCCCTAAATATGTCAGCATGCATCTGCTAAGAATAACGACATTTTCCTGGAGCACAATCTCAAACTATTTTCACACCCAAGGAAAATAACACTAATAGTATTTAATACAGAGTTCTTACTTAATTTCTCCAGTTGTCCTCAAAATATCTTTAAAAAAAAATTTTTTTTAATGTTTATTTGTTATTGAGAGAGAGAGAGCATGAGCAGGGGAGGGGCAGAGAGAGGAGGAGACACAGAATCCGAAACAGGCTCCAGGCTCTGAGCTGTCAGCACAGAGCCCAATGCGGGGCTCAAACCCACAGACCGTGAGATCATGACCTGAGCTGCAGTCGGATGCTCAACCGACTGAGCCACCCAGGCGCCCCTCAAAATATCTTTTAAAACTACATTTCTTGGGGCACCTGAGTGGTTCAGTTAGTTAAGTGTCTTACTTCAGCTCAGGTCATGATCTCAAGGTTCATGAGTTCGAACCCCACAACGGGCACTGTGCTGATGCTCAGAGCCTGCTGCCTGCTTCAGATTCTCCCTCTCTCTCTCTCTCTCTCTCTGTCTCTCTGCCCCTCCTCCTGCTCACGCTCTGTCATTCTCGAAAAATAAAACATTGAAGCTACATTTCTTTGTTTTATTTTTTTTTCCCATCCAGGATTCATTTAAGGTTAATGTATATGTTTGGTTGCTATGTCTGTTTAATCTCTTAGTTTGAGACATTTATGCTATCATTGTTTTGTTTTCTTTTGTTTTTCAAAGACTCCAGGCTAGTTCTCATGTAGACTGTCCCAATCTCTGGATTCTTCTCATTGTTTCCTCATGTTTGGAGTCCAATTAAACATTTGTCAAGAACACTACATAGGTGGTGTCATGTACTTACTTTTTTTTTTAAGTTGGCTTCACACCCAGCATGGAGCCCAACATCATGCTTGAACTCAACCCTGAGATCAAGATCTGAGCTGAGATCAAGGGTGGGATGCTTAACCGACTGAGCCACCTAGGTGCCCCAGTGTCATATACTTCTTATTGCATCTTATCTGGAGGCACACGATGGCACTTTGTCCCAGTATTGATTTCAAGTTTGATTACCTAGATAATTAAGGCAGTATCTGCCAGATTTTTGTGATTAAAGTGTCTCTTTTCATTTTTAATTAATGTGTCTTCATTAATTCTTAACTATGCTTTCTTGTGGCTACAGAATGCAAATGCATCCGGTCCAGTCACAGTCCTCGTTCCCAAAGACCCCAGCACCAGCAACGTCACAGGAAGAGCTGCCACCACATAAACCCCCAACACTTCCTCTTGATCAGGTAAAAATTACCAGCAATTAGAATTTTTGTTATTCTTCGAGGTGGCAGGGAATAGTTTATTGTGAATTTGTTGTGATTCTGAAAAAATCTTTTAAGGTGTTCTGGGAAGTGCTTCATGTCCTACTGGCAGCCAAGTAAAAAGGGCCCCTTGGGCCCTGTGCTCCAAGTAGATTCAGTGGTGGGAAAAGCCAGGAGAAGATGACCTCAGAAGTAGCTCCTGTGCTGTCTCCGTATGTTCCTTTTTTCTGTCCTTGTGGTAACCAGCTATTTGGGGTTGTTTAAGCCTCATGTTTCCTAACTGGCCACTAGCATTTATTTTGATAAGATAGCTTTGTTTTTTTTTTATTCTACCAATTTCATCTTAGAGAGACTGGTTAGTCCAGTTTTAAAAGAACTGTAGCTACCTTCAAGTGCTGCTTTTCTGCCAGGCACCGTGCTAAGGGTTTCTGCATGCGGCATCTCATTTAATCTCTTTCTTGACTGCCGTGAATTAATTATCTTCACCGACATCAGTTCCATTCCCTAATGTGCAAGAAATCCCACAGCTCCTGAGTGACGAGGTTGGGGTCTGGATCAGGAGGTCCAGAATTTTAGATCCCACCCTCCAGAAGTAAACTGTGATGGCTGAAACCAAAACCAAGCCATTTTTCAGGTGGAGAGGAATGTGTACAGCTCTTCAGCTTACTTAATTTTTTTAAACAATACAGCTGTCAATTTTGTTTACACTGTCTTTATTTGCTTCTCTCAGAGCTAGTCCAAGGAGGAAATAAACCCCAAGGAAACAGAAAGCTGCGCATGAAGACTGGAACATGGAGAATTTAGGGGAACGGTCCCTGCCCATCTCTGTTCCTGTTCCCCCGCCACACCCCTTCACAGTGCATCACTCGTGCCATCCAAGAGCTGGAGCCATTCCCAGAGTCCTAGACTAACACCAGCTTGCAGCGGTCCTTGGGCAGGGATCTTTGCATGGCTGATAGTTAAAAACAGATGAACTGAAATTAGTGACAGCTTTTCTAAGTCCTGAGACTCTTTTTTCAGGGAAGATCATCCTAAACTTGGGGGAGGGGTCATACTTATGAATGGAGTGGTGCTTGTAAACTTTCATGAGCAGCTAAACTCAGGTATATATTTGGGGAAGGGACTACTCGTAGTATTAATGTGTTTGGAGCTGGGTCCAGTTTACAGAATTTTCATGTTGCCTTTTAAAAATAATTTTTGTTGTTGGTGGTGAATGTATTGTACATAAAGTGGGAAGGGTGGGTGGGGGTGTGGAAGAAATGGAAGTCCTAACTATGGTGGGCACGCAGCACTAGAGTGATCCTCATTTGTTTACAATCATATCACACTGAATACTTTCAGGAGCTGGAGAAGAGGGTAGGGTAAATTTACTCTTGTAAAATGTCACTATTTCCTCAGTGGCTAGCAGTCCTTTGTTAGCTAAAGGCCTTCTTTCCGATCAGCCGTAGAGGGTACCATTGCACTACACCCTGGTTGTGGGCTTTCTCCATTGGAAGGCAGAGTGCTCTCAGATGTTCTACCAGGAGCGTCTCCCCACAAGACTGGCTTCCCTCTCATCCAGTGGCCTAAATCCTGGATTTCAGAGAGCAGTGCCCTTCCTGATTTGCCACCAGCCCTACCAGATAGTTGTAAACCAATATCAGGAATTGGGATCACTAGAGTGTTTTGCTTATTAAAATACAAAATGAATCATCCTCGTCACAGACCTGCTGGGACTGTGATCTGGTAGGCATCACACAAAGCTTTCTGACACGAATCACATTTTGTGGAAGTGACTACTCAGGTTTGTATATGTTAGTACAATAAAGAAATTGCACAGTTTTGAATAGGAAAAATGTATTCTATAGATTTACAGGTTGAATTTAGGAATATCTCGGTATATATAGGTTTTATTCATTTTAAGTGAATCATAGTAAGATAAGTCATGGTGATTTAAAATAGCTTTCAGGAACAAGTTCTTGGAAATCATTTGTCATACCTGTGATAGGAAACAATTTTACAGTATTAAATTACTTTGTTACAGTTTTAGAAGTGAATTACACTGGATTGTCCCTGGTTAGCATTCTATATTTGATTTTAGCTGAGATGCCACCAAAGTTAGGACTCCTATGTTTTAAACTTTTGAATATCCCACAAAGAAAAAAATAAGACTAAGGAAAAATGCCCTGAAATTACAAGTTTTTGTAAAGAATAGCATATTTTTAAGCATGCCTTTGGGATAGTAGAAAAGCTTCCATATATTATTAATCTGCCCTAGTTTCTTACAAATTCAGCCTTGTGAGGGGCCAGTAGAATCTTTTCCCTCCAATTCCAGCATCATTGATGAAACGTGGAGCCAACATGTTTAAAGTTTGCTAAGCGTGTGCTATCAGGAAGAGAAACAAATTGGAAATAATCCATGTTATACCGATGGAAACCCAAGATACCAGCTCTAGTGTAATGGAGACTCATAAAAATAAGGGAATGCTTTTGACCTGGCGTTGTGGCTCACAGCTCAGGTAGGATTAAGAGTTGCATAGGGAACACAGGGAGCCTTTAAGATACAATGCACAAAAATACAAGTTTTTCTCTAATAGACTTCAATTTTAAATTTGATGTACTTTTATGTGGAATGAGTTTTGAGCCTGTGTTCTCATTTGATCCTAATTCTTGTTAGCTATCACTGGCATAATCTGGTTTGGAGGAGTGAAGAGGTCAGCCTTATCCCTGTAGGAAGAACAGATTCCATGTTAGCCCCTAAGCTAGTGTAAGCTAGCATGGCCGAAGCATTACCTCTTCTGTTTTTGTGTTTGTGTAGAAGCAGGGAGGAGAGAAAGACCAACTGGTCTTGACAGCTGGTTTGGGTCTGTTTAGAGCTGGTCTAGGCCCAGAGCCTTGTGCTGGTGACAGCCTTTCTCTTTTTGCATGAAAGCTGGTTTGGGTGAGAGGCCTCTGGCTGCTGTATAACTGGGAGCACAGTGAGCACAGGGTCTGTTCCCCTGGCACCAAAGTTGGAGGCATTGCTTTGTGCTGAATGACCCTGGGGCGTGGGTAGGAGCGGACCATAAGCAATAGTTGGGTTGATTTGTTCCCTTTCCTTCCACCCACTCAAGGTAACCTTTTCTCCACACTCCCCCAGCCCCTCACCCCCTGTTCTCTGTTGCTAGAAGCTGTGAACAATATAGGAAGAAATCCGTAAATTCTTATATCCTTAACCTCCCTTCTCAGTATGTAGAGAGGTGAGAAGGTATTAAGGAAGAGTATCAAGGATTGAACTACTGTTTCATATCGTAACACTGGGAACAAGGGCAACAGCAAACTTGTCAGCCTTGTTGCATCCCATGTGGGAATTGGGTCATGCATTACAGGTCCCAGCACTTCAGCCCTTGTCTGGTATATCCTGAGCTTTTACTGGTCTTTGAAGTGCAGATCTACTAAAAGCAGTCAGGAGCTGAAAGATTGCAGGAACACATGTGACCGTTGAGCTGCTGTGAACCCCTGATCCGCAGGACCTCTTTCCTCGTCTTTCTCCTTTGGCACTTCTCTTCCCAAGTGTCTTAAGCAGATGCAAATGCATTTGCCATCTTCTCCATAATGGGGATGATGGTCATGTGATATGCTGTAACTAGAAAGTAGTGTGTGAGGAGGTCCTAAAAATGACCTTTCTCAGGCTAGAAGGACTTTCACACGGTGGGTCAGTGTGCTGGCTCTCAGCTCTCAGTAGTCTGCAGAAGGGGATAGCTGGGGTCCACGGGTAATGAGAATACTCTCACACCTGTTTGATTTGATAGTCATGGCTAGCCTTTATTAGACTTGTTAATAAGTTAGAATCTGTTTCCCTAAGACCCAAGAGAAATAAATGATCCAGAAAGAAAAGTAAAGCCTTTTGGAAGGTTTCTGTTTGGGTTTTTGTTTTTGTTTTCCATCAGAGTCTGTTCATTTAAAAAGTAGCTGTTGGCTAAAATTATGGTAGATGCATGTGAAGAGTAAATGAGGGCAAAATACGCAGATCCATAGAACTTTCCATCCCACTTTCTAAAAATAAAAGTAAAGCCACTCCACCTCTCCTTAATCACGTTGGTTTAGTTCTTCTGGCAGTGCACATGAGCTTGTTATTAAGGATTCTTTTTTCTCAGTGAGCCCAAGTCAAACTGCGCTCCAAAGGCAAAACTCTTTCATGCTCATCTTCATTTTTACATTTATTGAAAACCTCAAGACCCCATAGTATGTATGTGCCTTAGTTCACTCACACCTCAGCTTGAAATGTCATTGTGCCGTAGCTTAGCCCTCAGACCTTGGAAATGCTTCTCTTGACTAAGCATGTGGTGGTGTTATCCCGTGGCGTTTGTCTGCTGTGTAATTTTTCCTGCTAATTCCCATGGAGTCCAAGAGTATGTCCAAAACACATACTCCAAAACAAAGCGCTGTCCAAAACACGCAAAATCCCAGTGTTGCAGTCACCACAGATGTCAGAAACAAGCTTTTAATCCATACCACTAGGTTGAAATTTTTCCCTTTTTTTTTTTTTAATGGAAGTTCAAATCTATAAATAATAAACTGCTCTTAAGACCTAATCTGAATTTCACAGGAGGTCTTAACCCAGCAGTCCCAAGGCAAGGACAGTCACATAGTGTCAGAATCCTGTCATGCTTTCAAAGAAACTGTTTTCAAAGAAATGAAAGGCTTAGAGTTTTCTAGCATTATTGCTACCCCCTGCGTTGTGACCGAGTGTCAGTGCATTCGCCCCCTGCCAGATTCTGCATGGGCCTCCACTGAGGAAGTCAGCTCCATGTGCGTGTGAGTCAGGATTGTGCCACTGTCGGGGGTTCTGGGATGCAGGGTCCCTGTGGATAGCTCTCTGTTCAACACTCCAGTGAGGATACTGGGAATCTTGGCTGAGCATGCAGAGGCTTTTATTCCGGGGCTCACATCGCTGTCTAGGAACTGAGAATGTGATTGAGGCTTGCTGCATGAGAAGAAACCCCTTTTTCTTTTCTAGTGGGTTGGACTCTAACATGGAGCCTTAGGACACCCAGCCTTGCCCTGCTTTCCCATTGGGAAAACGGAACTTGAGTGAACACTTCTGCATCCCATCTCTCATATGAAGCTGTGACGCAAGCCTTAGCTCCAGGTTGCGTGTTCATCTGTCTCTGCTTTGTAGGCCTTTGCTAAACAGACATTAGTGAGGCTGTCTCCCCAGCTAGTCTTGGTCTCTCACTGTGTACCAGGGGACTGACTGAACCTTTATGTAGAAATACCTGAGAAGCAGCTGATTGTCCTGTGTTTTTGAAAAGGGTGGGATGGGGTTGGGAACAGGGGCGTGGATAATAAGTTATTGAAGTGCTGAACCCCGTTCAGTGTCCTCCGTGTGACCCCTTTCCCCTAGCTGGGACCTGGGTACCTCACTCTCCTGCCTTGCACACAGCTCCTGGGAGCCCAGGCCAGTCTCCACCAGCCTGCGGCACAGTGTCAGGGATTCTTTGCTCCTGCTGCAAAAGCCGTGAGAACTTTCCTGGCCAGTACTGGAAAGGGGAATGCTATTTATTTTTATATTGTGTATATTTTGTCGTGGTCTGCTGATTCCCTGTTTCACTGAGAGCGACACTTACCTCAATAGTTAGTTCGATATTGTGTGTTGGATAATTTTTTAAAAGAACTTTTTAAAAAGCTTTTTGATCCTCAGAGATCTGTAGATTTTATTTCCATATGAACTGGTTATTTTGTATAAAGTACATTCTTAAAATAGCAAGGCTCTGATATGTGTGAGTTGTGTGTGTCCGTGTGTCACTTTTATCATCGGGAAGGTTTGAACTAGGCCCCAACGCCACCACCCATCTCCCCTGGCTTCATCAAGACGGGCAGGCGGTGTTGGGGCAGACAGCAGAGTGTGCCCTGGGCAGGTGATGGCGGTGCATGCTCTGTGGAGAGCTTCATAACGGCACGAAAACTGGCAGTTCCACATGATGTCTGGGATACAGTACCCCCCCAGCCAGCCCCATCAACACCCACCTTGTTGCACCCACTCCCAATACCACCCACAGACCCCCAGCCCTTGGTACACACCTTTGACACACTTGTATACACTACTTTTGCTCTCCTTCCAAGATCTAGGGCAGCCTGGGGTCTGGCAGGCAGCTGTGTGTGAATTACAGGTGGTCCGAAGTGGGAGCTGCAAGGCTAGGTAAGCAGGGGCTCTTCTACCTGTTCTACCTTCCCGGTTCATTTAGGTTTTATTTCCAGTTCCTAGGAGGGTTTTTGTTACAGGGGAGAGGGAGAATAGATAAAAAGTGGCCACCTTGGGACAACTGACTGGCCCAGTCATGGAACATATGACTCATTCTCAGGGTCGTGAGTTTGAGCCCTACGTTGGTTATAGATTGCTTGAAAAAAAAGAACAAGGAAGCCATCTTAAAGTAGCTGTAATCCCAAAACCCCACAATTTCTGGACTGTTTTATCCTTACTTGGCCTTGTGAGTAATCTCATTCAGTAAAAATTCTACCACAAATAGTACCAGTTTCCAACTCTGTTGTTCACTCAGTTTTATCACTTTCCAGGACAGTGACAGATCTCTCTTGACCTCCCGATTATGTGGTATTAAGTTATCCCTATTGATCTATCATTATTGACTAACATATATTTGAGACTTCTATCCTGTCGACTGCTTTAAAACTGTACTTTCCAGGGGCGCCTGGGTGGCTCAGTCGGTTAAGCGGCTGACTTTGGCTCAGGTCACGATTTTGCGGTTCCTGAGTTTGAGCCCCACATCGGGCTCTGTGCTGACCGCTCAGAGCCTGGAGCCTGTTTCAGATTCTGTGTCTCCCTCTCTCTGACCCTGCCCCGTTCATGCTCTGTCTCTCTGTCTCAAAAATAAATAAATGTTAAAGAAAAAATAAATAAAAGTGTACCTTCCATAAAAAGTATTTTTCCTAGGGGCGCCTGGGTGGTTCAGTCAGTTGAGCGTCCGACCTTGGCTCAGTCATGATCTCTCAGTTTGAGTTCAAGCCCCGTGTCGGGCTCTGTGCTGACGGCTCGGAGCATGGAGCCTGCTTCGGATTCTGTGTCTCCCTCTCTCTCTGCCCCTCCCCCCTGCTCACGCTTTGTCTTTCTGGCTCTCAAAAATAAATAAACATTTAAAAATATTTTTCCTAAAAAATATTATATCAGTCACATTTTCTAGTTTAGTTGAATTTCCATATAATTTTTTTTCTTAATGTTTATTTATTTTTGAGAGAGAGAGACACAGAATCCAAAGCAGGCTTCAGGTTCTGAGCTGTCAGCCTGACACAGGGCTCAAACTCACAAACCATGAGATCATGACGTCACCCGAAGTCAGAAACTTAACCAACTAAACCACCCAGGCGCCCCTAATTTCCATATGATTTTTGAAGCAAAAAAAAAAAAAGCAACACCACCAACTTTAAGTGAAAATCATTAGTAAACCCCAGATTTGACATGATGCTGGTTAGATGTTTTGCAGTGTCTCCTTTTGCACTGGTGGGACAGGGTGGGTGGGCCACTCACTGCTCTGGCCTGGCTTCCTTTGTTGTCGTGGCAACTGTGACACTGACATGGTCTACATCTACTCCCAGTTCGTATTAGTATCACATCCTTACGATGCATGAAAAAACTAATTGCTGACTTCTGGATTCCTAACTGCAACCACTTTTGTGACCTGAATTCCTCACCAAGCAAAGGGTAAAATTCTTTGTTTCAGCTAATGATCGGGTTTAATTTACTTTGTAATAGGAACTTAGCTCTTAGCTTAGTGCCCCTAGAGTGTTCCCAGATTTATCTCCTTTGGATCAAAACAAAGTATCTTCCACAAGTGAACTGTGTTTCAAAATTTGATAAGTAGGCAGTGTTAATCCAGCTCTATTTTTGGAACTATGATTTGACATTAATGCTTATTAAACCCTATGTGTACATAAGTTACACAACAGTTATAATTGGTGAGCTGCTTACTTCAAATTGGAGCATGAAAAGAAAGCCGGCAGGGCAAGATTTAGGGAAAACGAAGGAAGTCACAAATTGTCCATGAGGATTAGTCTCAAAACTCTGTGGAACTTTCCTTTTTGACATTTGGAAACATCCAAAGTGCTTCTCTTGTTAAGTGTTAGTGTCTTATGTCTCTAAACCAATTCCTGTCATTGGGGAAGGAAAGTATCTTAATTATATAAACAAGTAGCCCCTATAGGGTTCAGTTTTGTCATAATCTACACTCTCTGGGAGTGGTATTAACAGAATGGAGAAAATAACCCACAGTTGGACTCTTTTGGAAGTCAACCTTCACCCTTTAATCTAACTAGAGGTGAAAGGCCTATGTCAGTAAACTGTTGTGCAAGGGGTACCTTTGGAAAAAGTGTCATTGGACCTTTTCTCCCCGAGGCTGGATTCTAGACCAACTGGGAATGAGGCAGAGCTCTGAGTGTCCAGACTGCTGTAGCCTGCACTGTCCCCTCCCCCATGGGATTCTCTGTAGATTGGCCATGCAGGTCTGTTTCCCTGGCCTCATGATTTTCCCTTGGGTTTTTTAATGGAGAACATCTGTGTGTGTTTTAGTCCCCTCTTTGCTTACCAATGCTCACTCTAGTTTCCTTAGGCAATTTTCACGAAAACCTTCAGTGTAAGATGGACTGTGAAATACCAGCCAAGGAGGCAGCTGGAAAATCCCCAGATTTGGCTATTGTGTGCTGAAATCCCAGCCCCCTTCTGTTTCCATGACCTGCATATAAATTCAGGTCCCCTTGAGAAGTCTTCAGGTTTGGAAAAGCACTACCTGCTCCTAGAATCTTGGATTTGAACCTCATTTTGGACAGCGAATGACAAGAAAGGAGTAACTCTATTCTAGCCAGTTCACGCTAGATAGAATTTTTTAACAAAGTGGAGTCAGTTCCTCGGATTGGATTCAAGGTTTTTGCTTTGGGGAGGAATTGAGTCCACAGTAGGAAGGCAAAGACATCCAAGTGAAGCCTGGCCTGTGTGTGCCCCAAGAACTAACTCGCAGTCAAGTTGTCAGTAAGTATTAAATTCCAGCTGTATGCCTAGTTACTTTGCCTAATTACTAACAGTGGAAAAGGGCGGTGGGGGGGGGGGAGGCGGGAATAGCTTCCTCTGCTCAGAGTTCACTGTAAAGGGAGAAAAACAATACAAAGAAATTGGACTACAGTACAGTGTTAGAACACACTGCATAAAATAGTAGAAAGATTTTTATTCCCTCCCTGAAACGTAATCATTGCAGGAGGGTGGGGTGTTAGCCATTTGATTTGGACAGCCATTTGACTTGATGTGCTGGTGAAGAACACAGAGCCGGGATCTCCTCGGTCTGGGCCTGCTGTCTCAGCTTGTTCTGTTCAGTCTCTGCCTAGTTTTCTCAGAGTCCTTGCTGCAGCTTGAATTCCTCTTCCCTTTCATCCTGGTTCTGTTCCCGTGAGGCTACACTGTAGTGATGAAGACAGAGCAAACGGTTCTGACACCAGTAATTCTCCCCAAGGGGTACTAGGAGGACGTTTCCTAGAAACAACATAGGTCTGAGGAAAAAAGCATGTTTTTGTAGAGGCCATGGCATGGCCCCGCTACGGCAGCCTTCCATATTGTCTGCTGTCTTCTTGTGGTCACATCATCTATTATGCTTCTGAGTGTAGTCTCTGGACCAAAGCATCACCTGGGAATTTGTTACAAATGCAAATTCTGGGGGCACCTAGGTGGCTCAGTTGGTTGAGTGTCCGACTTCAGATCAGGTCATGATCTCATGATTCGTGGGTTTGAGCCCCACATCAGGCTCTGTGCTGAGAGCACAGAACCTGGAGCCTACTTCGGATTCTGTCTCCCTCTCTCTCTGCCCCTCCCCTGCCTCCGCTCACCCTCTGTGTCTCTCTCTCAAAAATAAACATTGAGAAAAATTTTAAGTCTCACTCCCAGTTTCCACATCCTCTGTCTCATCTGCAGTGTTGGGTGTTTTGGGAGATCTAAACCTAACCAACCATTGCCAGTCCAGGGTCTTGCCATCCAGTAATGTCAAGACTCCCTGCTGGTCAACGATCTGTGTACTCCAGGCAACATCTCCCACGTCTGCTGTTGTGACTTATTTAACAAATTTTAGTGAGCTTATGTCTGTGGCTTTGCAATCTGTAAGCCAATGGTGGCCAATCTAGGGTGCCCACTTAGGGGTTTAAAAACCTGGGCTTCAGAGGAGTCTGGCTGGCTCAGTTGGTGAAGCATGTGATTCTTGATCTCGGGATTGTTAAGTTTGAGCCCCACGTTGGATGTAGAGATTAAAATCTTAAAAAATCAGATGCCTGAACACTACCCCACAGGGTTTTTCATTGGTCTGGGGTGCAGCCTGGGCAACAGGATTTTTCAAAGCTTTCCTGGTAATTCTGTTGCCCAGTCAACATTGTATAAACCACTTTCCAAAACCAGTGGCTTGCAGACTTGAATAAGCCCATGAATCACCTGGAGAATCTTGTTCAGATCAGATTCTGGTTCACTAGGCCTGGACTGGGTCCTGAGGTTCTGCACATTTAACAAGCTCATTGCTCACTGCATTTTGAGAGCAGAACGACCTCAAACCCATCCATGCTTTCCAACACTGCTGGACTTGCCTTTTTATTTAAAGAGGGAGACGACCAGGGCGCCGGGGTGGCTCAGGCGGTTAAGCATCCGACTTCAGCTCAGGTCGTGATCTCAAAGTTCATGAGTTTGAGCCCCATGTCAGGTGCTGTGCTGACAGCTCAGAGCCTGGAATCTGCTTCAGATTCTGTCTCCCTCTCTCTCTGCCCCTTCCCCACTGTTTCTCTCTCTCCTTCAAAAATAAACATTAAAAAAAATGATGGAGACTCCCTCATGTGGTCCTCTAACATTGTGCTTTTCCAAATCTTCACCTTTTTTCTTTTCTGCCGGTAATGTCCCCTCATCAAAGCTGACTTTCCCTTGTGCGAGGCATTCCAGCCTCCCCTGTCTACCTCCTTACCAAATGCCATCAGTTAGCCTCTCCTCCTTTCTTCCCTCCCTATGAAGGTTTTTCCAGTTCCCTCTATTTGAATATCACATATTTACCTCTCTTTATCTTCATGCAAGCTTTTTTAAAGTTTTCTTTGTTGGGTTTTTTTTTTTTTTTAGTAATTTCTACACCCAACGTGGGGCTGGAACTCACAACCCCAAGATCAAGAGTCACATGCTCTTCTGACTGAGCCAGCCAAGTGACCCATACCTTCATCCAAACTCTTCACTAATAGAACCTGGCTTTTTTTCCTGACATTTGGCTTCCTCCCTACCTTTCTACAACTACTGACTTACATAGAGCCTTAGCCCTTTCGCAGCACTTAACATCCTGTGTGGCCTCTGACAGCTTGATCAACCCCCTCTTGACCTGGTTCTCACTGGTGCCATGACCCACACTCACCCAGCTGTGACACAGCCTGCCCTTCCAGTGACCTTCTTCCACTTCCCAAAGGTGTGCTCTTCCTAAGACTTGCTTTCTTCTCCTTTTTTTTTTTTTTTGAGACTTTTTAAAAAATGATCTCTACACCCAACATGGGCCCAAATTCACAACCCCAAGATCAAGAGTCACACGCTGTACTGACCAAGCCCAGCCAAGCACCCCTCTTTCTTCTCTTCATCACGCAGTCAGTGCACCTTCCTCTAAATGACTTTCACTTTTACCTACAACTTAAGATGTCCCTCTGTGCAATCAACTTCTATCTTCAATTCAGACTTTTTTGCCATGTTCTGGTCACCCTTTCGAAGTTCCTGTTGGACATTGACACCAAATGTCCCTACTGCCATTGTTCCGGGATTTTTATTTGCCACTGTTTTAAATTTTTTACCGAAATGGTTTACAATTTTATTTCCTACATCTTGTTAGTTTGTAACATTCTTCCTTAACCATTTTATTATAACTCCACATTAAAACTGATTGGGGCACCTGGGTGGCTCAAGTCAGTTAAGCGTCCAACTTTGCTCAAGTCATGATGTTGTGGTCCATGAGTTCAGGCCCCACATCAGGCTTTGTGCTGACAGCTCAGAGCCTGAAGCCTGCTTTGGATTCTGTATGTCTCTCTCTGCCTCTCTCTTTCTCTCTCTCTTGAAAATAAGTAAACATTTTTTGAAAATTAAAAAAAAAAGCTGACATCTTCACTTCTTCCTCCAATGCCATCCATTTATGTTTAAATGTAACATACTGCCTTCATTGCTTATCTCTTTTCCTTTCTACCCTGGTAAAATACACATAAAATATACCATTTTAACCATTTTTTAAAATGCATTTGCTTTTTTTTTTTTTTAATGTTTATTTATTTTTGAGAGACAGCACAAGTGGGAGAAGGGCAGAGAGAGAGGGAGACACAGAATCTGAAGCAGACTCCAGGCTTCTAGCTGACAGCCCAGAGCCCAATGCGGGGCTTGAGCTCACAAACTGAGATCACAACCTGAGCCCAAGTGAGATACTTAACCGACTGAGCCACCCAGGTGCCCCAAATGCTTTTGCTTTTTTGAAATTTTAAATGTTTATTTTTGAGAGAGAGTATGCACAAGCAGGGGAAGGACAGAGAGAGAGGGAGACACAGAATCTAAAGCAGGCTCCAGGCTCCAAGCTGTCAGCACAGAGCCCAATGTGCAGCTCGAACCCACAAGCTGTGAGATCATGACCTGAGCCGAAGTCAGATGCTTAGGCAACTGAGCCACCAAGGCGCCCTTGACCATTTTTAAGTGTATAGTTCAGTTGCATTGAGTACAATCACCTCATTATACAACCATGACTACTATCCATCTCCAGAACTTCTTTATCCCATAGTGAAACTCTATACCCATTAAACTAATACCCCACCTCCCTTCTCCCCCAACCCCTGGTAACCACTTTTCTTTCTGTGTGTATGAATTTGGCTATTCTAGGTACCCCAGATAAGTGGAATCATACAGTATTTTTCCTTCTGGCTTAGCATATTTTCAAGGTGCATCCATGTTGTAGCATGTAACAGAATTTTATTCCTTTTTGAGGCTAAAGAGTATCCCATTGTGTGTATATACTGCATTTTGTGTATCCATTTATCCACCAAAGGACGTTTGAGATGTTTCCCCTTTTGGCTATTGTGAATAATGTTGCAATGAACATGAGTGTACAGATAGTGTTTAAGGCACTGCTTTCAATTCTGGATGTATACCCAGAAGTGGAACTGCTGGGTCATGTGGTAATTGTATTTTTAACTCTTTGAGAACCTGCCATACCGATTTCCACAGCCACTGCATCATTTTACATTCCCATCAGCAACACACAAGAGTTCCAATTTCCCCACATCCTTGCCCACATGTGTAGTTTTCTGTTTGTTTGATAATCGCACCCTAGCAGGTGTGGTACCACTCTTTCTAGTGCACACTGCCATCCCCTGTTTTGTGGCTGCCACTTTAAACTCAATAGCCATCCAAACTTTTCTTCCCTCCCCACTCTCCTTACCTACCCACCCCTTCTGATGCTACTAGTTGGGGTGATGATATATCTTTTCCTGCTGATCCATGTGTCAAACCTGATATTTGTCCCTGGCATGTTTAATCAGCTGCCAAGCCCTATTGATTCTTCACAGAAATCAGTCACATCTCTTTCCTCCTGCATGCAGGTTCTGATTTTATTTCTCACCTGGATTATTGTAATCTCCTGGCCTGTCCAGACCACTTGGCACTGCCATAAACCTGACCTCTGACCAAAAAAAAAAAAAAAAAAAAAGGGAGTGGGGGGGCACCTGGCTGGCTCAGTCAGTAGAGCATGTGACTCTTGATCTCAGGGTCATGAGTTCAAGCCCCATGTTGGGCATGGAGCCTACTTAAAAAAAAACAAAAAACTGAACTGTGCCCTCTGGGCCCCCATTCCACATCCTATGTCAGCTTTCCATTGCCCACCAGGAAAAGAGAGGAAAAAAATGTTATCATTTAGTGAGCGCCTTTTATGTGCCAGGCACTCAATGTAAATGTACCAAATGTACTAAATGCTCTACATCTGAGTCTCATTTCACAGAGGAGGTAGCAGGCACAGAGAAGTTACGTAATTTAAGGTCATGCAGCTAGTAAGTGGTAAACTAGAATTCAAACCAGTTCAAAAGCAGTCTTACTCCAAAGCCCACTCAACCACTCTGCTCTCCTACCTCATTAGCAGTCTTATGAACTGGATATCTCAAGCCCCTTTTGAGGAAGAAAAGCACTAAGTTAAATAACTTGCTTAAAGTGAGGTAGTTATTAACTTGGAAGCTGGAATTTGAACCTGGGTCTCTGACATCAAAGTCTGTCCCATGCTGATTCTTCATCTCTCCCAAATCCTTGGCCGGGCAACAAGGTCCTCTACCTTTGGGACCCAATATGTTACCAGCTTTATACTCCCCCCTACTGTCTCATCCCTTGCCCCAGATTAGACACTTTGCCACTAAAGAGAAGCTGGGTTTTAATTTTACCTCTCTGCTTCCGGTCTTCAAGGCCAAAACCAGTGACTACTTACCAAAACTTTTCCAGCTGTCTATGCTGGAAGAAATCCTCAGCTGCAGCTCTGAGTTCACAACTCAGCTGTACCACTTGTGAGTGCAGGGAATGTGCCAAATCAGCACTGCGGCCCTGCCACAGCGGAGCACGTGGTGGACCACTGAAAATACAGAACCACTGAAATAGGCAATCAGTTGTAGTTAGAAAAGTGTGAGTCTGACAAGCAGAGGCTGGCTTCTGACCCCAAAAGTCTGGCAGAAGCATTTGCATTGCATTGATTTTCCCTTGTTTGTCCTCCTCCCTGACTTCCAGGTCTCTGAGTGGGTGGCCAGTCTCCCCTCACCCCCACCCCCACACTGCCTTGAACAAAGCTTTTTCCATCCTGAATTTTTGTCTCAGTCATTCCACAACCAAGTAAACAGCCACCTGCTTGCCACCTAGGGAGGTAGGACTGGGCTTGACTAGGCTGCAGAGTGGCCTCTTTGGGGTTTCATTCAAACCCAATCTGTTTACAGGTGTGGGAGGTGGGAGAGAAGCTGGGGACCCAGAGTAGAGGATGGCTTAGTGACGACCTGCCCCAGGGGAAGGGGCTGTGTGGGCATGAAGAGGGAGGGCCACTAACGATACCAAAAGAGGATGGTAAACCAACCCTTCCTGCAGTTCCTGCAGTTCAGCAGTGATCTGGCCTATATCTTGGCATCCAGAAAAGACAGAAGGTTCCTTACTAAAAGCAGGTAAGTGTTTGTCTTGTCTGTATCAAGCTTAGAGTTGCTAGGGAAAGACCCACTTCTAGCAAATAAACATCTGAGAAAGGTCAGAGCAGCCTGTGGGAAAGGGTCTCCATTTGCTGCACAGAGTTGGAAGGAGGTGGGCAAGAGGAAGTGGCCAGTCCCTGACAATAGTCCCAGATGACGTCTAAGTCAGGAAGCAAGTTATTTCCTTGGCACTGCTCATGTAAGGGGCTCGTCTCTGAAGAACTCTGGCTTGCCCTGCTAATTAGAGTAGGTAGAGAGAGGATGCCTCTCTTCCCTGAGTGCCTCCTCACAAGGTGTAGAGAGGAGAGACAACTGAAGAGCAGAACTGTCTGTCTCATGATGAGACTAACTGCAAGGTTAAAGGTGGTAGCTACCTCATGGTTCACTGATTCCAACATCTTTATTGAATGCCTCTGCACCAGGCTCCAGGGGCACAACCCTAAGACTTTCATCTCCCAGTAATGAGGGGGGGCCTGGGTAGCTCAGTGGGTTAAGCGTCTGACTCTTAATTTCGGCTCAGGTCATTATCTCATGTTTGGCTGTGAGACAAGCCCCGTGTCAGACTCTGCATTGAATGTGGAGCCTGGTTGGGCTTCTCTCTCAAAATAAATAAAACTTAAAAAAAAAAAAAAAAAAAGAGGCTCATGGGAGGAAGCCCAAAAAACTTTTTTTTTTCTTTTTTGTTTTCCAAAAAACAAATTGTAATTCGTCAGGTACAGATGGGGCAAGAGTGTCCTACTCAACAGGACAGTATGTGCAAGGCTCAAATGCAAGAGACCGTGATATGTTCCCAGAAGTGAGAGTTCTCCATGGCTGGCAGGGAGAGTAGACTTGGTGATTTGGGAGGGTACAGTCAAGTAGGAAAGTAGGGTCCGGGTCTGGGCAAAGAGCTAGGAAACTGTCCTAAGAGTGGAGGGAAGTTAGCGTTGCACTTTAGGCAGGGAAGTGCTTAAATGGCAGGCTGGCAGTTGGGTCCAGACTTGCACTTCTGCTCACTTGGCCATGTTGTGGAGCTCAGATTTGAGGGGAGCAAAGGGGGAGACAGAGGGGGGAGACTGCCAGGTGCTCCAGACAGTGGATGACGCCCGTGTGATTAAGCAGTGGCTGGTGGGCCCATGAGAGACTTAGGACAGCTTTTTTCTACCCATGATGAAAGACCTGTTTATCCTAGTTTATTATGGAGCAATAATTTTGTAAAATACAATAAAAATCAATTGATAGAAAAATAGAAATTTTATTTAAAAAATTTTTTTAAGTTTTATTTACTTATTTTGAGAGAGAAGGCATGAGCAGGGGAGGGGCAGAGAGAGGGAGAGAGAGAACCCTAGCAGGCTCCACGCTGCCGGTGCAGAGCCCAATGTGGGGCTTGAACTCACAAATTGTGAAATTGTGATCTGAGCTGAAATCAAGAGCCAGACACAAACGACTGAGCCACCCGGCACCCCCAAAAATAAAAATTTTTTAAATGATAGAATATAAGCTCACATTTTTCTCAGTAAATTGTAAAACATGAAATTCCTCAAGATGCCATAAAAATTCCTAAGCATTTATTTTCAATTTCTGTAGTTGTCACAGATGAGCACTGAACCACATGCCCTGAGTAGCACTGACTTTAGGAGGAAGAATTGCCAGAACATGATGACTGATTAGTTGTGGAAACATAAGGGGGAAAGGATGAATCAAAGATAGCTCACAGACTTGGCCTGGATAATTGAATGGCTAGTGGTGCAGCTTCCAGAGCTAGGAAACCAGGAAGAGAAACAGCAGGTCTACAGGGGTGGATACAAGTAAAAAGAGGTATTACTATACTGTGTGAGGCCAGACTGCTAAGATGGGGATGGCTGGGAGCTGGTTAAGATAATGGTGAGGGGCTCAGGGCAGAAATCCTCAGCTGTAGGTACATCATGAGCAAGTAGACAATGACTGAAGCCCAGGAGAAGATGGGTTTTCAGGATGATTGTGTGGAGTGGAGTGGAGTGGAGTGGAGTGGAGTGGAAGGAGTCAAGAATCTTGGCAGGACTTTATGGGTACCAGTGACCAAAGACACTGGTCATGGGAGGCTGGGAAGCTACTGGGGAGAGCCAAGGAGTCACAGAGGTCAAGATAATAGAATGTTTTAATGTGGGAGGAATGAAAAGTGGTGGAATCAGGAGCTCAGAGAACCGTGGCCTGCTCTGGTCCCTGCAACTCACCACCTAGAATCATCCTTCTAAATAGATGTGTCTCTGGACAGTCTCATTCAAAATATGATCCTGGGAAACCATGTAATAATTACTTTAGGGGTGCCTGGTTGACTCAGTCCTTAGACCATGCAATTCTTGATCTACGGGTCTTGAGTTCAAGCCCCACATTGGGCGTAGAGCTTACTTTAAAAAAAAAAAAAAAGAAAATTACTATACAGTTTTCTGTGCTTTCCAAATTTTCTAATTTTTTTCTAGTACTTTAAATACTTTAAGAAATAGAACAATTGTTCATATTAACAAAAGGGAACTGATCACCTCCTAAGCATCTGTTAACTAGCTATCTCCTAAAGAAATACACAGGATGGGTCACAGTTTCTTTTTAATTTATTTAAGTTTATTTGTTTTGAGAGGGAGAGAGAGAGAGAGAGAGAGAGAGCGAGCAGGGGAGGGGTAGAGACAGAGGGAGAAAGAATCCCAAGCCGGCACCCCACTATCAGCACAGGGCCCAACACGGGGCTCAATCCCATGAACCGCGAGACCATGACCTGAGCCGAAATCAAGAGCCAGTAGCTCACCCAACTGAGCCACCCAGGCACCCCAAAATGGGTTACAGTTTTGATGTTAGGGGCAGAACCCCTGGACAAGACAGGGTAGGTAAGCCGACTGGGCCCTGCCATGCAGACTCCCTCCCAGGCCCTCCAAGGACCTGTCTGCTTCTGGCTCTTCGACCAGTACGGCCCTTAGCCAGCTTCTTGCTCGCAAAACAGTCAGCAGGAGAGTGGAGAAGGGGCAGACGACCCCTCTGAGTGCACACACACACGCCGAGCAGAGATACTTCTGGAAATGCACACATAAGGGATCAAAAAATGCCTGGCTCTGCGCGCCAGCTGAGTGGTGTCCTGCCTGCCATACAAGGGGCACCTTGTCACTGACTTCCCACAGAGCTGGAGGAAACTGTTCCCAGAGCCTCAACTTCTCTCGCAGTGCCAGACCCTCCCTGTGGGCAGCCTCCTCTCCTGCCTTGCCTTTCACTCCTCAGCCCCTCAGGTTTCAGGCCTCCACCAGCTCCATGGTTCTTCAGCCCTGGACAGTCGCCAAGCCCAGACCCTTTCTTTAAAAAGTTCTCTCCCAAGGCACCTGGGTGGCTCAGTCGGTTAAGTGGCCGACTTCGGCTCAGGTCATGATTTCGCGGTCCTTGAGTTCAAGCCCCGCGTCGGGCTCTGTGCTGACAGCTCAGAGCCTGGAGCCTGTTTCAGATTCTGTGTCTCCCTCTCTCTGACCCTCCCCTGTTCATGCTCTGTCTATCTCTGTCTCAAAAGTAAATAAACATTAAAAAAAAAAAAAAGTTCTCTCCCAACTAACCCTTGCCCTCTACACTCTCCACCACCCCCCTTTTCTCTCTACCTCATTGCTTTGCCATCATGCCACCTATCTGGCTTCTCGCACGAAATTTCCTTTTCTCAACCTGTTCTTCCTGCATTGTCCTCATACCACATTCAACAGTGTGCTTTCCCCCTTGAAAGTATTCAGTATTTTTTTACTGCCTGCAGGATCAAATTGGTGAAAAGTTAATTTAGGGGGCACAAACTATATTGGGCAAGCCCCAGGTTCTCCATGCCTGACCTAACCTACTTTTGTAGCCCTTTTCCACCGTTCTGGTGAGCCAGCCAGGGCGGTGAGCTGTGCCCTCAGCCCTTTGCTTGGCCCCCTTAGGTGCTCACACAGTGCTGTGTCCAGGCCACCTCCCCCTCCTCTTCTTAGAAACTTTCCCTTATTTTTTTTAGTACATGTGCTGGTGAAGCAAGCACCTCCCTATGTATTTTTTTTTTAAGTTTATTTATTTAGAGACAGAGAATGAAAGTGGAGAAGGGGCAGAGAGAGAGGGAGAGAGAGAATCCCAAGCAGGCTCCATGCTATCAGCGCAGAGCCCAGCGTGGTACTCGGTCCCATGAACTGTGAGATCATGTCCTGAGCCAAGACCAGAGTCAGACGCTTAACTGACTGAGCCACCCTGGCGCCCTTCCCTTATTTTTTTTTTTTAATTTTAATTTTTTTTTTTAACGTTTATTTATTTTTGAGACAGAGAGAGACAGAGCATGAACAGGGGAGGGTCAGAGAGAGAGGGAGACACAGAATCCGAAACAGGCTCCAGGCTCTGAGCTGTCAGCACAGAGCCCGACGTGGGGCTCGAACCCACGGACTGTGAGATCATGACCTGAACCGAAGTCGGATGCCCAACCGACTGAGCCACCCAGGCGCCCTACTTCCCTTATTTTTTAAGACCACTTCCAGATCTTCCAAGCCAGGCTGGAATGGCCTTGCACATCTCTGAACACTTACAGTATTCACTATCTAAGCATCTCAATTGCAATAAAATGGAATTTGAGAGTTCTTTAAAAAGTTTGCTTATTAAGAACTCTTTGGCTACTTGGGCGCCTGGGTGGCTCAGTCGGTTAAGCACCTGACTTCAGCTCAGGTCATGATCTCATGGTTCATGAGTTTGAGTCCCACTTCAGGTGAGCTTGAGCCCTGCTTCAGGCTCAGTCCTGACAGTGCAGAGCCTGCATGGGATTCTCTCTCTCCTTCTCTCTCTATCCCTTGCTCACTCATGCCCGGTCTCTCTCTCTCTCAAAAAAAAAAAAAAAAAAAAGAGAAAAGGAAAAAAAAAAAAAAAACCTCTGGCTACCCAATTACAAAAACTAATTTTAATTTGCTTAAGACAATAAGTCATAACACCCCAAAACAACAGCAAGAAGACAATAAGTCAATTCATGAAATATCCCTTTGGTACCTAAGGTCAAGAATGAAGTGGGTCACTGTATAGTCAGGGCTTCAAACCCCACCAGAACTCTCTGCTCTCTCTCTTGTTCTGCTTTATCCATCTCTCTTACTACAAATGATCTCTCTGTTTCCCAAACCACATACCACATGACAGTAAACATGACTGCAGATCAGTCCCAAGTGTTATGTTACAGACAAAATCTGTAAAGAAGCTAAACAATCTCTTCTTTAAGATAACTGTAGAGGTCAGGGCTCCTGGGTGGCTCAGTTGGTTAAGCATCCCAACTCCCTTTTTTTTTTTTTTAATGTTTATTTATTTTTGAGAGAGATAGAGTGAGCTGGGGAGGGGCAGAGAGAGAGGGAGACAGAATCTGAAGCAGGCTCCAGGTCAGCACAGAGCCCGATGCAGGGCTCCAACTCACAAACTATGAGATCATGACCTGAGCTGAAGGCAGATGCTTAACCGACTGAGCCACACAGGTGCCCCAGGGTCCCAGCTCTTGATTTCAGCTCAGGTCATGATCTCAAGGTTGTGGGATCGAGCCCTAAGCCCCGCGTCAACCTCTGCATCGAGCCTACCTCTTGTCAAGCCCTGCAGGCATAGAGCCTGCTTAAGATTCTCTCTTTCCCCCTCTGCCCCACTCCCACTCATTTGTGCACACCTGAGTGCTCTCTCTGTAAAAATTAATTAAGGGGCACCTGGGTGACTCAGTCCGTTAAGCATCCGACTTCAGCTCAGGTCATGATCTCAAAGTTCATGAGTTCAAGCCCCATGTTAGGCTCTGTGCTGACAGCTCAGAGCCTGGAGCCTGCTTCAGATTCTGTGTCTCCCTCTCTCTCTCTCTGCCCCCCTGCCCACTCATGCTCTCTCTCTGTCTCTGTCTGTCTGTCTCTCTCTCAAAAATAAACATTTAAAAAAATTAAAAAAAATACCTATAAGGGAAATTAAATGACCTATTAAGTCAGGGGCCCATCCTCAGGTAATCAACACTACCCAGGAGAATAGCATCACATTTTAGGAACATGGTAGTCCCCACCAGGTGAACGGTAAGAGAGAATGGGGGTTCCTGGAAATGCAGTAATGAAGAACTACAACAGTTGTATCACTGCATCCCACCCTTTGATGCCTGGGGACGTGCAGAGGCATACCATTTCCCATTCATTCACATTTTTTCCTTTTTTTAAAAAAATATTTTGGGGCGCCTGGGTGGCGCAGTCGGTTAAGCGTCCGACTTCAGCCAGGTCACGATCTCGCGGTCCGTGAGTTCGAGCCCCGCGTCGGGCTCTGGGCTGATGGCTCAGAGCCTGGAGCCTGTTTCGGATTCTGTGTCTCCCTCTCTCTCTGCCCCTCCCCCGTTCATGCTCTGTCTCTCTCTGTCCCAAAAATAAAATTAAAAAAAAAAAAGTTGAAAAAAAAATTAAAAAAAAAATATTTTATTTTTTCATGTGATCTCTGCCCCCCAGTGTGGGGCTCAAACTTACAACCTCAAGATCAAGAGTCACATGTTCTATCGACTGAGCCAGCCAGTTGCCCCTAAATTTCCCCCTTCTAAATATGGATCAATAATCACGTGTCAAACTATAAATGCACTTATCTTCCCAATGTGAGATAATTCAATGTCATGACCTGATACTGCAGCCAGAGGCAATGACAGGGAGCCTCTGTTATCCAGATAAAGATTACTTTTTTTATATGTATATATCCTGTCCTTCTCTCCTTTGGTCCCAAAGAGTTCCAGATGTAGATACTCATAATTCTGTATCCCAGTGCTTAAATAATTAGTATTACTACCCCAGTACTCCCCAAATACTATTTTTCTAAATTCCATTTCGAAGAGAGAACAGGTGAAATATTATCTATTGGCCAATAGTCTAACACATAGAGCACACCTGGCTCAGTCAGAGGAGTCTACTACGCTTGATCTTGGAGTTGTGAATTCGAGCCCCACGTTGGGTGTAGAGATTACTAAAAAAAAGGAAATTAAACAGGGTGCCTGGGTGGCTCAGTAGGTTAGGCATGTGCCTTTGGCTCAGGTCATGATCTAATGATTCATGGGTTTGAACCCAGCATCAGGCTCTGTGCTGTCCCAGCAGAGCCTACTTTGGATCCTCTGTCCCCTTCTTTCTCTGCCTCTCCCCCACTTGCATGCATGCACGTGCTCTCTCTGTCTCTCTTAAAAATGAATAAAAACTTTTTTTAAAAATCCTAAAAAAAAAAAATTTTTTTTTAAAGCTAAATATTTTAGTCAGTATCCATTTGTTTACTAAATTCTTTGTCAGTGTAGGGAGCAACTTGGTCAGGCAAATGGCTGCCCCAAGGCTGGGCTTGCCGGAAGAATTTCCCTTGCCTGGGATCCTTCAAGTCCTATATATGGAGAGAACGGTGCCCAGGAGCGCCCCCGGTGGGAGGGTGCTCTGGAAGTCTATTCCTGTCAGGGCTGGAACCAGCAGGGACCTTGTTTTTGTTCTCAGCTGCATCCTGGCTGCCTGAAACTGTGGCCACTGGCACAGTCAGCACTCCCCACGCGTTTCTAGGGTGACTAACACTTGGGCCAATGGATTACCTGAGGTATTGAGCAAGTACGAACTCTGTTGCCAAGTTTGGGATTTGGGGAGTGATGACTCCTTTAAAATGTTCACTGGCTCACTGTCAGTTTCCTCTTTGTTGACTCCGTTTGCTAATGTGTTTACTGGCGCCAGAAATCTTGTGTGGCCCAGTCCTTGAATACTAAGTCTGTCCAAGAGAACTGCCTGGCCTGGGACTTACAGTGGCATGGCCCAGTCCCATGGGGTGGGGGTGCTCTGCAGTGCGTGCCCACACTACACACCAACAGGCAAATGCACTTAGAGGTTGGAGACATTATCACATCTGCCTCGTGAAAGCACTATGGCCCTGGGATTCGGGTGTCCCTAATTTCTCTGAATTCTCTTAAATACCCCTATTCCAAAATCCAGTGAACCACAATTTATAAACTAGTAATTTTGTTCTAGAAAAAGCAGGGAATATGGCTGCAAGATTCTCAATTATTTGAATCTCTGCTTTCAGACTGACAGGGTTTTTTAAATGTCCCATTGTTTCTTATCTACTTTTAAGGTGCCGTTCCGGGATTACAACACATCTTTCTCTCATAACAACTTTGTGAGTGTCTCAAAGAACAGCTGACACACTTTAATTTCCTGACATTTTGTGCCTGAGTGGCTCAGTTGCTTAAGCGTCTGACTTCGGCTCAGGTCATGATCTCGTGGTTCATGAGTTCGAGCCCCTCATAGGGCTCTGTGCTGACAGCTCAGAGCCTGGAGCCTGCTTTGGATTCTGTGTCTCCTTCTCTCCCTGCCCCTCCCCCACCCACACTCTGTTTTTCTCTCTCAAAAATAAATAAACATCAAAAATTTTTTTTCCTGGCATTTTCCCACAAGTTCCCTAAAGCTCCAGCTTTTGGAGGCACGTGGTTGGAGCCTCAAGAGTGACTGGGGGCACCACACAAGAACTGCCAGCCTCTCAGCCTGGAAAAGGGTTTCTTCACAGCCTGTTCCCTGCTTTCTCTGAGTCTGTGCTTCAGGTTTATAATTTGCAAATCCTCCCCTCTCCTAGTTTAGGGGATAGAAGTCTCTTTTGGTTGGGAGTATCAAAAACACATTCTAGCAAGTTAAGCAATAATGACGATTGACAGGACTGTTGAGTGTCTCACAAAATCCAAGGACAGGAATGCAACTGGCATCCAGGAGTGAACTGGAAACTGGGATTTTAAACAACATTAGGACTATCTCCGTCTTTTGTTTCTCCTCCAGATATCTTTGCTTCACTTTTCTGTTTCTTTCTCTGCAGACCAGCTTCCTATTTCTCCAACAGATCCAAGTTTTACACATTCTGGGTCCAAACACCATGTTCGAAATTTCCAGTTTCTCAGACAAAAACTTTGGTGTCTCCTTAACTAGTCCCTTTGTCTCTCACATCTGTTCTGTCAGGAAATCCTGTTGGCCTTGCGTTCAACATACACCCATAATTAAACCACTTCTCACTCCCTCTCCACCCATATACCCTGAGCAAGCAGCCTTTTTACCTCTTGCCTAGATTCCTGCAATAATTTAATTGATCTTTCTGCTTTTATCTTGAGCCCTCTGTTGCCTATTCTCAACACAGCAGCCAAATAGTCCTGTCAAGAGCATGCCATTTCTCTGCTCAAAACTCTCCAGTTGTTTCTCTTTTCATTCAGAATAACAGCCAAAGAGCTTCCAAGGCCTTACAAGGTCATGCTTCTGCCCGTTATCGCTCTTTGTCTTTATTGCACATCCCTGTTCACGCTTCCTGGCCACCTCACTGTTCCTTGAACTCACCAGTCTCTGCTTACAGGGTCTTTGCACTTGCTCTGCCTTGAGTGTGCTTTCCCACAAACCCGCATGGCTTGCCCTCTCACCTCCTCTGAATCCTCAAGTCACCTCAATGAATCCTTTCTTGGTTAAGCCACCAAACACCCACCCCACTGACATTTTCCTATCTTCCTTCCCTTCTACATTTTTTTCTCCAGAGAATTTATCAGTATCTGGTTTAGGATTTACTTATTTCATTTTTTTAAGTTTATTTATTTATTTTGAGAGAGCACACACATGGGGGGAGGGGCAGAGAGAGAGAGAGAGAGAGAGAGAGAGAGAGAATCCCCAAGCAGGCTCCATGCTGTCAGCTCGAACTCATGAACCATGAGATAATGGCCTGAGCCAAAGTTAGATGCTTAACTGACCAAGCCACCCAGGTGCCTGTTTTACTTATTTCATTTATTGCTTGTCTCCTCCTTTAAAATTTAAGCCCCTGACAACTAGGATTGTACTCTTTGGTTCAGTCTTCTATCCCCAGATCTGGAACAGTCAGTGCCTGGCACTCAATAAATTTTTTCTGCATGGGTCAATATACACCAAGAGAACTGATCTCTCTCTGGTCTTCCCCAAAACAAAACCCTTGGAGACAACAGAAAATTGCCAGCAGCCTCAGGGACCAATGAGGAGCATGGGAGAGGAGGGGGACCCTAACACAGCTTGAAGTGAGCCTGGAGAAAGACTCCTCAGAGCTCAAGCCAGCCTCCATGGGAGCACCCAGAGAACTCTTCCTGACACTGCCCCACTGGGGTCAAACAGGACCTCCCCCGCCCAAAAAAAAGCTGCAATAATTACTATTATTGTAGCTTTGACTTTTTGACACCGTCCCTGACTTTTTGACACCTGCTTTCCATATGTATCCATTATACATAAGCCCCGAGACTTAAAGCAGCTTAGTCTTTCAACAGGATCATAGGAAGTTCAGAAAACACATTTTAAGAGCCAAAAAATAACTTCAGAACATTTCTGTGTTTTATTGTGGTTCATGGGCCTGACAAGAGGCGTTCCTAGTCCATAGCAACTCTTAAAATCCCGGTTTTGTACCATCAGCTTCCCTCACCACCGCTTCCAGGCTCTTCTTCCAAATGTCCCAGAACTCCTCTCCTTGAGCCTAGTTTGGGCCCATTGTCCTTCTCTCTCATTGCCTTTCTTCCAATCTCAATCCCCAAAGTCCAAAAAGTTTCATGAAGGAAAAGTAACGGAGCCAGTTGGCAGTATTGATCCATTAATAATGTTCTGTCCCAGTACATGCAAGGTTTCTCATACCATGAGATGAGTGCTGTTCTGATCATGTCATAGAGGAGGAAACTGGCCTGCGGAGGCTCATCAGGAGGGTGGCTCAGGCCAGTCTCCACTGACACCCGTGTTCTCTCCACTCTGCTGCGGTGGGCCACAGTCCAGGACACAGGCACCACATCTGCCTCGGCCAGCCATCTCCCTGAGGAGCCAGCAGCCTGTGTCCCAGGGACCCACCAGCAGAATGTCCAGCCAGGATTTGAGGTAAACTGGCTGAGATGGCCAACTCTCTGGGCTGGGTTTCTGTGGTAACATGTGGTAACAACACATCATTCAGCTTCTTTACCAGATTCCTGAGTCCTGGGGAGGAGCAAGCGAGACTCATTTCCCCCCAGTATACTATGTGTATATATACATATATATATATATATATATATATATGTGTGTGTATGTGTATATAATATATAGTGTCATTGTTTGAACTACATCTTCTCAGACTGCAGAATTTCAGTCACAATTCTATTTGTTTTCACAAAGTTGCTTGTTTGTGAAATCAGGGTTCAGATGTGAGAAAATCTATTATCTATTCCTACTACTTCCAGGTAATCTACCTCCAAATATTTTGCTCACAGTTGCCCTTGGCCTGAAAGATAATGAGATATTACTAGGTTCCAAGGAGACTGAGGAAGCTTTATTTTCTGTTTTCAGTCTTTCAGTTTCTATTTTCAGTCTTCTAAAATTTCTGGATAAGGGGGCTCACATTATGTAAAGTGTGACTTTTTTTTTTTTTTTTTTTTTTTTTTACTTTTGGCTAGAATCAGATAATCTCAATACTTTAACCCTGGTTATCTTACGCTGACTAGAAGCAGGTTCTCTTATTATAAATAATAGCTATCATTTACCAAGTGCATTAACTTATTTAATCCTCACAAAATCCCTTGAGGCCAGTTTTACAACGGGGCGGGGGGCGGGGTGGACAAAGGATCAGAGAAGTGAGGTAACTTGTTTAAGTAAACAGCATAGCCAGGATTCAAATTCCATTCTGAGTGACCTTAAGCCAAAATAAAATTGCAATCTGTTTGAAAACTTCCTTATGTGGCTCTAAAGGTGGGGATCAGCTGAAAAATAGGCCCTGGGTGGAAGCTGTGAGGGACTGCTCTGAGGTGAGCTGAGGACTTCCTGCACCCTGGCAGGGCCCCAGGGGGCAGAGTTGGCACTCTGGACCTCCTTCCCAAAAGCCTTTGCAGCATCCTAGCTTGAGGACCATTTTCCTGGAGGGGTTAAGATGCCTAAGTCCTGGTGAGTGCAGAGCCCCTGGAGGGGGCCCTGGCCCCCAGCCCCTCACCTGTCTCTGGGGGAGGGAGCCCCAGGTTAGGTTGGCCAAGGAGGTGCTGCAGTCAAGGAAGCAGGCTGAGGAGAGGGGTCTCTGGTGTGGAGCTGAGGTGGGGCTGCTGTTCCCACCCTCTCTGCCCCCACCCCCACCCCCACCCCCCATCTAGTCCTGGCTTTGTGCAGCTTTCTGCAGCCAGCCTCCCTCAGAACTCCTGTGTCTCTCTGCCTCCCTCACTTATTCTTTGCCTCCCTCCTCCTCACGGACTAGTATTACAGCAAAACTCATCAATGGAGGTGTGGCAGGGCTTGTTGGGGTGACTTGTGTGTTCCCCATCGACTTGGCCAAGACTCGGCTGCAGAATCAACATGGAAAAGATATCTACAAAGGAATGTAAGTATTGGTGAGGGGAATGGGGTGAGCAGGGAGAGGGGGACTCCCAAGGGAGGAATATGGGGCCTCATTCTTTCCCATCTCTTTATTTAGAGAGTCATGCATTGTGGGGGTGGAGTGGGGTCAGGGGAGGTGGTCAACTGGGGTGTGACCAGCAGGATTAGGACACGGGGGTAGGGGAAGCGGGGCTGATAGAGCAGCGTCTTGCTCACCACTGACTTCATTTTCTGGCCTCTGCTTCTAGGATAGACTGCCTGGTGAAAACTGCCAGGGCGGAAGGCTTCTTGGGCATGTACCGAGGTGGGCTTATCATGCATCCCTGGGGGAAGGCTGGCTTGGGTAAAGTGAGAACAGAGGGTGCAGTACAGGACACCAGACTTTGTGGGTTTATAGAACATTGGGAATTGGTGTTTCTTCTGCCCAGGGAGCTCCTGGGGCAGGGCATGGGCTACCACGTGATCCTAATGATCCTAAGCCACATTTGTTTTTCACAAGCCCCCCCCCCCCCCCGCCTCATTCCTTGGTGGAGACAGAGGCAGTTATGGTGAGGTTTTAGGGAGCACCAGTGAGCACACTGGAGCAACCCAGGAGCCCTAGTTTTCATCATGGCACCACTACTGTCTCACTGGGTGATGCTGGCCCCCACATTTCCCTTCCCCCCCACTTCTCATTTAGGGCTGAAGGGGGAGAGGCTGACAGGGAAGAGAATGGAAAGGGTTTTGAGCTCCTGAAAGGGAGTTACTGGATGGCTCTTCCCTGACACAAGCCAGTGCTGTCCCTGTACCTTGCAGTGTCCCCGCACAGCCATGATTACAGATTGGAAAGTGGATATAAAACTGGCGTTGAGAAGGAGCTGATGTAGAACCCCTGAGAAATAAAGTAAAAACCTCTGTGACTCAAAGAGCTGCCAGTGGGACTGGGCTAGTAAAGCACAGAGTAATGGAAACCGATCCCTGTCCCCCAGGACCTTCTTATTGGGGCTTGATTTGGGGAACTGTTCACTTATCATCAGAGATGGGCAGCACTAGCAAAGACAAAAATACCTTCCTTATAACTGCACTAATAAGCCCATAAAGGAAACACATACGTGAAAAAGGGAAATGTGGAGGGAGGGGAGTCAAAGTAGGGAGATGAAAAAAAAAATCATGTTTCTATAAAATAGGCAGAGGAGCCCTCCTCAACACCCCTTCCTCCCAAGACCCCAGTTACTCCCAGAAACCTACCTGGCTAGGTCTGAGAGGAGGTTGTTTATATGAGTGGAAGACTCAGATAATTGTTCCTTTTTAAAATAGTTTTTATTTAAATGTTTACGTAAACTCTACACCCAACGTGGGGCTTGAATTTGAACAATCCTGAGATCAAGAGTCACATGCTCTACCAACTGAGCCAGCCAGGTGCTCCAAGAATTGTTACTTTTCAGATGGCCTTAGCTCATCCTGGTTTTTTACTTGCAGGGGCTGCAGTGAACCTAACCTTGGTCACTCCAGAGAAGGCCATCAAGCTGGCAGCCAATGACTTCTTCCGGCAGCTGCTAATGGAGGATGGGTATGGCCAGGCCAGGGGGCTGTGGGATGGAATTCCTTCACCCTATGTCTGTAGTTTGGGGGAAGGTGACAGGGAGAGGAATGTGCTGGTTTACCTGTCTTCATGTATCTAAACGTGCACACAAATGGCTGAAGGTTGGCTGCAGATGTTCGGGCAAGTGCAAACTCAAGGAGAAAATGAACTGTTGTAATTTGAAAGTTCTAGATGATAGGTGATAGATGATAGACCATTATAGAATATATATACACATATATTCATCAACTAGCTGATGAACATCTTTTTGGTTTTATTGAGCCATAATTGCAGTACCACACTGTATAAGTTTATACAGTGTGTAATGTTTGTGCCGTATAATGACCTGAGGTAGATATACTGTGAAATGCTTACAATGAGTTTAGTTAACATCCATGACTTCATATAGTTACCAAAAAAAGTTTTTTTCCTCGCAGTGAGAACATTTAGGATCTGTTCTCTTAGCAACTTTCAAATGTACCATAGAGCAGTGTTGACCATAGTCATCATGCTGTCATTACTTATTATAACTGGAAGTTTGTGCCTACAGACCACCTTCACCTAATTCCTGTCCCCCACCTCCCACCCCCAGCCTCTGATAACCATAAACCTGATCCTTTTTTCAATGAGTTTGGCTTTTTTTTAGATTCCTCATGTAAACAAGACCATTGAGTTATTCGTTTTACTCTTGTCTGCCTTATTTCACTTAGCATAGTGCCCTCAAAGTCCATGTTTAGATGGCAGGATTTCCTTGTTTTATGGCTGAATAACATTGTATTGTGTTATATACACACACACACACACACACACACACGCATTTTCTGCATCTACTTATCTGTCCATGAACACGTGGGTTGTTTCCATATCTTGGCTGTTGTGAACATGGGGGTGCAGATATCTTGTTGACATAGTGTTTTGTCTCCTTCGGATATATACACAGAAATGGAATTACTGGATCATGTGGTAGTTCTGTTTTTAACTTTTGAGGAACCTCCATACTGTTTCCCATACTGACTGCACCAATTTACATTCCCACCAGTAGTGCACAGGGTTTCCTTTTCACCACATCCATGCCAGCATTTACCATCTGTCTCTTTGATGATAAACATTCTAACAGGTGTGCAGTGATATCTCATTGTGGTTTTGATGTGCATTTCCCTGATGGCTAATGATGTTGAGCACCTTTTCATGTACCTGTTGGTCATTTATCTTCTTTGGAGGGGAGCCTGGGTGGCTCAGTTAAGCATCCAACTTCAGCTCAGGTCATGATCTCACAGTTCATGAGTTCGAGCCCCACGTCAGGCTCTGTGCTGACAGCTCAGAGCCTGAAGCCTGCTTCAGATTCTGTCTCCCCCTCTCTCTCTTTCTGTCTCCCTCTCTTCCTTTCTCTCTCTCAAAAATAAAAAGTTAAAAAAATAATATATTCTTTGGAAAATATCTTTTCAGGTCCTTTGCCTATTTTTAATTGGATTATTTGTTGTTCTTTGTTATTCAGTTGTATGATTGCTTTGTATATTTGGATATTAAGCCTTTGTCAGATATATGATTTATTTAATTACAAATATTTATTTCCATTCCATAAGTTGCCTTTTCGTGTTGTTGACGTTCCCTTTGCTGTTTGAAGTAGCCACACTTTTTTTTTTCTCCTGCTGCTTGTGTTTTAGGTGACCCATATCAAGGGGCTTTGCCTGTGTTTTCATCTAGGAGTTTTATGATTTCAGGTCTTACATTTAAGTCTTTAATACATTTTGAATTAATTTTCATAAGTGGTGTAAGATAGGGGTTTAAGTGTCATTCTTTTACATGTGAATATCTGATTTTTCCCAGTACAATTTATCGAGGAGACTGTCATTTCGCCACTGAGAATTCTTGGCTCCCGTGTGAGATATTGGTTAACTGTATATTCGGGGGTATATTTCTGGGCTTTCAATTCTGTTCCATTGATCTATGTGTCTGTTTTTATGCTGATAAATTTTTGAAAATCAACCCAAACACTTTCTAATACTCTCTGTGCCTCCTGTTGCCCTAGTGATATTGCTGAAGGGATCAGGGACAATCAAATCCCTGCAATGGGTAGTTTCATTTTACTAGTTTCAACTTCTATGCAGGTGCTACCTCCCTGGCAGCCTGATTTAAAGGTAGTTTCATGTTTTAAAGAGGCTTAGTTTGAGGGCCAGGTGATTATTCACCCAGCTGATCTGAACACAGCTAAATACCATGCATGGAAAGCCCCAACTACCAAGGGAAGGTAGATGGGGCCAGGGTGGGTGGCAGGGCTAGCCTGACACTGAAAGAGCCTGACTCATGGTCCCGCAGGATGCAGCAGAACCTGAAGATGGAGATGCTAGCTGGATGTGGAGCTGGAATGTGCCAAGTGGTGGTCACTTGCCCCATGGAAATGCTCAAGATTCAGCTGCAGGATGCTGGCCGCTTGGGTGAGGTCTCTCCCAACTCCACATGAGATTAATAAAGGGCTGTGATCAGAATAGATTCCCCCACATTCTACACTCATTTGCTAGACTGTTATTGAATCAGCTTTCTGGGTCAGTAGAAGTCTTTTTTTTGTTTATTTATTTTGAGAGAGAAGGGGAGAGTGAGCACGAGTGGGTGAGGGTCAGAGAGAGAGGGAGAGAGAGAGAATCCAAATCAGGGTCCACACTCTCAGCACAGAGCCCAGCCTAGGACTCAGACTCACAAACCATGAGATCACGACCTGAGCTGATATCAGAGTCGGATGCTTGACCGACTGAGCGACCCTGGAGCCTCTTTTTTTTTTTTTTTTTAAGATTTATTTATTTATTTAAGCTTATTTATTTATTTGGGGGAGAGGGCCAGAGAGAGAGAAAAAGAGAATCCCAAGCAAGCTCTGCACTGTCAGCTCAGAGCCCAACATGCGGCTCGAACTCACAAACTGTGAGATCATGACCTAAGCCAGTATCAGGAGTCAGACATTTAACAGACTGAGCCACCCAAGCGCCTCAAGATTTTTTGTGTTTTTAAGTCATCTTTATACCCATTGCAGGGCTCAAACTTACAACCCCAAGATCAAGAGTCACATGTTCTACTGATGAGCCAGCCAGGCACCCTTAGAAGTCTTATGTTAACCATCTTAACAGTTTGGTCAGATGGTCTTAATAGTAACCATCTATTCTAGATTTCAACACTTCCAGTTCAGAAAAAATAGCAGAAACGAGAAACTTGACTCAGAGGGACAGAAAATTCCCTCATACCTCTATCATATCACCATGACATTTAGGCTTGATTTTCTAAAGATTTTAAGAAGTGTCAACATCCTGATCACAAATATTTCTCTCAATAGACATTCTATTATGCTACAGAAGCTGGCTGTTAGTGAGAAGGCATAACAAGGGACAAGAGAACCATTTCTATTGTTTTTATTTTCTCTGGAAGAGAATTTTCCTAAATCCTGATCCTTTCAAAAATATAGAGTGGTGTAGGTACCAAGGCATACATTAAGAACAAGCATTAGCTATCTGGTAGAAGGGAGGCCAGCCCCAGGGGTGGAGCAGAGGGCTTCTCCTCAGAGGGAAACCACAATGCCTGAATTAAATGAGTCAATGTGTGACGTGCCTAACATGGCACCTGGGAAGGTCGTCAATGAATGTGGGTGTCCTTCCCCTCCTCAAACCAAGTATGCACGTGTGTGCTAGAATCAACTGGCTTTCTGGGTTGGATCAGACTAGCCTGAAGCACATAACACTGCAGCAAAAATAAAGTTTGGGCACTGGAAAGAGTGTTTTGATCTACAAAGAGTAAAAGCTCTGGAAGATTTTGTTTTTTAACTCAGATGAGAGTTTTCAGTATTCCTAAAACACATAAAAAGTGAAAGACAGGCTATGAATGAATGGATGAATTATGTACCTTCTAAAGCAGACAGTGGGGAAAATAATGTCCATTGATTAATTACCTTTTCTTTTAATAAATTTATTTTTGAGAGAGAGAGAGAGAGAGAAAGAGAGAAAGGAAGCAGCAGAGAGAGAATCCCAAGCAGGCTCCATACTGTCAGCATGGAGCCCAAGGTGGGGCCTGAACCTACAAACTGTGAGATCATGACCTGGGTAGAAACCAAGAATCAGATGCCTAACTGATGGAGCCACCCAGGTGCCTCTGATTAACTACCTTCTTAAAGCTAATTGTTTGAGGCCTGCACCTAGATTGCTACCACAAGAAAATGTGTGGTAACTAGCTTTCTTAATATGAAATGTTGCCCTGCTAGGTATCAAACAAAATTGGGATATGAAATAACTTCTTTTTAGCAAGGACCTAAAATCTAGACAAAGCTTCTCAGACAGTGAGAAGAAAACAAATACACAATTTCAGTGTGTTGAACCCTGTGGTCATTAAGGAGACTCACCCACATATGAAATGCTTGTACTTGAAATGCT
The DNA here is from genome assembly GCF_007474595.2 of Lynx canadensis. Classification (NCBI taxonomy): domain Eukaryota; kingdom Metazoa; phylum Chordata; class Mammalia; order Carnivora; family Felidae; genus Lynx; species Lynx canadensis. The sequence continues at coordinate 34,476,488 of NC_044309.1, read as the reverse complement.
CAAGAGAAAAAAATTCCATTCTATTTATTAGGTGTTTAACTCATCAAATTGCAGGCTCCGAATTATTCAACTAAAATGAAGAATCAAATTCTATCAAATGGTGAAGGGTATAAAGACCACGTTCACTTAATTTTGGAATACTGGATCAAGGAGGCCCCTCTGGAAGTCTGAAGGAGAAAGCGTTTGGACAAAAAGAATTTGCTGCTTTACACATTAGGCAGAAGGCATATGGGACTCCAATGTCCCAAAGTGCCAATAGGATCTCTGTAAATAGCTCAGAGATGGTTTAGAAATGGCAGCCAGACCAAAAGCAAGTTTTAACAGGAGGATAAGGACCTGGCAGGTAGGGGCAGGTGCTGCTATAGCTTCCTATGAAGGGAGCTGGGCAGGCTGTGGCTGTGCTCTTACGAAGCACCTTGTACAGTAGGGACAACAAATTAGATAATAACCATCTTAGGAAGATTTCCTTGGAGCCAAAAACTAATGTTCTAAAATTAGGACAGGGGTGCCTGGGTGGCTCAATTGGTTGAGCATTGGACTCTTGGTGTCAACTCAGGTCATGATCTCGAGGTTTGGGGGATGGAGCCCCACATCAGGTTCTGTACTGACAGTGTGGAGCCTGCTTGAGATTCTTTGTCTCTGCCCTTCTCACTCTCTTTCAAATTAAAAAAAAACAAAACTTAAATAAAAATTAGGACAAGCCTCAGAATTCTATCAGGATGTCAGCCTTGCCCCCAAGGTGTCCCAGGGGTAGGAAGTGGGGGGTACACTCCTGTGAGTGTTTTGCAATACCTGCTGGGGCCTGGCTTGTGACAGTGTCCTCTCCCTTTCAGCAGTTCATCGTCAGGGCTCGGCCTCAGCGCCTTCCTCCTCCAGGTCCTACACTACCCGCTCGGCTCCCACCCACAAGCGCCCGTCTGCCACCCTTATTGCCTGGGAACTACTTCGCACCCGGGGCCTGTCTGGTCTCTATAAGGGTCTGGGCGCCACTCTCCTCAGGTGAGACTTTCTTCCTGAGCTTGGGACACAGAAGGGTCCCAGTGAACAGGAAGAGGGGCCAGAGGGCCAGAGGCACTGCTGCTCCAATCTGTCTCTGCATTCTTCCTAGAACATTTAAACCCCAGAAAGCAAACTATCTTGATGCTTCCTATTTTGTCCAGAATTGGGCAGAATTGCAGAGGATGGGTATAACCTGGAAGACTAGTTTGAGGCCCCTGCTCCAGTAACCAGGCCCACATGAGTATTGGGTGTTCTGTGGTCCAAAGTCACCTAAGAATGCCCTGTGTACAAAGGACTTTGGGTCATTTATAAGCAAATGAGTGCACAGATCCCTCATTTTACTTTGCTACTTGGCCAAAATCCTTAAAGTTGGTCTGAAGTGTCCCAGGCCAGGGGATAGTTTCCTTGCATCAGATCTCATTAGGAGATCTATTACCTAATAGATAAATGAACTTCACCCTCCTGCCTACCCCATCCCCTCAACACTTAGCTTGGATAGCCCTTCACCAGACACTTGCTCAACTCATTAACTCTAACATAGCCTGTCACCCTTTCTCACTGAACGCACTGCCAGTCTCTGCACCCGCTGCTGGCTCCTCACAGAATGGCTGCGGGTGGGGAGACAAACCCATCGTCTCTCTTCCATCGTCTCCCTTACACCCTGCATTATCACAGGGTGCCAGAGAGGGAACAGGTAACTGTGGGCTTGTCTTTGACCATCTGCTGGGCTCTACAGCTCTTGGAAAGGCGTACCGGGTGACCTTGGGTGGGAGCCCCGGAAGCAGCAGGTAGCTCAGTGTTTCCTCTTGCTCTCCTGCAGAGACATTCCCTTCTCCATCATCTACTTCCCACTGTTTGCCAACCTTAACAACCTTGGGTTCAACGAGCGTACCGGGAAGGCCTCCTTTGCTCATTCCTTTATGTCAGGCTGTGTTGCGGGTTCCATAGCTGCTGTCACAGTAACACCTCTGGACGGTAAGTGGATCAGAGATGAGGGTCTTCAAGGGTTGCTTTACAAATTAGGTAGCTGTATAGTTGTCTATAGGATAAATAGGAATCTTCCACTTTCAGGACAGAAATGAAACAGTTCCAACCTGAAACCCCTCTTGGGTCACAACCTGTGGTCACTGGCAGAAACTCACCAAGAGTCTTCCCAGATAAAGTGGCAACAGTGAGACCTTTGCTCTATTTCTTATCACCGACAAATCCCTTCACCTCCTAGGTGCTGATTTCATTAGTTTTTTGTTCCTCGAGGTGGGGGCAGTTAAAATCTAAAAGGCTAAAGGCAGGAGTTAAGCAGTATGGGAAGAACGGGCTTCTCCTATCCTCAGGGCTATACTCGGCTGCTCCAACAGGCAGGTGGACCCTCACACTTTTCCTACAGAAACTATGTCATTTCTAATTCCTCCAGGAAGATCTTCTATTCCAGATCACACAATGGCAGAGCTGGCCTCAGGATTCCGTTTTCTCTACACTGGCTCTGCTAGGAAACCACTTCGTGTGGAGGACAGGATGCCAAAAGCAAGACGTTCATTACTTATTTTAACTTTTGCTTGATTTAGTTTTGAAAACTCGAATCCAAACCCTCAAAAAAGGCCTGGGTGAGGACAGCTACAGTGGGATCACCGACTGCACCAGGTGAGAGCCCTGTCACCCCTCATAGGCCCTCACAGGCTGCGTCCATGTCTACCTACACCCCACCTAGGGCAACAGTTTATCACCGCACTACGCTGAGCTCTGGATTTCTTTGAGATCTGCTCCTTCCCCTCACCTCTCAACAGAAACAGGATGTAGAGGGAGCTTTTTTCTCCTTGCATCCCTGCAGCATCTTTCTCCCAGAAAGACAGATTGAACCACTTTCCCAGGGCTCAGCCCGGCTGCTTAGTAACCAGACTGCACACACATGATGGGTGGGGCAAGGCTCCCACAGGCCCGGGAGGTGCTATTGCTGTGAAAAATGACATCTACCTTCCGTGGAGAGATGTGCACATGTTGGAGGGCGGATCACTTCACACCGTCTGCAGTGCGCTCCTGTCAATCAGCTCACAGGGCTCTTCTCTCTCTGCAGGAAAATCTGGATTCAGGAGGGACCATCCGCCCTCATGAAGGGAGCAGGCTGCCGGGCCCTGGTCATAGCCCCTCTCTTTGGGATTGCCCAAGGGGTCTACTTCCTTGGTATTGGAGAGCGGATCTTAAAGTGTTTCGAGTAGAGAGCTGGAGCTCAAGTCCCTTTACTTGCTGCCAGCTCTCTAGCATATTCTACTTAGATTAGAGAGGGATGAGCGAGACGCCCCCCATGTCATACTCTGTCCTCTAACCTGTAGTGCTACCTCACTCTCAGAAGACACACTCTTATCCCAATAAGCAAGCTGGGTATGGTCCCGTTCTCCCTTCGTGATATCCGCATCTGTTTTTTGGCGGGGTTATAGCTACCAGGGAGCTTCAGAAGCCCTTAAGCACCTACTTTTCAACAGCAAACATAGTATGTGCTTGGGGTGTATTAACTGCGGGACCCAAACACATAGTAAGATAGAGGGGTTGTTTCTCCATTTTACATTTCTACTTCACACTCAAACTCCATACACTTGAGTCAGTTTGAAGATTTAATGTTATTTCTGAGTTAAATAACTTATGGTTAGTTCTAGCACTGATTTGGGGGAAAAGGAGGATCAGAAGTTCAAGGGGACCATGAAAGCCCTCAAAGTCAGCACCTTGTTCAAAACCAAGCAGCTGAGAGATTAGGCCGATGAGCGGCCTGGGCCGTCAGGGCGGCTATCCTGCACCACACAGACTCTCACAGAACAACGTCCATGGAACATGGTTTTAAATAAAACTGATTAAACTCTCGTCTTGTAATTAGTGGGAGCAGTAGACCCGCTGCAATGGATTGTTTTCCCTCCACCTTTCCCCATCCATCCCAGAACCAAAATGCATGAAAATGAGCTCTGAGGCAGGTCTTTAGCACGTACCCTTCAAATCACCACTCATGAGGTCAGAGGACAGCCATGGGGATACTTTATCTTTCAGTTACACTGGGTTTGAAGTCTTGACCCCATCATTTCCTAACTGCATCACCTTGAGGAATGGGATCCACTGTGACAGTTCCCATGCACCAGTGCCTTCGCCGGAGGGCTGCCACAGGGAAATGCTATCAGCAGGCAGGCTCAAGTCTTAGGTAAAAAATGCCTGTTTCGAGAATTGGTATTTACATTAGTCCCCATCTAATCTCACTTATGTTAATGAAAAAACGGTCAGCCTCAGTAGCCTCATTCTCTCTAGAGAAGCCCACATTGGAGTCTGGCTGCAGAGACAGACCTGAGTTAGATTGCAACTCTGCCTACCGGTAAGATCTTGGGCAGTTATTAGTCGTCATCTGAGAAAAAAATAAAGAATGAGGAGAGGAAGAAAAGGCCCTTTGTGAAAGGGTTTAGGCCTAACACACAGTAACCCTTCTCCTCCAATAAGCCCCTAGATGCTTTTCTTTTCTGACTCTGCCAAAGCTAATAAAACTATTTCCTCAATAAAGCTGTCGAACCCTCTGGAGGACAGGTAATATTGAACACCTGTGCGTGTGGTGTGTGTGAAAGATCCTAAGGGGCTACAAGGAACACCTCTGGATAAGGGCCTGGTAAAAGTGAGCAGGAAGTGCCAGAGGACACAGAGGGTTAATGGTTTCAAGTAGTGACAGCTGTCGACCAGCAAATGCTATGGGATTAGGAAAATGCTGCTTATCTAGATACCTCAGGAAGAACTGGACCCTCTCAAATGACAAACTTGTAGAACCTTGCATAATAAAACACAGTGAAATCCATGTAAACCTTTTGTTTTAATAAATAAAACATATTCATGGCTTAGATTTTAAATCACATTTACAGATGAGGAACACTTCTAGGCCCAAACAGGTTAACAGTGAAGCTACTACTGCTGGAAGGAACGCGTGCCCCCACCCCCCACCATGCATTTTAAGCCTAAAAGCAGAGATTTAATATCAGAGAACACTATACACGTCACCCTCTAGACTGGAGAACTGAAATCAGAGGAAGAGCAAAGACTTGGTGAAGCTCCCATAACCACCATCTGATACCCTCACCTTCATGCTACAGAAGCAAATGAAAGCTGTGCTACTTTTAGAGTAGCTAGAAGGAGGTTTCCTGATTACATTAAGTGGAACTTGCTCTCATTGTTAACAATTAGGCCATAGGCATTAGCTACAGAAGAGTATCCACTGATAAATACAGAATATTAGAACAGTGAAGAGGAATCCACAGATATCTTGTTTCTTCAAATATTAGAAACTTCCACACCACAGCCAGAGAGCAGTGGATCAACTCCACCTCTCCCAAAGGCTTAGTCCAGAAACTTCCTGTTGGCATTTGCACCAAATAAGGCTCCCCGAACTTCTGGCATCATCTGTGAAGAAATAAGTTCTTTAATAGGGAAGTGTTGTCAATTGGAAAATATGGAAAGAACTGCACATCTTAACCGCAAGTGGAGAGTCACTGACCCTTACGTGGCTGGGAAAGAAATCACAAAGCTACATGCTTTGTGTAAGGACCAATCTGTCCTTACTTATCCAAAAAACTATTAACAGAATCCTTGGTGAGAAACTTAACCAATCGCAAATTTGTGGTTATGACTGACTGCTTAAGGGGATGAAGAAAAAAAACTATAATTAAAGCCATTATCGTTTAAGGCATCTTTTTTTTTTTTTTTAAAGTAATCTCTACATCCAATGTGGGGCTCGAACACACAACCCCGAGACCAAGAGTCCCACACTACCAATTGAGCCAGGCGCATGCCCTTATGGCTTAAGGCTTCTGTTACTCTGTGATGTAGGGAGAAGAGATGATCCCTTAACAATACTCTGGATCAGCTATGTTTCTTTCAACAGTTACTGAGTGCCTACTATGTGCCAAGCAGAACACACATAATGCCAGTTTGTAATGAGGCACTCATTCGTACGGCAACTGAAAAATCCTTAGGATGTAAGTTCAAACTTCTAAGGCTATGCTGTCCGACAGAGGCCACTAGCCACATTTGGTTGTTACTGTGCATTTGAAATATGGTCAGTGCAACCATGGGACTCATTTTTTAATTCTACTTAATTTTAATTTATTCATATGTGGGTAGTGGCTACTCTAATGGGAAACACAGCTTTACGGTGTAAGTTACCAGCAGATGATACTCTAGGTCAAAGTGCTTTCACTGTAAGACAAGTTAGCAGCCACAGCAGCAGACTACCACCGCTGAAAGAGGCCCCACATTTTGAGATAACTGGATTTTCCTGGCTTGTTTCCTAGAGCTCATTTGTGCAAACCTGGAAACATCTGGAGAGCCAGCAGCCCTATGGGAATTCCTTTAAACAATATTTACTTTAGATCCCACCATTATTACTGGAGAAAAGGACTCTGCTCAGCACCTCTACATGTAGTAAAATGTTTACATTAGAATCCTAAATAAACCTTCATTCAACCCTAAATCCACTCTCATGTAAATGGTATCACCTCAGTAAATGCCACTAAGTGCCCACTGCCCATTCAAGAAAATGCCACAAAATGTGGAAAGAGTGACAAACCCCAAATACTAGGGAATGGACATATGTTCTCTGTACCACTTCAAAGTAACAACAGACCAACTAATAAGAAGTATTCCCACACTCACCTGCTGGGCTATGAGATCCAGCCGGCTTTCTAGGGTATTGGAAACTTTTATTTTACGATCTCCATTATAGATTTCAACTCCACCAGCTCTACAAAGAACACAGGAAATAACAATTTTTATAGATTTGAGGAAGACAGACACATGGTACATTTACTTTCTTCCCTTGGAAGAAAGCTGTTTTGGTGTATGGAGCGTCTAAATACTATAAGGGACCAATAAACATAAGCAATAAGCTTAAAAGTAATTCAAAAAGCCTCTGAGGATTTAAGGTATGGATGGTGATAATAACTGTCACTTACCAAGTGACTGCTATGTGCCAATCTGATTTTATGCTTAGCACCTAACTTAATTCTAACAACCAGCCCTCCTCAACAAAATGGAAAGGGGGAGGATTTGGTCCCATTTTGCGTATCAATGGAGTCCTCCTCTGAATATTTCTTAAATGCCCAATCCTGCTAATTACCAGCAAGTACTGATAAAGCAATATTCATAACTGCACTGTATATCAGATTAAAGGTACAACAGCAATATTGTGCCAAACTTGCCCTTAGAAAATTCTGCCTCTAGGGGCGCCTGAGTGGCTCAGTCAATTGAGCACCCAAATTCAGCTTAGGGCATCTCACGGTTTGTGGGTTCAAGTCCTGTGTCGGGCTCTGTGCTAACAGCTCAGAGCCTGGAGCCTGCTTCAGATTCTGTGTCTCCCTCTCTCTCTCCCTCTCTCTCTGCCTCTCCCCCACCCACACTCTGTCTCTCAAAAATAAACAAACATTAAAAAAAATTTTTAAATTAAAAAAACAAAGAAAGAAAGAAAGTCCTGCCTCTAGAGGCACCTGAGTGGCTCAGTCCATTAAACATCCAACTCTTGATTTTGGATCAGGTCTCACGTAATCTCATGGTTGTGAGACTGAGCTCACGTAATCTCATGGTTGTGAGACTGAGCTCCGAGTTGGGCTCTGTGCTGAGTGTGGAGTCTGCCTAAGATTTTTCTCTCTCTCTCTCTCTCTCCCCCCCTCCCTCCCTCCACCCTTTCCCCACCTACGCAAGTGCACTCTTTCTCAAAGAAAAAAAAAAAAGGTCTGCCTCTAGACACAACTCATTTCTTCTTCTTGCTTTGTGTTTATTTTTGTTTAGTAATCTTTTTTTTTTAAGTTTATTTATTTACTGAGAGAGAGAATGAGGGAGTATGAGCAGGGGAGGGGCAGAGAGAGAGAATCTCAAGCAGCCTCCACACTGGGTATAAGGGGCTCCATCTCATGACTGTGAGATCATGATCTGAGCCAAAATCAAGAGTCTGACGCTTAACTGACTGAGCCACCCAGGTGCCCCAATTTTTGTTTACTCTTGTTTAGTAATCTCTCCAACATGGGGCTCGAACCCACAAACCCAAGGATCAAGAGTCACATGCTCCTTTGACTAAGCCAGCCAGGTGCCCCAAGCCACACCTCACTTCTGTCATTTCTAAAGTTTCTAGCACTTAGAGGCTTAAGGCATATAATAGGCCAACTCTTAAAAGGAGCTCCCCGGGAATGACATTCTTTTACTACATTAGAGTTTTATGAAATAATTTTATTAAATGAGCAAGCTATATGACAAAGCCTGGGAAAAGGTTTTGCAAATTTTCTTTGAAAAATTTTAATGGACTATTACGTTAATATTATTTTCTTACTCTGTCCTCCCTCCCCCTGGCATTTCTTTGTTTAATCCACCTTTGGTTTCTCTAAACAGACTATATCCTTCATAAGGACATGGTTGGTTCTTTGCCGAAATCCTGACCCCAATGTCTGTGAGAGAATACTTTGTCCTCACAGAGGGAGTAAGGAGGAAGACCACCACTGTCTGAGAATATCGACTGTGTGCCAGGCACTCATAGAATGGAAAGCCAAGGGCTGCCCACAACTTCTGTCTTCACAGCAACCCCACCAGTGTCTTGGTATCCTCACCATTTTACAAACAGGAAAACAGGTTTAAAGAGATTCAATAGAATGAACTGATTGAATAAAACAACAATATTTAAAATTCTACTTCAAATTAACACTAGAGTAAGTCTGCAGTTCCTTATCTACATTTCTGAAATTCAAAAAGCTGTCAGAACAGAAGTCTAATTTGTGTGTCTCCACAAGCTGAACTGCTCTCTAGTACTTGGCAGCTAATGACTTAGTGAATCTTTATGTATTTATCCCTTGTAGTGTGAATATTCCTAGTTTCCCATTCAGAAATATTAATGTATTTGATCACAGGTGTGATGCCTCAGACCCTGTTGGAGATATTATGTAATGTGTAGCATATGCACTTTATTGCTTTTCTAAACGCATATTCAAAACATCTGGCCCCCAAAGGTTTCAGGACTGAAACCCATTATTTACCAGACTCTGAACCAAGTGTCTTATGTCCTGTCTGCTTAGTCTCCACAACAATGATCATCTGCCAGTTGAATAACTATGTATATTGCATGTACCAGGCATTGCATTAAGTGCTGTATGGACATTATCTCATTTAAGCTTCCAAGAATTCTGTGAGGCAAGAATTCATTCCAATTTAGAGGTGAGGAAATAAGTCTCCGTGAAATTAAGTAACTAGTCCAAGAGTACCTAGCTAGTATGTGGCAGAGTGGAGAATCAAGCCTAAATCTGACAATACTGAAGCTTTTGTCACCAGCTTATACACCTCGGTATATAAAGCATTTTCACATGTACTATCTCATCTCTTTTCCTCAGTTCATGAAACAAAAAAGCTAAAAGCATTGGCCCTATTTTACAAATGATGGCAATATTTTACAAATGATGGCCCTATTTTACAAATGATGGTCCCATAGCTAACAAAAGGCTGACTCGGAACTCAAACCTACATCTGGTGCTCTTTCGACTAGGTTCACATGTCTCAAGGACTTTCTGCAATGTTAGTCAATGTGTGCCTACGCAGCATCAGACACACAGACGCAATCAAGGAAATGACCTTGGCTGACCTTGTCAGGAGTTCCTGTTGCCTATCCCAATTGCACCAAGCTTATTACGGATGCTGAAGAAATGTCCTGTCATTTCCTCACAGCAGAAGTACCACTGGTATTTGCAATTCTATATCTAAGGAACCTAACTATTAGAAAGTTCTATTAGTCTATACAGTAGTCACTATTATATGGGATTACTTTCCTTATTTCCAAGAAACTTAGAGGTAACAATTCTCTTCCTTAGCATCTGATACAGAGATGTGGACCCAGCTTTGAGTTCTGGGTAAAGAATTAGTGCTACCTCTCTGCAGAATAAACTAAGTGCCCATAGGAAGCAGGATGTTTAGAGTATGTCTAGCTGTTTAACAAGAGGGAACAACACAGTAGTGACAGGAAAAAAAAACAGCAATAATTACAAGTGGAACACCACCACGCCTCCATTCTTGTAGTAAAGAGTGCCTTGGAGAAAACTTTAAGAAAGACTCAGCACAGAAGCCATTCTCATAGTGAAACAAGCTTAGATGTTAAAAGCAGAATACTCCTTACATTTCCTCAGGCAGATAGGCCTCCTGATCAATTTGGACATCAACATCTTTTTTGGTGGCAATTTTGTACATAGGAATCGCTTTTTGCACTGCAGCCTGAAAAACAGAAAACAAGAGGTTTTAGTAGAGACTCAGCAACAGGTATCAAAAAAAAATCAGCCAACTATACAAGCAAGGGTATTCCTATTTATCCAGTAAAAGAATAGATGCACTGCTGGTGGGAACATAAATGGTGCAGCTGCTGTGGAAAATGGTATGGCAGTTCCTCAAAAAAAAATTAAACTCTGAATTACCATATGATCCAGCAATTCTATCTCTGAGTATATATCCAAAAGTGAAAGGAGACACTTGAACAGGTATTAATACAACCACGTTCACAGCAGCATTATTCAATTGCCAAAAGGTAGGTAGAAACAACCCAAGTGTTTAACAGATGCATGGATAAACAAAAGATATATGCATATAATTCAGCCTTAAAAAGGAAGGAAATTTGGGGTGCCCTGGTGGCTCAGTTGGTTGAATGTCCAACTCTTGATTTCAGCTCAGATCATGATCTCATGGTTCCTGAGTTCCAGCCCTGAGTTGGGTTCTGCGCTGACAGCGTGGAGCCTGCTTGGGATTCTTTGTCTCCCCCTCTCTCTGCCACTCTCCTGCTCATGCTCTCCCTCCCCTCCTCTCTCAAAGCAAATAAACATTAAAAAAAAGGGAGGTGGGGGGGGAGGTAATTCTGACACATGCTACCACATGACGAACCTCGAAAACCTCACAAAAGGACAAATACTGTACGATTCTACCAGTAAGAGGTACACAGTGTAGTCAAATTCAAAGAGACAGAAAGTAGAATGGTGGCTACCAGGGATTGCAGATAGGGGAATGGGGAGTCAGTGCTTAATGGGGACAGAATTTCAGTTTGGGAAAATGAAAATGTTCTGGAGAGGGATGGGGTGATGGGGTGATGACTGCACAACAGTGTACACGTACTTAAGGCCACTGTACAGCTAGAATGCTAATTTTATACCAAGTACATTTTATAATTTTAAAAACAAATGAGCACATCAGGAGGAAAAAAATGCTATACTGCAATTAGGGTGATAAAATGTAATTAGTGGAAAGTCCTATCTAAATAACATTCTGTGGGAGTAGACATGTAAATAACATTTTCTAAAAGGAACTTTAGTTGGAAGCTCAGACCTGCCTCCATAGAATGCTTATCACCCTGGCAAACTCTCCAGTATGTCTAGCTTTCTGTTTTACAAGTTCATACATGAGGCTGTCAGCACAAACATGAGTTCAGGTTACTGGGATGATTTATAAACTAGAATCACAATTTATTTCTTTTATTTTAGAGAAAGAGCATGTGAGTGTGCGAGCAGAGGGGTAGGGAAGCGCGCAGAGAGAGAGAGAGAGAGAGAGAGAGAGAGAGAGAGAGAGAGAGAGAGAGAGACTATATTAACCACACGCTGAGCGTGGACCTGACTCAGAGCTCAATCCCACAACCCTGGGATCTTGACCTGAGCCAAAATCAAGAGTCAGACGCTTACTGACTGAGCCACCCAGGTGCCCCTAGAATCACACTTAATTAATTTATAGTGGAGAGTGAGAGGAATCAACACCTGTGTTCTCCAGCTGGCACTTTTTCTTTCCTAGAAGACAAGTTGCTTGAGAAACAAATTATAGTAAGAATGCAAATATATTATGTACTATTAAGTGTACTAATTTACAATAAGAAATATAATTGCTAAGGAAATGTTAGCTAGGGGAGGCTGGGTGGCTCAGTCGGTTAAGCTTTGGACTCTGGCTCAGGTCATGATCTTGTGGTTTGTGATTTTAAGCCCCACATCTGGTGAACTCAAGCCTGTTTTGGGTGAGCCCCACTTCTCTCTCTCCCTCTCTCAAAAACAAAACAAAACAAAAAAACAAACAAAATAAATATAATTGCTAAGGGATCAAGCACTCAATCCTTTCCTGAAAGCAAACTGCATGGAAATATTTTATTTTTTTAAAGTTTTATTTAAGTAATCTCTACACCCAACATGGGGTTCAAACTCACAATCCCAAGATCAAGAGTCACATGCTCTTCTGACTGAGCCAGCACTCCACACGAAAGAATTTTAATCTGAAGAGCAACACAATGACACAGAATCAGAGCTAGGAGAGCTCATTCTGATTCAAGGTCCTTTGGTCTAGAGCATCCTTCTAATGCTACAGCCTGTATGTACCTGCCATGGTGCCAGCAGTCACCCCTCACACTGGGGCATATTCTCCGTTGGACAGGACGTGGAGGAACAACTTAGTATTTGCCTCTGGGCCTGCAGCTATATTTTCACTGCTGACCAACCTTTTTTTCTGGTACCCACATTATTACTTCAAGTATAGGAATATACTGACTGGGTTACAGCCAAACTTTGCTAGTCTGGGAGTAGTGTGCCTCTTTTAAAAATTTTTTTTTTCAACGTTTTATTTTATTTTTGGGACAGAGAGAGACAGAGCATGAACGGGGGAGGGGCAGAGAGAGAGGGAGACACAGAATTGGAAGCAGGCTCCAGGCTCTGAGCCATCAGCCCAGAGCCTGATGCGGGGCTCGAACTCACGGACCGCGAGATCGTGACCTGGCTGAAGTCGGACGCTTAACCGACTGCGCCACCCAGGCGCCCCTAGTGTGCCTCTTTTAGATGGTACTGTCTGCCCATCTTTGTTCCAATCCAGTATGGACTGTTTTTATTGCTGAACTTTCAGAACATTATGGTACTACAATGTTCCCAGAAAGGGAAGAGGGTACTAACTCAGATGGGGCAATTTGACCTCTTTATGAAAAGAAATCAAGAGGCTTAGGTACATTTAATGTCCATAATGTGTTAAGATACCCCTAATTTCCATGGTTGAGCTATCATCTATTTAAAGCATGCAATATAATCTCTAACATTTCAATGTATTAAAAAAAAAAAAATAGGGCGCCTGGGTGGCGCAGTCGGTTAAGCGTCCGACTTCAGCCAGGTCACGATCTCGCGGTCCCTGAGTTCGAGCCCCGCGTCAGGCTCTGGGCTGATGGCTCAGAGCCTGTAGCCTGTTTCCGATTCTGTGTCTCCCTCTCTCTCTGCCCCTCCCCCGTTCATGCTCTGTCTCTCTCTGTCCCAAAAATAAATAAACGTTGAAAAAAAAAATTAAAAAAAAAATAAAAAAAAAAAAATAGATGTCTTCTTTAAGCTCTTTACCTTTACCAGAGGGAAATCCTGTTTCCTGCAACGAACAATCATTCGTGGCTCCAACAATTGGTACAAACCCTTTAAAACACAATCAGATTCAATTAGTAGGAAATGCAATTCATAAAACCCAATACCAAACAAAATATTTTTATAATTCTTTCATGTAATTTGGAAAAAGACAGAACACACAGTATGAGAACATGGTAAAAAGCTTTTGATATCACAAACGAGATAAATACACCCAACACTCCAGTGGTAGAAACAAAATTTATATGGGAATCTTCTCTTACATCAACTAGGCAGAGGCCAAATGTTATTGTAATTAACGTAAGTAAAATAAGAATTCACAAACAAGCAGCAAACGTTTAAGATACATACTGTGTCTGGTCTGAGCCTCATAATTTAAAGCAAGTATTTTAGTGGTGCAATCAAATTAAGGAAGTTTAAGGCCGGAGGTTGCAAGCATATTTGACCCTTGAGTTCTAAAGGACTAGTAAGACTATATAAAAGAGTGGTAAAGTCTGGAAGTCTTAACCACCAGACTTTACTGTCCTCCCATGCATTTGTCTATTAGACAAGGAAAAAGAGCGAAAGGAAGAAAGCCGAGATGACGAAACAGGAAAAAACAGAGCTGGTCTCTTAACACATCTTATTGATAACCTATAAAGTTACCTGGAGCACCAGACCATCCAGCAGCACCTGGTACCTGGTTGTATCTTTTACCACTTTGCTGAGTCTTTGTTTTGCTTCATTTAGTAGGTCCTACAAAGAGCAGAGAAGAATAAGTTTCTGGGTCATCAGCTCAGAACCCACCGTGAGGATGGTCCTGGCTCACACCCAATTGCTTCACATTATATTACTGTTTTCATTCAAAACACATTCCAAGACAGATGATAAACCAGATGTCGTACCAAGTCCTATACGTCAATACAAGGAAGCATGAAGAATCATCCATAACTCCTGGGGAGTTAACACTCAAGCAGAATAGCCCAGATTATCAATCAATTCAGAAATCTACAAAACTAACATAGAAAGAGCTACATGGTAAAGATTTTAAAAGCAAGCTATTAGGACAATTGTGCAATAGGATTATATTTTTTATTAGGAAAAACACAAATAATATCTGGATAGACAGCAAAGCATCAACAATGTTTACCTCTGGGAGGCTAGGTTATCAATGATTTCAATTTTCTTTTTTAAGTGTTTATTTAAATTCCAGTTAGTTAACATACAGTATAATAAGTTTCAGGCGTACAACATAGTGATTCAACATGTCCGTATAACACCTGGTGCTCATCAGCAGTGCCCTCCTTAATTCTTATCACCTACTTAACCCATCCCCTCACCCACCAATGATTTCAGTGTTCTTTATGCTAGTTTGTATTTTCTAAGTTTTTATTTATTTATTTTTGAGAGACAGAGAGAGAAAGAGCAGAGGAGGGGCAGAGAGAGAGGGACAGAGAGAGAATCCTAAGCAGGCTCCACACTGTCAATACAGAGCCCATTGAGGGGCTTGAATTCACAAACCATGAGATCATGACCTGAGCTGAAACCAAGAGTCCGATGCTTAACTAACTGAGCCACCCAGGTGCCCCTGTATTTTCTATAATAAACATTGACTTCTATAATAAAAGTAACTAAAATAAAAATTAAAAGGGATTATTAGGAAACATAACAAAGAGAACACATTGGAAATCATTCATTAAGTAACAAGCATTTATTGGCTTACTGGCAAAAAACGGAGTCTCGTCTTTTAAAAGGCAGAGATAATGCCTCTTAAATTCTCCAACACAGTCTATTCTAGTTAGTATAATCCTTGGAAAGTTATGTTTTTTGGTGTTTTAAGGAGGAAGGAGAGACACATGCTCACCTAGAGACCAGAGTTTGGGGAGAGAGGGTGGAGGGGAGGAAGTGGCCCTCTATGTTGAAAAGCCCTTTGTTCTGAGAGTCACCCTTCATCCCCACCCCTCTGAGAACCACTGCCATGCAGGACACCTGCGGTGAGCTCTTGCTCCACAATGGGCGCCTAGGTGAGGGCATTCGGTCTGACATTCAAATCACACATCTAATTTCAAGCAAACGTTTCTTTCATCATTTGACATTCACTAAGTGCAAATACACCAAGATTTATTAAAAAAAAAAATCAGAAGTATTCACTTTAGTGCCAATTAAAAAAAAGCTTTTAATAGAAAGTAAAATAAATTCAAAGACTTCAATAGCACCACTTCAATCGTATCATGGTATGAGCCTGGGTGGCTCAGTTGGTTAGGTGTCTTCTCAGAAGACTGGCTCGGCTCATGAGCTCACGGTTCATGGGCTCGAGCCTCCCGCGTTGGGCTCTGTGCTGACAGCTCAGAGCCTGGAGCCTGCTTCAGATCCTGTGTCTCCCTCTCTTTCTGTTCCTTTCCTGCTGGTGCTCTGTCTCTCAAAAATGAATAAATGTTTAAAAAAAAATGTTTTTTTTAAGAAGAAGAATGGTGGCCCTTCACCTGTACAGACTAACTTTGCAAGCAATTTTCTGTCAATTTTGCCATTAGACAACTAATCAAAGTTCAAACACATACATGCTTTCATATGAAGACTGTTTCTAACATACTAACAAATGAAAAACTAAACAATACGAGCATGCACTACTGTGGAAGATTTTTTTTCATTTTAGTCAATATACAGTACAAAATTGGTTTCTGTAGATTTCTTCTTTTTGTTTTTTTAATGTTTATTTTTGAGAGAGACAGAGCGTGAGCAGAGGAGGGGCAAAGCAAGAAGGAGACACAGAATCTGAAGCAGGCTCCAGGTTCTGAGCTGTCAGCACAAAGCCTGACATGGGGCTCGAACTCACGAGCCATGAGATCATGACCTGAACCAAAGTCGAACGCTCAAGCCATTAGAAGATTTCTAATCTGTGGCTGGACACCCCCAAAAATTTCATGAAGGTGTTCTGAGAATCCATGTCATTAGAGTTTATAATGCGAACTACTTAAAATTTCTCTTTTTCAAAAGCAAATAAAATACTGGAAAAAAATTCTAATTCACATATTATTATACACCTTAAGATTATCTTCACTGAATTCAACATCTGTACAACAAATCTTATACTGATTACAATGTCTCTAGAACATCCAGAACTAAGGGAAAACAAAAATACAGTGGTAGTATATCCAAGTTGACTTTCTGTTTATCTGAAAACAAAGACTAACCACACGTACAGTGAGTTATTTGCAAAGAAATGCTTGTTATAAAGCTGCCCAAATGCTCTTATGTTGTTATTAGAGCACTTTCCTCCCCAAATTATGAAAATAAATGGGTTGATCCAAAATGCAAGGATTCCAAACATCAAGTGATGACTGCAGTTTGTCTCCTTTAGAAACTTTTAACATGAATATAGTTTACCTATTCTTGTATTTCAGTCTATGTTACAATATATACTCTGTCCCCAAACCAAACATGACCAAATGCCATTCACTGGTCAATGATTCATACTTTTCACCTATAACTGTGTATGTGTATGTGTGTATATATACACACATATACATATGTATGTATGTGTGTGTATATATGTATATATGTATATATATGTATGTATACACATACATACATGTATATATACACATATACACATATGTGTATATACACATACATATATATTTTAATAAATATAAATTTATTTATAATAAATATAAATAAAATTTAATAAAATTTAATATTTTAATACACATACACATACATTATATATTTTAATGTTTACTTATTTTTAACATTTATTTTATTTTTGAGACAGAGAGAGACAGAGCATGAACGGGGGAGGATCAAAGAGAGAGGGAGACACAGAATCTGAAACAGGCTCCAGTCTCTGAGCGGTCAGCACAGAGCCCGACGTGGGGCTTGAACTCGCATACCGTGAGATCGTGACCTGAGCCGAAGTCGGACGCTTAACCGACTGAGCCACCCAGGCACCCCGTTAATGTTTATTTTTGAGAGAGACAGAGTGTGAGCAGGAAAGGAGCAGAGAGAGAGGAAGACACAGAATCTGAAGCAGGCTCCAGGCTCTGAGCTGTCAGCACAGAGCCCAACACAGGGCTTGAACTCGTGAATTGCGAGATCATGACCTGAGCCAAAGTTGGATGCTTAACCGACTGAACCACCCAGGTGCCCGACTTATATTTTTAAAAATTATTAATTTTGAGAGAGAGAGAAAGAGAGAGAGAACACAAGTGGGGAAGGGCAGAGAGAAAGAATCCCAAGCAGGCTCTACACTGTTAGCCTGGTGCCCAATACAGGGCTTGAACTCACAAACCATGAGATCATGACCTGAGCCGAAGTCAGACAGTTAATTGACTGAACCACCCAGGCGCCCCCACTTTTAATTAATTATCATATATATTTTTTTTAAGTTTATTTGAGAGAGAGAGAGAGAGAGAGAGAGAGAGAGAGAACGTGCTCGCACACATGGGGGAGGAGTAGAGAGAGAGAGAGAGAGAAAGAATCCCAAGCAGTCTTCTGTCAGCACAGAGCCGGAGGCGGGGCTCAACCCCCTGAAATATGAGATCATGACCTGAGCTAAAACCAAGAATCAGATGCTCAACCACCTGAGCCACCCAGGAACCCCAGCATAATTATATTTTAACTAGATTATACCACTTGTTAAATGGAAGATAGGAGTATTATAATTGTTTTAAATTTTAAAATGCAGTTTTAATATACTAATTTTTTTCCCTAAAAGAAAAAAAATCACTCTTTTATTACATTCTGCACAAAACTGAAAAAGTAGTTAAAATTCCCAGAGGAGTTTGCAAGATTCTAGTTCGTTAATAAATCAGAAAAGGATAGGAAGTTCTTTTACTGTTTCCCTGCTTATGACCCAAAGTAGGAGTCCTTTCCCAACAAGGCCCTATTGAGAGATGGGCCCAAGTAACAGCAAAATAGTATAGTTTGAAGCCTGAAACAAGTTAACAGGCATGTTTTGCTAAATTTACCTAAGCAAAACCAAGTACTTTTTTTTGTTACTGAAGTACAGTTGACATACAATGTTATATTCCTTTCAGGTGTGCTACCTAGTAACTGGACAATTCTACCCACTACTCAGTGTTCACCACCGTTAGTCACCATCTGTTACCATATGACATTACATTATTGACTATATTTCCTACGCTGTACTTTTCATCTCCATGACTTGACTTATATCTGTACCTCTTAATCCCCTTCACCTCACCCAACACCCTCCCTTCTAGCAACCACCAGTTTGTTCTCTGTATCTGTTTGTTCACTTGTTTGTTTTTCAAATTCCACATATAAGCAGAATCAAATGGTGCCTGTCTTTCTCAGACTCATTTCACTTGGCACAATAGTCTCTTATCTATCTACGTTGTCACAAATAGTTAAGACTTCTCTCTTTATGGTTAATATTCCATTGTGTATATACACCCCCTTCTTTATCTATTCATCTATCAATGGACATTTGGGACATTTGTCTTGGCTATTGTAAATAATGCTATAGTAGGGCTGCATATATCTTTTTGATTAGTGTTTCCATTTTCTTTGGGTAAATACCCTGTAGGAGAAGTACTGGATCATATGGTATTTCTCCTTTTAAAAAGATATTTTTATTATTTTTTAAGGTCATCTCTACACCCGATATGGGGCTTGAACTCATGACACTGAGATCAGAAGTCACATGCTCTACCAACTGAGCCAGCCAGGCATCCCTGGATCATATGGTATTTCTATTTTTAATTTTTTGAGGAACCTCCATACTGTTTTCTAGAATGGCTGCACCAGTTTACACTCCTTCCAACAGTGCATGAAGGTTCCCTTTTCTCCACACCCTTGCCACCACTTATTTCTTATCTTTTTGACAGTAGTCATTCTGAAAGGTATGAGCTGATACTGTGGTTTTGATTTACATTTCCCTGATGATTACTGATATTGAACACCATTTTAAAAATGTCTATTTAGGTCCTCCACCCACTTTTTAACCAGATTATTTCAGGGAGGTGGTGTGGTATTTAGGTGTAGAAGTTGTTTATATATTTTTATATTTACCCTTTATTGAATGTATTACTTGCAAATATCTTCTCCCATTCAGTAAGCTCCTATTTTGGCTGTTTTGTTGTTGTTGTTTTTTAAGTTTATTTTTTAAAATTTATTTTGAGAGAGAGAGAGTACATGGGAGGAGCAGAGAAAGGGGGAGAGAGAGAATCCCAAGCAGGTTTTGCACTATCAGCACAGAGCCCAGTGTGGGGCTTGAACTCACAAACCATGAGCTCATGACCCGAGCTGAAGTCAAGAGTCAGACGCTTAGGGGCGCCTGGGTGGCGCAGTCGGTTGGGCGTCCGACTTCAGCCTGGTCACGATCTCGCAGTCCGTGAGTTCGAGCCCCGCGTCAGGCTCTGGGCTGATGGCTCGGAGCCTGGAGCCTGTTTCCGATTCTGTGTCTCCCTCTCTCTCTGCCCCTCCCCCGTTCATGCTCTGTCTCTCTCTGTCCCAAAAATAAAAAATTAAAAAGCGTTGAAAAAAAATATTTAAAAAAAAAAAAAAAAGAGTCAGACGCTTAACTGACTGAGCCACCCAGGTGCCCCCTATTTTGTTTTAATGATAAAAAACAAATACATTTAAATTAACAACAAGGGCACCCAGCTGACTCAATCAGTGGAACATGCAACTCTTGATCTAAGGTTGTGAGTTTGAACCCCAACATTGGGTATACAGATTAAAAATAAAATCTTAAAAAAAAAAGTTAACAACAAAATGTCAAAAAGGACAATCCTTTTCCTTCTTCTAAGTATGTAATTATTAGACGATAGTCACTTTCTTTTTCACATTTTCCCCATGGTGGTATTATCTCAGTGGTTGTATCAGGTTGGCTTTATTTCCATTTGTTACAGAACATCAGCTAGCTTTTGCTTTAAAGCATTTATCTGACAGAGGTATTTCTATGGATAACCACTAATAAAGGAATCTACTAAAGAAACTGTAAGACTATTACCCTTTTAATACACTGAGTGTGATTAGCTTTTAAGATTTTTCTAGTCCCTCCATAAGAGACTCTTAGTTTAGTGAACAAACTGAGGGCTGATGGAGGGAAGTGGGCAGGAGGATGGGTTAAGTGGGTGATGGGTATTAAGGAGGGCACTTGTGATGAGCACTGGATGTTATACGTAAGTGATGAATCACTAAATTCTCCTGAAACCAAAAATCAAATAAAAACAAAAACAAAAAACAAAGCCAAATAAAATAACCAACAAAAATGACTTTTCTAGTCCCTGAGGGCTCAAGAGAAAGTAAACCCTCAAAATCTCCCCCACAGCAACAGTCAATCTCAAATATATTCTACACAAAGCAGACTAAACCCTCAGAGCAAGAAATATTTAAACAGTAATCCATCTCCTCACAAAGACCTGGAGTCTGAAGATAGGGTTATAATTTTGAGTTAGTCCAGACACTGAAAGACATGATGACAGCAGTAATGTAAAAAACATTCTTTAAGTTCAAAGGAGGAAGAGCATAGATTTAAAAAGAAAGAAAGAAAGAAAGAAAGAAAGAAAGAAAGAAAGAAAGAAAGAAAGAAAGAAAAAGGTGGACAATTTGTGAGGGGTTGGTGGGGGGGTTAAAGAAACTGGGTGGAATATGATACCCTGACAAAACAATTAAAACTTCTTCCTTTTTTTTTTTTAGAATTAAAATTTCTACATGAACATAGTGAAACTATTAAGAGGTGCTCAAAAATCAACCTCTAATTTTTTAATTTATTTTTAATGTTTTTATTTATTTTTGAGACAGAGAGAGACAGAACATGAGCAGGGGAGGGGCAGAGAGAGAGGGAGACACAGCATCTGAAGCAGGCTCCAGGCTCTAAGCTGTCACCACAGAGCCTGATGTGGGGCTCGAACTCACAGACTGTGAGATCATGACCTGAGCTGAAGTCTGATGCTTAACCGACTGAGCCACCCAGGTGCCCCTCAACCTCTAATTTTAAGTGTCCATCAGAACAACCTAACCCCGAGAAGTATTATCACTTCAATCCGAACAGTCTGGTTAAGAAGTCATTTAAGGCTTCACACAATCTAGGAAGCTTATGAGCACAAGGATTTAAAGCATACACTCTGTAAGGTGTTTGGCTGAAAGAAACTGTAGCCCCTCCTCATCGTGGAATCCCTCAAGCATTTTTCTCTGGGCTGGAATTGACCAATCAACTATGGTCAAGCAAAGAGGAGTGGAGTATGGAGATAGGTTTGCTGTAAGAGAATAAAATTAAATAAAGACGACTTGTAAAGAGCAATACTAGCCATCTGTAAAAGTAGCCCACTATGAAAAATCTGGAAATAGGTTAAGTGAGGACTTTTAACACCATCTAAAACTCCAATCAAGGAGGCAGGGAAGCCAGAATAAACCCAAACTCTAGCTAAGAAGGCTGAAACCTGACTGACACAAATTATACTGTCCCTTGAGTATTCCCGTAACTTAAAAGATATGTCATCATAGGTGAAAGAGGCAAATTATGATCAACAATGGTACAAACCACTAATATCTTAGTGACACTCTTTGATACTAAATTCAAACTTTCTGGGGCACCTGGGTGGCTCAGTTGGTTAAGTGTCCAACTCTTGATATTGGCTCACAGTTTGTGAGATGGAGCCCCACATCAGGCTCTGTGCTGACAGCATGAAGCCTGCTTGGGATTCTCTCTCTCTCAAAATAAATAAACATTTAAAAAATAAATAAATTCCAACCTTCTGATTATCATCTGGCTCCCCAAGCAGCTTTTCCAAGGAGAGATGTGTAAATTACTGCAGTTCACATGTCAGTTTACATTTTATTATCAGTATTTTGGAAGGACATATCTGCCCACTTGAACCTGACTGCCTCTAACCTTAATGCCCTCTTAAACCTGACTGTTTTATAGGAAACAGAAGGTTCAAAGTGCTTAAAAAATTTGCCCACCGAATAGCTGATACCAGGAAACAGAAATTCAAATCTCACAGGAATTCCAAAGCTTGTGCTCTTAAACATCAGGGCAGGCAAGGAAAAAGGATAAACATCAGAGAAAATAACTACTAGAAATAAAATGTTTTCAAATAGCGAAATCCATTTAAAGCAGGTATGTATGCTTTGATGAATATGTAACCCTGTCTGCTCTGTTTCCTCAGCCCTCTAGGCCTCTTACTGTGTTTGCTAAACTGTAAATTACTTGATGGTAAGAAGTTAGACTTGGCAAAGCGCTAAGGAAACACATGTCTTTAGAACTAAAATTATAGAAATGTTTATTTTCACAAAATTCTCACTATAAATTAAAAAAATAAAAGCTCAGCTGTACACTGAACTCAAGTTGCATGCTATAGAATACTTGTAACTTTGTATCTGAGATCAATGCACCAGCAGCTCCCACAGCCCGGCTCCTTAGGAGGCCATGCACATGCCTCCAGTTCCTCACCACACACTTACTTACACCACACACTTTTCAGGCCATTACAGTCTGGCTTTCTGCCTTCATTAATCCAATGAAAGTGCTCTGGCAAAAGTCAGAAATGACACCTTGAATGCCAAATCTGTGCTCTACCTACTCTGATTCTTAGAAGCATTAGCTGCTATTTTAGATTCTCATTTTGTTCAAGTTTTCTGTTCCCTTAGCTTCTTATTCTTCTCCAACACGACTGCTTTTTTCTTCATGTTTCCTTAGCAATCCCTTATCTTCCTGCCTATTAAATATGATGCTTCTTGGGGGTACCTGGCTAGCTCAGTTGGTAGAGTATGCAACTCTTGATCTTGGGGTCATGATTTAAGCCCCACATTGAGTGCAGAGCTTACTTAATTAAAAAAAAAAAAAAAAAAAAAAGATGCTTCTCAGTTTGTTTACTTGGCCCTATAATTCGACATCCACAACCTTGGTGATCTCATCCATTCCTTCAGCTCCACCTGGAATCAGTGTGCTGTCCATATAGAAGTTCCAACCTCTCAGGACGCCTGGCTGGCTTAGTCAGTGCAGTGTGCAACTCTTGATCTCAGGGCTATGGGTTCGAATCTCACAATGGGTGTAGAAATTACTTAAAAATAAAATTTTGGGGGCGCCTGGGTGGCTCAGTCGGTTGAGCGTCCGACTTCGGCTCAGGTCATGATCTCGCAGTCCGTGGGTTCAAGCCCCGCATCGGGCTCTGTGCTGACAGCTCAGAGCCTGGAGCCTGTTTCGGATTCTGTGTCTCCCTCTCTCTCTGCCCCTCCCCGACTTGCACTCTGTCTCTGTCTCAAAAATAAATAAACATTAAAAAAAATAAAAAAAAATAAAAAATAAAAATAAAAATAAAAATAAAATTTTGGGGGTGCCTGGGTGGTTCAGTTGTTTAAGCATCAGACTCTTGATTTTTGCTCAGGTCATGATCTCAAGGTTTGTGAGTTCGAGCCCCATGTTGGGCTCTGCAGTGACAGTGCGGAGCCTGCTCAGGATTCTTTCTCTCTGCCCCTCCAGCTCTCTCTCAAAAAAAAAAAAAAAAAAAAAAAAAATTGGGGCGCCTGGGTGGCGCAGTCAGTTGAGCGTCCGACTTCAGCCAGGTCACGATCTCGCGCTCCGTGAGTTCGAGCCCCGCGTCGGGCTCTGGGCTGATGGCTCGGAGCCTGGAGCCTGTTTCCAATTCTGTGTCTCCCTCTCTCTCTGCCCCTCCCCCGTTCATGCTCTGTCTCTCTCTGTCCCAAAAATAAATAAAAAACGTTGAAAAAAAAATTAAAAAAAAAAAATCAATCAACTTAAAAACACAACTCATACATAGCATACTAGGATATTAAATTCCACAAAAGCAGGAGCTAAATTTTATTATATCTCTAGTAATTAGAATCGTGCTTGCACCTGGTAAGAATTCAAATATTTGATAATAAATGATTAATCTAAATTTTAGATATTAATGGGGTGCCTGGGTGGCTTAGGCGATTAAGCAGCCGACTTTGGCTCAGGTCATGATCTCAGAGAGTTCAAGCTCTGCATCAGATGAGCTCCAGGCCCACTTCGAATAGTGTGGAGTCTGAGTGGAATTCTCTCTCACCCTCCCTCTCTGCCCCTTGCTTGCTCACTCACACCCTCTCAAAAATAAGTGAATTTTTAAAAATCACTTAAAAATAAAAACTAAATAAATAAAAAGTACAATTTTTTTTTATTAAAAAAACAATACATGCTATAACCCTTGGCACTCATATTGAGGCCTGCTACTGAGATATTTTAAGTTACAGGTCTCTAAACTCTTGACTATACAAATAACAGCATCTACACAGTAGCTGACACAGTTGTCATTTTTGACTCCAGGCATATATCAAAGATGTAGCAACTTAAATAGTTCAGGGCTTTCTGAGCACTGGCACCAAACAGCTGGGAGAATATTTCAACTATCCAGACCAATTAAGAGAAGGGTCACCACAGGAGGAGATGGGGTGGGGAAAGTGAAGTAACACTTCTTAAACAAATACTATATGCCAAGTGTTAAGCTAGAGTATTTAAATGCATTCTTGCATTCGATCCTTATGAGAGCCTAAGAACCCTGTGTTTCAACTGGGCCAAGAGACTGATATTTGTTGGTATAAGCCTTATGGATTTGATTCCTTAAATTTTAAATTTTTATTTTTATTTTAGAGAGAGAGTGCACGTGTGTAAGACAGAGGAGGGGAGAGAGAGAGAGAGAGAGAGAGAGAGAGAGAGAGAGAGAGAGAGAGAGACAGAGAGAGAGAATATCTCAACCAGTCTCCACACTTAGTACAGAGCCCAACTCAGGACTCGATCCCACAACCCTGGGATCATTACCCAAGCCAAAACCAAAAGTCAGATGCTCAACCAAACTACCCTGGTATCCGATTCTTTAAATTTTTAATGTGCATGTAACACTACGTAAAAATAAATTTGATGTTTTAAATATTTTATTTAATTTTGAAGTTTATTTACTTTAAGAGAGATAGAATAAGTGGGGGAGGGGCCAAGAGAGAGGGAGAGAGAGAATCCCAAGCAGGCTCCATGCTGTCAGTGCACAACCTGACATGGGGCTCGATCTCACAAACCACGAGATCACGACCTGAGCCGTTATCAAAAGTTGGACACTGAACCAACTGAGCCACACACATGCCCCTTTATTTTTTTAAAGTAGGCTCCACACCTAACTTGGGGCTTGAACTCATGACCCCAAGATCAAGAGTTGCATGCTCTACCAACTGAGTCAGCCAGGTACCCCAAAATAAATTTTACTTTTAAACAGTTTAAAAATTATTTTTAAAAAGAGAAAAACCCAGAGGCACCTGGGTGGCTCAGTCAGTTAAGTGTCTGACTTTGGTTTAGGTCATGATCTCACAGTTTGGGAGTTCGAGCCCCATGTCAAGCTCTGTGCTGACAGCTCAAGCCTGGAGCCTGCTTCGGATTCTGTGTCTCCCTCTCTCTCTGTCCCTTGGCCACTCATGCTCTGTCTCTCTCTCTCTCTCTCACTCTCTCTCAAAAATAAACAAACCTTAAAAAAAAATTAAAATAAAAAAGAGAAAAACCCAGCCCTCTGAACCAAGCACCATAATTAATACATACCAAAGAGGAAATTGAGGGTCAGAAATAAAAATTTACTCAAACTAATATGGCAAAGCTGAAAGACTTGTAAGCCCAAATTCTTTTACAACAAACTACCTTCCCTAAGCACATACTATTATTTTAAGAGAAGCGTATAAACTAGGTCAATCAATTCTGGTTGCTAAAGAAATCTGAATCCTGTGGAAAAAAATCAACCACTGGTTACTGAAACTCAACATTTTAGTGAAGACACTAGGTAACAACTACCCTCAGGTGTTAACATTTTGCAGTCAACATTTCCACAAAAAGCTGTCTAGTCCTCCTTTTATATTTTATAGAGTATGAATTATTCATTCCCATGTAACAAGATAATTTAGCAACACATTCCCTATTTTCCCATATTCCTAGATTTAAAAGCATTCACATTTGAAGTGCTATGAAGGTTATGTTAATAAGCAATCTCTGTTGTCCTGAACTTCAGCCCCTCACTTAACATCCTGACAGACACATCCAACTGGAGATTTCTTGGCCCCTTAAAGTATGTCCAAAAGTAAGCTAGCTATTCTTTTTTTTTGTTTTGTTTTTTGTTTGTTTGTTTGTTTTAAGCTAGCTATTCTTAAAAGACCTTGCCCTCCAGGAGCACCTGGGTGGCCCAGTCGGTTAAGCATCCAACTTCGGCTCAGGTCAGGATCTCACAGTTTGTGAGTTGGAGCCCCAGGTTGGCTTCTGCACTGACAGCTAGAGCCTGTAGCCTGCTTCAGATTGTGTCTCTTTCTCCCTCTCTGCCCCTCCCCCACTTGTGTGTGCACATTCGCTCTCTCTCAAAAATAAACTTAAAAAAAAAAAAAAAGAGCTTGCCCTCCTAACTTCCCATTTCATTAACACAATCACCATTCTCCTAGTTAACCACATCTGAAATTCAGTATTTAGCACTGAACTTGGAAGAAGAAGAGTTAGTCAGTAGTCAATGTCTGGGAAGTCTTCCTGCAAAATGTGTCAACACTGACACACTTATATTCGTTTGTGTTTCTTTAATCTTCTAAGAAAGTGGTATGTTTTTAGGGCACCTGGGTGGCTCAGTCACTTAGGCATCCAACTCTTGATTTCAGCACAGGTCATGATCTCAGGATCATGAGATTGAGCCCCCACATCAGGCTCCGTGATGGGCCTGGAGCCTGCTTGGGATTCTCCCTCTCCTTCTGCTCCCCTGCTTGCATGAACAGACACACTCTCTCAAACAAACAAACCAAAGAAAGGTATGTTTGCCATTTATTCAAATTTTATATTTTTAGTTTTATAGCTTTTTCATATGAATGCTGGCTTATTCACTAGCATTTACCCATAGTTTTTGTAACCATTTATCCGTAGTTTTTGTAACCACTACAAAGGAATCTACTTTTTATTTTACTTGCTAATTGGTTATTATTGGTATATAGAAAAACTATTCATTTTTTATACTCTCTTTATAGCCAGTCACCACTTTGAACTAATCACTAGTTCTTACAGTTTTTCAGATGTTATATTTTTTGTATAGGCAATCATATCTGCAAAAAAAATTATTCCTTCTTAATTTGTGTATAATTCCTATTTCTCCACCTTAAAGGAATCTAAGGCCTCCACCACAATGAAGAACAGTGGAAACAGCAGGCATCCTTGTTGGTTCCTGAAATATAATTTATATGAATATTTTTTTTCAGTAAACACTACACACAATGTGAGGCTCAAACTCACAACCCCGAGATCAAGACTCACATGCTCTCATGACTGAGCCAGTCAAGAGTCCCTAATTCAAATACCTTTAAACTTTCTCAACTAAATGTATGTTTCAGTAGGTTTCTGCCTTCTTCCTCAGATGACAATACTTCCCAAATGGTTATCTTGTGTCTAACCTCTTCCCTCTTATTTTTTTTTTAATATTTATTCATTTTTGAGATAGAGTGTGAGTGGGGGAGGGGCAAAGAGAGAGGGAGACACAGAATTGGAAGCAGGCTCCAGGCTCTGAGCTGTCAGCACAGAGCCCAACACAGGGCTCAAACTCACGGACTGTGAGATCATGACCTCACCTGAAGTCAAATGCTTAATTGACTGAGCCACCCAGGTGCTCCTAACCTCTTCCCTCTTAAATTTAGCCTACATACTCATACCATGAACCCAATTTATGATAATTCTCATAAAATAAAATAAAAACTTCAATAGCTTCTACTGAAAATAGGTGAAGCTCTTTTAGCCTTGCACTCTTGGCCATAATTTTACTAATTTTATTCATCCCTATCACCCTCACATACTGTATGGTCCACCCATAATGTGCTGTATAACCAAGAGTCTATACGCTCTGTGAGATCAGAGGGCCTTTGAAGACATGGCAATATCTTATTCACTTTGTATTTACTACAACACCTAGTATAATGATTTGCTGACCAAATGTTTTCTAAAAACCATTCACCTCCTTAATTAGCTAATGCTAACTAGTGCATTCTCTATAATAGGTAAATAAACACTTTACAATTTTATAATAGGGGCTAATTACTCACTGTAATAAGGTCATCTCTCGCTCTGAGGACTTTGAGCCTTGCTTGATTCATCAAATTAGACATCTGACTGCAAAAGATATGGAAAAATAGTAGCAGTACAGCATAAAAATACAGAAACTGTAGAAAAAATACACAGCTTCCTACATACGCACAAATACTCCTCTTTGCATATACTCGAGTGGCTTCTATAAACTTATTTTCAAAGATAAAGAAGCACTTTTATATCAGTTATTCCAACTTTTTTTTCAATAATCCTGTGAAGCTTCCATTTTCACAAAGGAAGGAAAATAATTAAGCAACTTGCCCAAGGTGAGAAAAGTGTAAGTTGGTCCAGTTAAGACTTGAATCCATACCTCCCTGACTCCAAAGCACATGCTCTGTCTTTTGTCCCACTGACTTTTCAAAGCTTCCTTAGCTAATATTGTGACCAGGATCTACTTACATTTTCTTCTGCTGCTCAATCTGCTTTTCTTTCTTCTCATAGTATTCCATAATCTTCAGTCTTTGGGTTTGCACAAGACGACCTTTCTCAATGTTGAACTCTTCCTCTGCCTACCAAGGAATTAATTATTATTAATTCATTACAGCAGATCTGGAGTTTTATTTTAAGCAGCTGGTAACCAGAGGTACTTGCTTATAATTATCGTTTTCCATATCAAACATAGGAAGTTTATTATGACTTGTCTTCAAGAATTATTTCTAATTTACTTAAAAGAGATAACCAGGGGCGCCTGGGTGGCGCAGTCGGTTAAGCGTCCGACTTCAGCCAGGTCACGATCTCGCGGTCCGTGAGTTCGAGCCCCGCGTTGGGCTCTGGGCTGATGGCTCAGAGCCTGGAGCCTGTTTCCGATTCTGTGTCTCCCTCTCTCTCTGCCCCTCCCCCATTCATGCTCTGTCTCTCTCTGTCCCAAAAATAAAATAAACGCTGAAAAAAAAAAAAAAAGAGATAACCATTGATTTTCATCATAAATGATGAACCAGAAAACTAAAAACCTGATCAAAAATAATCATACCCAGTGGTGCCTGGCTGGATCAGTTGGTAGAGCATGCCACTCTTGATCTAAGGGTCCTAAGTTCAAGCCCCACGTTGGGTGTAGAGCCTACTTAAACTAAAAATTAAAAAAAAGAAAAAGAAAAAGGATAATAGTACCTACCCACAAAGTCATAAAGTATATATTGATAGAAGGTTTTGTATGTGAAAAAAATCATTGGGGCGCCTTGGTTGAGCATCCGACTTCCGCTCAGGTCATGATTTTGTGGTTCATGGGTTTGAGCCCCGCATCAGGCTCTCTGCCATCTGTGTGGAGCCCACTTAATATCCTCTGTACCCCAGCCTCTCTCTGAACCTCCCCAACTCACACTCACTCTCTCTCAAAAATAATAAACATAAAAAAAAATCATTATGTATTCTAAATTTAATCCATTTGCTTACTAGGGGGCTAATGAAAAGAACACAGAATTTGGAGTTTAGAAGATCTGGGTTACTGCCTAAAGAATCTGGTCAAGTAATCTCAGTTTTAGTCCTCCCTTATAAAAATAAAAGAATTATAACAGCATTCTTGCCTCCATTGATCAGAAAAATAAGATGAATCTAACAGTCGTTTTAAAATTATAAATTAGGGGTGCCTCAGTCAGTTAAGTGGCCAACTCTTGGTTTCGGCTCAGGTTATTATCTCACAGTTCATTGAGTTTGAGACCCGCATTGGGCTCTGTGTAGACAGTGTGGACCCTGTTTAGGATTCTCTCTTCCTCCCTATTTCTCCACCCCTCCCACGTGCTCTCTCTAAATAAATAAACTTTTAAAAAACTTAAAAAGAAAAAAACAAGCACAAATTAATGAAAAAGCAAAATAACAACATAAAAATACTACACCTCTTTAAAAAAAATTTTTTTTAATGTTTATTTATTTTTGAGAGAAAGAGAGAGACAGACAGAGTGTGAGCAGGGGAGGGGCAGAGAGAGGGAGACACAGAATCTGAAGCAGGCTCCAGGCTCTCAGCTGTCAGCACAGAGCCCAACATGGGGCTCAAACCCATGAACTGTGAGATCATGACCTGAGCCGAAGTCAGACCCTCAGTCAACTGAGCCACCCAGGCGCCCCAATACTACACCCTCCTTAACCAGCTATCATAATTACCCATAGATGCTAAATGTCTAGATTCCAGATTCCATGAGAAAATTAACCCATTACTTTTCTACTCCCTACCATAAAATTTCAGGACACTTATTGACAATCAGGATGTTTAGAAAGGAAAGTTTATTTTTTAATATTAAAGATAAGAGCTATTTGGAGTGCCTGGGTGGCTCAGTTGGTTAAGTGTCCAACTTTGGCTCAAATCATGATCTCATGGTTCCTGAGTTCAAGCCTCACATTGAGTCTCGAATCACGGCATCGGGCTCTGCTGTCCACACAAAGCCTGCTTCGGATCCTCTGTCCCCCTCTCTCTCTGCCTCTTCCCCGCTCATGTTCTCTCTCTCTCAAAAATAAACATTAAAAAAATATTTAAAAAAGAGAAAAGATATTCTTAGCAGTCCTATGTGATGCGTTGTTAAACAACTAGTAAAATTACTCCTTACCAAAGCAAAAACAATACGAAATTTTGATAATTTCTTAAACCTGGAAAAGGAAATCTCACCTTTGCATCTATTTCTTCTGCTTTCTCATTGGCTTCCTGTTCAATAAAAGCCATCATATGCTTAATCTGTAAGAAAAAAATGAAAAGATTATTTTATTTTTGAGTATAACAAGAAAAGAAAATGTACCTATCTTTTCTGATTCATTCAACAATCAATCATTATTGAATGCCTATTATGTGCCAGGCATTGTACACAAGGATAAATGAGATAATTTCTGGTCTCAGATATCTTATAATCTGGAATTTGCTCTAGCAAATGTACCAGATGCAATATTCAATATCACAGAACATTATCCTATTCTCAAAGAACTTAGAGTTTATGGGGGAGGATGGACTAAATATATACCCTCCTCTACTTCATACCCCTTTTAGCCAGGACCCTCTTTTTCTCTTTTCCATTTCTAATAAAATGGATCAAAGACCTATTTAGATTTACTTTTCCAACTTTTTAAAAAAGATTTTATTTTTAAGATTTTTTTATTTTTTATTTTTAAGTAATCTCTATACCCAACATGGAACTTGAACTTATAACACTGAGATCAAGAGTCACATGCTCTAGTGACTGAGCCAGCCAGGTGCCCCATACTTTTTCAACTTTCTTACCTTCTACTCTCAACATACTTTAATTCACTTCTACCCCTTCAGTCCACTGAAATTACTCTCATAAAATGACAATAATCTCCTAGTCCTTAAATCTTGGCCTTACCTTAATTGACATTTCAGCATCTCTTGTTATGTTGACCAATCCTCCCTTCTTAAACAATCTCTTCCTTTTGACTTCCTTGTTCTCCTTCAGTGCCTCTGCCTCCTAGACTGCTCTTTTTTAGATATCCTACTCACAGCAACCTAAATCCAAAACACTCACTGATGAACTGTTAACCACTCCCTGCCCCCAACTTTGATCTCTATCTGGAGGATTAGTACAACATTCAACTTTGACTCTTCCTTGTACCTCAGTCCTCACATCCAATCAACCACCAAGTCCAATCAATTCTCTCTTCCAATGGTTCTTTTATTTGTCCACATCTCTCTACCTTCTTAGCCACTATCCTAGTCTTTGCTATCACTATCTCTCAGCTGAATTATTACCACAGCTTCCAAATCTGTCTACTGGCCTCCAGCCCTGTTTCCTCTTTCATCAACTCTACACTGCAACCAGAAAGATCCTTTAAAAAATGTTGGTCTCATCACATATCACATTCCCCCACACCCCAACTTGCTTTATGATCAAGCTCAAAGATTTTAGAAGGTACATGATCTGGTCAATGCTTACCTTGCCAGCATTATATGAAAAATAACTTTCACCACTCGCCACTCTTCAGACTCTTGGTTCCTATCCTACTAAACTTATTTCAGTTTTTCTGTTCCTTGAGTTCACCACTCTCTCCCTCATTTCCGAGATTTCAAATATGTTGTTCCTTCCACTTGGAATACTCTTCCTCCTGCTTCATCTAGCTAACTTCTTGGGATTCAGCTTGCTTAACTGCCTTTGGAAAATCTTTTCTGAATTTCTCACCTACATGCATCTAGGGCACTCCACACTTCCTCTACCTAAATACATATTCATAATTCCTTGCTTACTTGTCCCTATCCACAACTAAACTATAAGGTGAGGTCCTTGTTAAAGGGCTTTAGAGCTCTGGCTACAGAGAATAAAGTCCACTGAAGTCTTCTGAATGGGGCTTGGGGTGACTGATCCAATTTAGACTCATAAATGAAGTATTGTCTCCAGTGAAGATGTAAAATACACCCAAGTGAATATACAAGTAACACAGCTCACCAAACTCACTAGTAGTTTCATTTCATAGGGGCTCTATATGAAAGAAATGATGAATAAAAAAAAAAGCTGATTTTAAAAACATCAATAAGCTCTAGGTTAATTCATTGTGTTTATTAATTCTCCCATCTAAGGTAAGCTCCATGAGTACTGAGATCTTGTCTTTTATATCATCATAACTTCAGAAGGGAACAACTGCCACTACAGTGGGTAATCAATAAACATTTGTGAATGAATGAGAACCTGCTGGGTATTTTAAGCCTGTTGAGATATCCCAAGTACTTTTTATTTTTATATAAATATATTTTACTTAAAAAAATTTTTTTTAATGTTTTTATTTATTTTTGAAGGAGAGAGACAGAGCATAAACGGGGGAGGAGCAGAGAGAGAGGGAGACACAGAATCTGCAGCAAGCTCCAGGCTCTGAGCTGTCAGCACAGAGCCCAACGCGGGGCTCGAACTCACGAACCATGAGATCATGACCTGAGCTGAAGTCGGATGCTTAACCGATTGAGCCACCCAGGCGCCCCTATATTTTTTTAAATGTTTATTTATCTTTGAGAGGGAGAGACAGTGTGAGTGGGGGAGGGGCAGAGAGAGAGAGAGAGAGAGGGAGAGAGAGAGACAGAGACAGAGAGACAGAACTCGAAGCAGCCTGAGCTGTCAGCGCAGAGCCTGATGCAGGGCTCGAATCATGAGATCATGCTTAGTTGGATGCTTAACCAACTGAGCCACCTATGCGCCATCCCCCCAGTACATTTTAGAGTTTAACAATCTGGAAACAATTCCCAGCTTCTCCATATACCACAAAGATATCATAAAATTAAGGTACACACAGATGTACAAAAGTGAGTCAAGATTTGTTTTACAATAAGGTGAACATACTTAACACTACTGAACTATACACTTAAAAATGGCTGAGTAAGTTTGTTTTATATATTTTTTAAAAAGTGTATTAATAGGGGCACCTGGGTGGCTCAGTCGGTTGAGCGTCTGACTTCGGCTCAGGTCATGATCTCACGGTCCGTGAGTTCAAGGCCCGCGTCGGGCTCTGTGCTGACAGCTCAGGGCCTGGAGCCTGTTTCAGATTCTGTGTCTCCCTCTCTCTCTCTGACCCTCCCCCGTTCATGCTCTGTCTCTGTCTCAAAAATAAATAAATGTTAAAAAAATTTTTTTTAAATGAAAAAAAATAATATAATATAAAGTGCATTAATAATACAAGCTCATGCCATCAAAGTCTTAAAGAAAACACAGTATGGTTTTAAAAGGTAAGATTTCCTTTTTATCAAAATTCTTAGCAGCTACCCTATGCTTGAGGAACCAAAATAAGTATGATAATCAGAGCCTATTTCATAGATAATACAATACTTATGAAGTCTCAGGCCTTGAAATATTTGTAGTACCTAATCCAGAGATACATTGTATAGAAAAACTGTGACCCTGCTAAAAGCATTAACCCCCACAGATTTGTGTGTGTGTTCACGGTAAGGAATCTTATCTCCACACGTTCAGTTTGAAGCCTTACTGAACTCAGTTTGGAATTTTAAAGTAGTTAGTTTAAATACAGTAATCAAAACAGGTGTTTATAAATGCCACAAGGCATGGGCCTGTAGAGGTGAACTCTGATTCAAACCTGCATTATCGGCCTTTATCACTCATGGTGGACCCTCTGCTACCAGATTTGACTAGATCAGCACAGCCTAGAGCAAAACACACTCATTTTAACCCAGATCAGAGAACCTGTTTACAGCCAACATGATCATATTCTGTCTTCAGGAATTCCAACAAGAGAAATAGTGAAACCCTTCAGGACATTTAACTCCGCCCCTAAGGCAGAAAAATCTGGCCTTTAGAAAATACTTTTCTTCTTCCTGCTAACCCTACTAGGTTTTAAGTTTTTTGAAGTCAGATTCCTTCGAAAATTTAATGAAATAACCATACTCCCCACATAAAAACAAATATATATAAATTTTTTTTTTTAGATTTGTTTATTTTTGAGATATAGAGAGACAGAGTAAGAGCAGGGGAGGGGCAGAGACAGAAGGAGACACAGAATTTGAAGCAGCCTCCAGGCTCCCAGTTGTCAGCACAGAGTCCCATGCCAGGCTCGAACTCACAAACCGTGAGATCATGACCTGAGCCAAAGTCGGATGCCCAACCACCTAAGCCACCCAGGCACCCCTACATAAATATTTTAATACAATAGGGAAGACATCAGGGAATCCTCTATTTATAAACACTTACTACATGCTTGGTGCCTGGCCTATTCACTGCTGCAAATACAGGGAACAAAATACACTGCCCTTATGGAGCTTAGAGTGTGGAGAGGCAGAGAACAGATTTCTTCACCTTTCAATTTTACAGAAAAAAACAAATAGTTTCAATCTAAGGAAATATACCACTTTATCTTTATAATATATTTTTCCTGGGGAAGCCTTATTCTTCAATAAGTAGGGTAGGAAAAAGATGAAGGAACAAGTGGAAGAAGAGAATCAGCACTGTAATTGTGACTACTAGAAGGTATGGAAGGCACAGTACTTTTCCACTGCACCAAGTTTCTCCTATAGTAAAAATCATAAATAGCAGTTTATATGTTAAAAACCCCATTGTTTGGTAAGAATATTGTTAAGATTTCTTAATCTTCTCCATAGACACTATTTTTGTTACACGATTTCCCCTTTATGATTAGCATAAGACCACTGATGAAGAAACACTTCATTCTTAGTGCATACTAGATTAAAATGCAGAGTCATTTCCTAGGAAAAGGAAAAAATATTTTATTGGTCACTTAAGATTCATAAGGCAGTGAGTGAGCTTTAGTCAGAGAATTTTCCTAGTACTTCAAAAAAGAAATGGACTTAGTTCTCTAAATTACCTAAAGATTAAATTGCAGGCTTAAGCTTCTTTCTCTGAAAAACCTTTTGGCAATATGACTACTAAATTCAAGGACCCTGGTTGCAAAGTATCTATGCAGGGCAAATGGAAACCACTTTTTCCTGTTACTTACAGGACTATCAATGCCAATATATTATCCTGGGAGACTTTCAAATTATAACTTTCTCAATGCCTACAAACTCGAAGGTATGACACCTCAAAAATACAAAAACAAAAAACCCCTAAAGTTTCCCAGGACTGTTTATACACTTGCAAAAATAATGTAGGTTCACGACTTCCATCATTTTTTTCCACTGACCTGGACTTACTTACTTTATGCCAAACACTGGCGCTGGAGTTCATAAATGTTAAGAGAGGAATTCTGCATTATGATTAATAAATATTTACAAAATATTAACGTACACACTTACTGAGAGAGCAACCATTACAATTCATTATGATAGAGGGGATTCTTCCAAGATGAAGATAAACAGTTCATAAAATGAATGACCTCAAAACAACATTGGAAGCAGCGGTCTCCCATCAGCACTTTATCCTACTGTGAACCCTTCTCCCAGGGTTAAAAATCAAACGAAAAAGAGGTTTTTAATCCTTGCATTCAATTTGCATTTCAACCCTTGTTTTCAATTCTCTGCTCTAACAACCACAGCGAGTACCCTGGGAAAATAGGAAATGCCGAGGTGGGAGGCAAAAAGCCAGCAGCACATCAAGGAGGCGGCACGCGAAACCCCAGCTGAAGACATAAGGCTGTGAGTCAAACCTCCTTCCCGCAGACAGACCACTAAGCCCCGGGGACTTGAGGTAAGGGACCCCTCCTTCGGCATCTGGGCTGCCCGAGGCCCGCGTCCTCCCTGAGCCGGGTTCCAGCCCGTCACCCAGGGACCGACGCTGCGACTACGCCAGACCCAACCGCAGGCCCTCACCTGCTTTTGCACGTCAGCATCGCTGAGAGCCATAGCGAAAGTGGTGCTAGGCCGGAGGGACACTGGCTGGAACGCGATTAGAACAGGGAGGTAAAAGGAAGGGGAAAAGAAAACCCGGCGCAGGTTTCGGCTTCCTTTGCTTTATAACTCCAGCTTCCGGTTCCTGCCAGGTGACGGCACACTCCCGCCCTTCTCAGCCAGTGGGAAAAGAGCTGGTTCGGGGAAGTCCCGCCCTGGCCCCGCCCTTCCCTGGCTGGGCGCCTGCGCGGGCAGTCCTTCTTGGTTCAGTCCCAGTTCCTTTGGTCACGGGCTCGTGACTTCCGAGCTGTTTTCTTCAAAAGCCTCTTCCTCGGTAGAAGGGAGAGAATGGGAGTTCTGGTGTCTGCAATTAGTTGAATTATGTGAGTTTTTGTAGCCTTATAGCCCTTGAATTTTTTTTAGGTTTAAATTTTTAGCACAAAATCAGAACTTATTATTTTGCTTTCTTGGCCTTAATGAAAGCAAATTTCACCAATATTTTATTAATGGATTTTATTTTTAGAAAAGCTTTAGATGTACAGAAAAATTAAGCAGATGAAACAGGGTTTTCGTGTATCTTTCTCCCCCTCACACACTGGTTACTGTATTAACATCTTACATTACTATGGCACATTTGTTCCAATTAATTAAGCAATATTGATGTATTGACCCAAGTCCATCATTTATTCGGATTTCTTTAGTTTTAACCTAGTGCGCTTATTCTTTTTCAGGATCCCATCCAGGATACTGTGTTTCATTTAATTGTCATGTCTCCTAAATTTGGTGGGTGTGAATGTTAACTCAACTTTTCCTTTTTGATGACCTTGACAACTTTGAGGGATACTAATTAGGTATACTATAGGATGTACGGCTCTTGGAATTTTTCTTATGATTGGTCAGTGGTTTCGGTTGGAAGATTACAGGGGTAAAGTGCCATTTCATCACATAATACCTAGGATTCATGCTGTCAGTATGATTTTTGAGGGGTGCCTGGCCGGCTGCCTCTGAGGAGCATGTGACTTGTGGTCTCAGAGTGGTGAGTTCAAGCCCCACACTGGGTGTAGAGATTACTTAAATAAAAATTAAAAAAAAATTTTTTTAATTTTTTTTAATGTTTATTTTTGACAGAAACAGAGCATGAGTGGGGAGGGGCAGAGAGAGAGGGAGACACAGAATCCAAAGCAGGCTCCAGGCTCCCAGCCTTTGGCACAGAGCCCAATACGGGGCTCGAACTCACAGACCGCGAGATAATGAGCTGAGCTGAAGTCGGACGCTCAACCGACTGAGCCACCCAGGTGCCCCCGAAATTTAAAAATTTTTAAAAATACTATTTTTGATTGCTGATGCCTACTTTGGTCACATGGCAGCTTTCTCCGTTAAAGTTAAACGTTTTTCCCTTTCCATACTGTAATCTTGGGAAGGAAGTACTATGTGAAGTGCACACGTAAGGAGTGAGAAGTTATTCTCCACTTCCTTAAAGGTGGAATATGTACAGAATTTATTTGGAATTCTTTTTTTTTTTAATTTTTTTTTTAACGTTTTTATTTATTTTTGAGACAGAGAGAGACAGAGCATGAATGGGGGAG
The DNA here is from genome assembly GCF_007474595.2 of Lynx canadensis. NCBI lineage: Eukaryota > Metazoa > Chordata > Mammalia > Carnivora > Felidae > Lynx > Lynx canadensis. Next base: position 34,438,256 of record NC_044309.1, on the reverse strand, counting down.
GGGCAGAGAGAGAAGGAGACACAGAATCGCAAGCAGGCTCCAGGCTCTGAGCCATCAGCCCAGAGCCCGACGCGGGGCTTGAACTCACAGACCGTGAGATCGTGACCTGAGCCAAAGTCGGATGCTTAACTGACTGAGCCACCCAGGCGCCCCAAGAATTTATTTGGAATTCTGAATGAGCCTATGCCTTTTCCAACATCATTCCCAAGACCCGCTTAAAGGGAATTATTCAGAAAATTAGGGCAGAAATTTCCACAGATTTGTTTGCCTCAAGCCCCATTTTCCCCCCAACTGTAAGACAAGAACTTTTGAGGGGCACCTGGGTGGCTCAGTTGGTTAAGCATACCACTCTTGATTTCAGCTCAGGTCATGATCATACAGTTTGTGAGTTTGAGCCCCGGATTCTCTCTCTCTCCCTCTCTGCCCTCCCTGGCTCGCATACCCTAAATGAATGAATGAATGAATGAATGAATGAATGAATAAACAAACAAACACATATGTACATACATACATACACTAACTAACTTAAATTGTAAACAATTTTATAGGGGTGCCTGGATGACCCAGTCGGTTAAACTTCTGACTTTGGCCTTTGGCTCAAGTCATGATCTCACAGTTCGTGAGTTTAAGCCCCGCTTTGGGCTCTCTGCTGTCAGTGCAGAGCCTGATTCAGATCCTTTGTCCCCCTCCCCCACCTCTCTGCCCCTACTTCACTCTGGAGCGGGTGAGTGCACTTGTGCTCCCTCCCTCTCTTTCTCAAAAATAACTAAAACATTAAGCATTTTTTTTTTAATTTTTTTTTCAACGTTTATTTATTTTTGGGACAGAGAGAGACAGAGCATGAATGGGGGAGGGGCAGAGAGAGAGGGAGACACAGAATCCGAAACAGGCTCCAGGCTCTGAGCCATCAGCCCAGAGCCCGACGCGGGGCTCGAACTCACGGACCGCGAGATCGTGACCTGGCTGAAGTCGGACGCTTAACCGACTGCGCCACCCAGGCGCCCCGCATTTTTTTTAATCTTTATTTAAAAAAATGACTTTTGAAAATTTGTTTATTTTTAGGACAGACTCCTAGCAGTAGAATTATAGGTCGAAAGGTACATACATTTTTATTACCAACTTTTTATTTTGAGGAAATTTCAAATATAATAAGTTGTAAGAACAATGCAATAAACTCCATTCATCTGCATTCACCAATTGTTAACATTTTGCTGTATTTGCTTTATCACTTTTCATCAATCAAATTCAGGAAATTTAACAAGTCCATTATCAGATTTTTCCATATGTCCCACCAATATCCTCTGTAGCATTTTTTTTCCTGATCCAGGATGCAGTCCAAGATCACCTACTGTATTATCATGTCTTTTTAGTCTCCTTTAATACGGAATGGTTCTTCAGACTTTGTCTTTCCTGATAGTGACATTTTTGAAGAGTTCCACACATTTGATACTGATACTTTTCTCATAATTAGATTCAGGTTATGCATTTTGGAAGGAGCACTACATCTGTGATATTGTATCCTCAGTGCATCACATCAGAAAACCACATTTCAGTTTGTCCTTTAATGAGAATGGTACACACATTTTTAAGGCTCTTAATACATGTTGCCAAATTGTTTTCCAGCTGTACTGGTATACAGTGATCTTTATAGTATGTGATGGATTGGTGCACATATTTGAAAACATTGGTAATGTTGGATAAGGGAAGGATTCGGCCACTAACAGACCAATAGAAATCCGTGCAGTTGACCTTAACTTGATCAGTATTGTAATCAACTGAGCTAAACCAGTTGATAGGTGTATTTCTCTCATCTTGTTAGTTATTGTATTAATAACTTCATTCTTTGCCATCTCAGAAGACAGATTTCCAGGATTATGCCTCTTTCTAGCATCCCTAGGGCAGGGTGAGGTAGTATTCATTCATTTGAATTACAATCCCTCTTCCCATTTAATTTTTACAATGTTCTGCAAATAACAGGGTTGGGGAGTGAGAGCAGCAATCTAATGCCACATGTCTAATCATTTGTGAAATTAATGTCTGTAACAGATCAATGTGTTTTAGGTTTATGGAAAACAGTGTGCTGATTTTTATGATTTGTTATTAATTTGAGACAATAAAAAATATAGAAAAATACAAAGAATAATTTCAATATTCATGTAGCATGTACCAGCACCCAGAATCAACAAATAATATTTTTCACATTTACTTTAAGACTTCATTTCTAAAGTTAAATAGTGTTACAGATATAGTTGACATTCCCTTTTGTGCAACTTTCTCCTCCTCTATGTTAATGCTCTTTATAACTAGTTTCTGCAGTATTTTGCTGATTCACCAAGGAATGGACCAGGTCCTGTCTGGTAAGAATATGTGTAAGCTTCATAGAGACAGTCTCTGGAGTGGAAAAGTTATTATAAGTACAATAAAAGGTTAACTAGTTGGTAGTTTTCTAAATCCAATCTCTTAGGTCTTGTGAAGCTTTTTTATTTTATTTTATTAATGTTTATTTTATTTTTGAGGGAGAGCGCATGAGGGAGAGAGGCAGAGAGAGAGGGGGACAGGCTCCTTCAGGCTCTAACTCAGGAACCATGAGATCATGACCTGAATCAAAGTCAGCCGCTCAACCAACTGAGCCATCCAGGCGCCCCTTGTGAAGCTCTTTTATATTGATTGATTGATTGATTGATTGATTGATTGGAGAGCACAAGCAGGGGAGGGGCAGAGAGAGGGGACAGAGGATCCCAAGTGGGCACTGCACTGACAAGCTGACAGCAGCGAACCTGATGTGGGGCTGGATCTCATGAACTGTGAGATCATGACCTGAGCCAAAGTTGGACACTCAACTGATTGAGCCACCCAGGTGCCCCAGAAGCTTTTTTAAAACAGCTTTTCAGATGGGGGTGCCTGGGTGGCTCAGTCATTTGAACATCCGACTCTTGATTTCTGCTGGGGTCATGATCCCAGGGTCAGCCGTGGGATTGAGCCCTGCGTTGGCCTGGTGCTGAGTGTGAAGCCTGCTTGTGATTCTGTCTCTCCCCCAACCTCTCTCTCTCTCTCTCTCTCTCTCTCAAATTAAAAAAAAAAATTTTAAAACAGATTTACAGATAAATTCCAAAAATCCCACTCCTAGATGAGCCTAAATATACTTATGGCTTCACAAAATCACTGTCCTAGATTCCCGTCGGGTTAGTCACAGAAATTGTCTCACCTGCTCCCAAGCTGAGACTTCAGTCTGTGTCTTAGATGTTGAATCAGCAGAATAGATAAAGTAACTCTTGAACTGGTTTGCTGGGGAGGACACACAGAGAGACTAGAGGTAAATGTAAATCCTCTTAGGGTACCTGGCTGGCTCAGTCACTAGGGCACATGACTCTTGATCTGGGGTTTGTGAGTTTGAGCCCCATGTTAGGTGTACAGATCACTAAAAAAAATAAACTTGGGGTGTCTGGGTGGCTCAGTTGGTTAAGCCTCTGACTTCGGCTCAGGTCCTGATCTCACAGTTCATGAGTTCAATCCTCATGCTGGGCTCTGTGCTGACAGCTCAGAGCCTGGAGCCTGTGTGTATCCCTCTCTCTCTGTCCCTGCCCCGCCCACGCTCTGTTATTCTCTCAAAAATAAATAAACATTAAAAAAAATAAAAATAAACTTAAAAAAAGTGTAAGTCACCTCTCTCTTTGAATGTTGAAAAATTAGGTGTTCTTTTTAAGATTTTATTTTTAAGTAATCTCTACACCCAATGTGGGTGCGGCTCAAACTCACAACCCTGAGACCCAAGAGTTGCATGCTCTATCAACTGAGCCAGCCAGGCGACTCTTGAAGAATTAATTTTAAAAAGAAAAAGCAAATGATACCAGAACACAGTGAAACTCTAATTTAGGTGCCCACACTTCTTACCCCTTTCCAGCTAATTTCCTACATAACAGAAAGAGTGGTTTAAAACCTAGATGGCAGAGCACCTGGGGAGCTCAATCGGTTAAACATGACCCTTGATTTTGGTTCCTAATCTCACTGTTCTGGAGTTTGAGCCCCACCTGGGGCTCTGTGCTGTCACATCATGGGGCCTGCTGGGGATTCTGTTTCCCTCTCTCTCTGCTCCTCCACCTTCCTTCCTCTCTCTCTCTCTCTCATTCAAAAATAAATAAACATAAAAAAAACAAAACAAAACTAGGGGCGCCTGGTGGCTCAATCGGTTACAGGTCCGACTTCGGCTCAGGTCATGATCTCACAGTTCGTGAGTTCAAGCCCCACATCAAACTCAGAGCCTGACAGGTCAGAGCCTGGAGCCTGCTTCAGATTCTGTGTCTCCCTCTCTCCCTGTCCCTCCCCCATTCACACTCTGTCTCTCAAAAATGAATAAAAAACAAAACAAAACAAAAAAACTAGATGGCATCTAGTAACTCCCTAATTTATAACCCTCTAATGGTTTCCAATTGCTTGAGAACACTTTACAGCTCACATGGTCTGTGTGAGTGCTGCCCAATCTGACCCTGTCTGCTTCTCTGACCTCATTGCTCCTCTTCCCTTTGCTCACCACCTTATAGCTTTACTGGTTTCTTCTCAACTCCTGGAAAACACCAAGCTTTTTGCCTGAATTCTTTTCCTGCACTTCTCACTTAGCTTGTTTTTCCTTCTTTAAGATCTCAACTTAAAATATCACCTCCTTAGAGAAAGCTTTTCATAAAGATCCTTTCACCTTCCTTTCTATTCCAGCCCCTTGTTTACCTCAGGACATGCCACAATTAAAAAAATTTTTTCTCTTTTTGATTTTAGGTTTTTATGTGGTTTTCCAATGAAAATATCTGCTTCATAGCAGAGACTATGTATGATCTACTCATCACTGTTTTTGCAAGAATCCAGCACACTGCCTGGTAAATAGTAGGGGTTCTATAAATAATGAAAATGAGAAGGAATAAAATGACAAGTCTAGAGTTTAGATTTTATTTATTATTATTTTTTTTGAGTTTAGGCTTATTAATCACATCAGGCTACACAGTAGACTTCTGTGTAACTTATAAGATCTGTCAAAAAAACTGAAACAAAACCCCACAAACAGGGCACCTGGGTGGTCAGTCGGTTGAGCATCCGACTTTGGCTCAGGTCATGATCTGGAGGCTTGTGAGTTTGAGCCCCGCGTTGGGCTCTGTGCTGAGAGCTCAGAGCCTGGAGCCTGTTTCGGATTCTGTGTCCCTCTCTCACTCTGCTCCTCCCCTGCTTGTGCTCTGTCTCTCTCTCTCTCTCTCTCTCTCTCTCTCTCTCAAGAGTAAATAAAACATAAAAAAAATTGCTTTAAAAAACACAAAAAAACCCATAAGCTGCTGTGATTAAAGCCAAATAATACCTGTAAAAGGACCATATTATTCTATACCATTTACTGTAAAGACTATCCCTTTTCCCATTGAATTGTCTTGACACCTCTGTCGAAAATCAGTTGCCCATTCTGGACTTTCTATTCTGTTCCATTGACCTACGTTCCATCCTTATAGTATACATTCAAAAAAAATAATAATAAGGAAAAACAGCAAACCTTAAAACTGGAAGCAATTTGAAAGAAATGAACCTAACCACCTATCAAATTTGTAACATAACCATAGAGAATTATTTCATGTGGCTTAAAATTTACATACAATAATCTGCAGAGACTTACAAAGTACAATTAGACGAATTCTGATGCCTGTGTGATCAAGATACAATTTCCACCACCCTAGAAAGTTCCTTTCTAGTCAGTCCCAGACTCTCTGCCTCCAGGCAGCAGTGTGCTGATTTCTATAACCATTGACTAATTTTGCTTATTCCTGAAATTCATGTAATTGGAATTACATAATTTGTACATTTTATGTCTGGCTTCTTTCACTCAACACAATGCTTTTGAGATTAATTCATATTGTCACATGTAATATTAACCTTAAAAATAAAACTGTCAGGGTTTTTTTGTTTTGCCAGCAAAAATGGGTTTATTCAGAAATTGCAGAGAATTGCAATTCAGGACATTCAAGCTCTGGCAAATCCAGAGAACAAAGGAGAGGACTGCTCTTTATTATAGAGGAAAATGGCTAGATGGGATATTATACTGGCTCAGTCAGAAGAGCATGAAGCTCTTGACCTCAGGGACATGAGTTAGAACCCCATGTTGGGTGTAGGGATTACTAAATAAAAACAAAAAACAAAGTAACTCCACTCAGTAAACCGGGAGTTCCAAGTATAGTAGAGTAGCTTTTCTTTAGCTAAGTTGTGACCATCTCTCATTGGCTCATTTGTTGCCGAGGGAAGGGAAAAACCTATCCTTCTTCTACTGGGGTAGTAAGGTAGTATGGACTTGCAAAGTACCCCCTCTTCCTTTTTTTTAAATTTTACTTTTTTTAAGTTTATTTATTTTGAGAGAAAGAGAAAGAGCAAGCAGGGGAGTGGCAGAGAGAAAGGGAGAGAGAATACCAAGCAGGATTTGCACTGATAGCAAGGAGCCCAACACAGGGCTTGACTTCAGGAACCATGAGATCATGATGTGAGCAGAAACTAAGAGTTGGACACTTAATTGACTGAGCCACCTAGGCACTCCTTGTTTTTATTTTATTTTAAAGATTTTAAGTAATTTTCACACCCAATGTGGAATTGGAATTCACAATCTAGAGATCAAGAGTCACAAGCTCTAACAACTGAGCCAGCCAGCGCCGCCCCCCCCTCCCCCCCAACCATTGGATCAGCAATTGACAGATTGATAGGGCATGAGAGCTCCCCCTTCTGGCTTCTTACTCTATTTTATCTATTTATTTTTTAAGGTTTTTGTTTGTTTTGAGGTTTGGGTTTTGTTTTTGTTTAATAATCTATACACCCAACATAGAGTTCTAACTCACGACCCTGAGATCAAGAGCTTCATGCTCTGCCGACTGAGACAGCCAGGCACTCCCTCTATTTTAAATGAGGTTTCCATTTGTTAATTTTCACAATATCACAATATTTTTGTTTTATTATTGAATAATTTCCATTGTGTGAATATGCTTGAAAAAATGTTATTAAAAATAAAACTAGGAAACTAATAAAATATGTAACAGCCAAATGCATGATCCTGGTTAAAACAAACAAACAAACAAACAAAAAAGTTATTGGGGCCCTGGCTGTCTCAGTTGGAGTACGCAACTCTCCATCTGAAGGTCCTGAGTTCACACCTCACATTGAATGTAAAGCCTACTTAAAAAAAAAAAAAAAGCCTATAAAAACCACTACTTGGACATTGAGGAAATTCATTTATTTTTTTTTCTGTAAGTGTTTATCATTGAAGAAAAAAACACAGCAGCAAGTTCTGTGTTGGCTTCAACAAGACCCGATTTTTAACATACCTACAACACTCCAAAATTGAAGTCAACACAGTCATTACTACAAATTACTTGTTGAAACAATCCATCCTGAAGAGAAAGGAAGTTAGGAAAAAGAATTTAAACAATTGGACATTGAAGAAATTTAAATATCAACTGGTTATTAGGTACTATTAGGTAGGTTTTTTTTTTGTTTTTGTTTTGTTTTGTTTTGTTTTTTAATCTGTGTCCTTTTGGATTGGAGACACCAGGAACACCCAGGGTTCCACAGGAACCCTTCAAAAAAAATTTTTTTTTAATTTTATTTAAATCCAAGTTAGTTAACATATAGTGACTCTTAGAGAATTATTGATCGTTTTACTAGCTCACTAAGCTTTTCTTGGCAAATCTGTCCAATTTGTCAACTAATGGCACTTACTGTTCCCTCAGTCACTCAGGCTTAAAGCCTGTTATGACACCAGCTCCAACCTTTTTGCTTCCACCCCCACTCGTCCTCATATCAGTTCAGGTTTTCATCACTTTTTTCCACAACTTTGTTGAGACATAACTCACATACCATACAATTCACCTATTTAAAATGGTTTCAAGTATATTCAGAGGGTGTACAACCATCAAAAATCAATTTGAGAACATTTTCATCATCTCCCTTCAAAAAACGCTGTACTCATTAGCTGTCACTCCTTATTAGGTTTTCATCACTTCTTATCTGGCTCCTTATAACAGTCTTCTAATTCATCATCTTCAGCGCTTTCCTTCTTTCAATTTATTTCATGTACACCAGACAATTCGGTTTCCCTAAAGCATGGTTTAGATATTACACCTTCTTAACTAGATACCTTCTGTGACTCCCCCCAAAGGACATTTGGATTCAAGTAAATAAACACCCATTATTACACATTCTGTTCTGGCATTGTGCTAGGTGCTGTGAGCAAAATGGATATTACTGAAGACTTTCTTTACTGCATAGTGTCTGTGCTTTATGGACCCTCCGCCTAGAATGCCCTCTTTACCCCCACCCACCCGCAACCGCTAGAAAACTTTCCCAACTTTCAAGGACCGTCTTCCCCGACAAATGGCTGCGAACTCTGCAGCTCTCTTGAACTCTCCAGACGCTTCTCTAACCCGTTCGCTTGCACACACTTAAACCTCAATACTTGTTAGCCCAACACATCCCCAGAACGTTCTGCAAAAGGAGCAATGCTCCTTTCCGCGGGAACGGCCAGCCTCTCTCCCCACACGATTGGTTCTTCAATATCCCAATACCCTTTCTCTAGCCATCAAAGACCTCCGCCCCCCGAATCATAGACGTGAGCGACTCCTGGTAAGAGCGGGCTAAGAGAGGTCGGCTCTTCCGGGTCACATCTGCGAAGACATCTCCGGACCTCTATGATTCGCGCTTCCGCTCGGAAGAACAGCACAACCTCTCTTCCGGCGTTCCTCTGCGCTCCCGGCCCGCCCCGACGCTGTCGGTGACGGAAGCACGCCGGGGGTGACCTCACCTTCCAACATGGCGGCGGCGGTAGATTAGGGCCGCGGGTCGAAGCAGCCACCGCCGCTGGGGGACCCTGTCGGAAACGACTGCCGCCGCCGCCGCCCCTTCCATCTCTTCTGGGGCAAGGGGCCAGGGCCAGGTGAGGGGAGTGGGGTTTTGGGCAAGGCAGAGTTGGGTCCTTATCCAGCTCCTCAGGCGGTTTTCACTGGGCAGGAAGGTATCCAGAGACTGTGCCGAACCACTGGCTCCCCAGTGGTTCCGACGACGCGTGAGTGAGTGTCAGTGAGTGTGTGACTGTGAGTGAGTGAAAGAGTGTGTGTGTGTACCGGCGCTCCTTTGCCCGAGGGTTCTCAAAGCATGAGGGGCCCATTTCTTTGTAACCGGACCTGTCCAGCGTGGTCCCACCGCGGACGCTTGTTGAGCGGGGCTTCCTGAGAGGGCTGCCAGAGGCGGAGGAGCTCAGCCCTTGCCCTACACCGCTGCTGTTCCCCACAAAGACCTTCACGTGGAAAACCCGTGTCCATTTTTAGGACCAGGCTGGGGAACGTGGATTTCTTTTTGGTCGAGGGAGAAGGTTTCATGCGATTCGTTTGGAATGGTTGTAGATTAGGTCTGCCAGTCCTAGTTGTTTCTTCTCACAGATTGTTAGAAATTGTTTAGCCTTTATTCACTGCTGTTCTGACACCCCTCATTATTACTTATTTTGCAGAAAAATCTGCTTTCTTATTCTTGGAGGCAGTACAGTTCACACTAAGTCCTTTCTTCCCTTGATTTTTATCCTCTCACTATTCCAAGGAAATGCCAAGTTTCTTTCCTTCATAACCAGCTATGAAGCAGAACTCCTAGACTTTGATTTGAGGCTTTAAACCTGGGTTGAAAATAAGACGGATCTGACCAGTTCACACGCTCCCCAATGGGATCTTTGTCTTAACCACTCCCCGCTCAAGTATTTGTTTGTTTATACAAAATAGCTGTCTCACTGTCTCTATTTAGAAGTTTTAAGCTGAACTGAGGTTAATCTCTAGCCTCTCCCCCCCACCCCGTGTTTGTTTTTTGTTTTTTGTTTTCATGATATAAAGCAAAACAAACATAAAGTCTTTTGCGAAATTGTCAGTAAGATTTCCTCTGGAGGTTTGGTGTAAACCAGAATGTTGATCTCTGCCCTAACTTGTTGTGACCTTGGATGAGTTGCCACACCCTTCTAGTACCTTCTTTTTTATCTCAGAAAATTAAGAAAATGTTTTTGTAGGTAGTAAACTATTTATGCCTCATATACATAATTGGATAAATGTACAGTGCACATCTGCACCTGCAAATTGAACTATTTAAGCCATTTTGGAATATTCTTCCTTTGATAACAGGCCAATAAGGGTTTTGGAAATCTTTACTCTGGTCGGGTACTATTTTCAGTATTTTTTTTTTTTTTTAAATGATTCATTTTTCTCATGCAGGCTTGTACCCCAGCAGTTGAGTTTAGTTGAAGATATAAAGTTGAGTCCAACCAGTTTTGTAAAGGAAAGATATGCTCTCTATCATGTAAGTTAGTCAGTACTAAATACCTTCTATACTAAACTTTAGGACAAATAATTTGCAACAGTAATCATTGTTTTAAAACTACATTTCTCTTATGAAATACTTTAGACATGCAAAACAAGTTTTAAACAGTCAGTCTTGCTTTCTTTTTATCATTGTTTTTCAAATATTTTGATTCATATCTTTTTCCAAATAGTCACCAAGATTTCTTATTTAATATATATTACAGCGTTGAAGGGAGGGGGTTATTTTCAGAGTAGCTGATTATTTAACACCTTTATCAAGATCTAATTAACATACAATTCATCAGTTGCATGATTTAATTTTTTTGAAATGGTTTTTAGTATATTCCCAGAGTGTGAAACCACCAACTCAATTTTGATCACCCCCAAAAGAAACCTTGTAGCCTTTAGCAGTCATTCATTATTCCCCACCTCTGCTAGGTAGGCAAGCATCGCTTTACTTTCTATTTCTATAGATTCACCAATTCTGGATATTTCATATAAACAGGATTATACAACATGTGGTCGTTTGTGACTGGCCTCTTTTACTTTGCATGATGTTTTCAGGATTCTTGCATGTTGTAGCATGTATCAGTACTTATTTTTATGGTCACATAATATGCCATCGGGATATGCCAATTTTCTTTATTCATCAGTTGATGGGCAGTTATTTCCACTATGTGGCTGTTAAATATTATGCTGCTGTAACTGTTCATGTGCAAGTTTTTGTTTAGACACGTGTTTTCATTTCTTTAGCATATACGTAGGAGTGAGACAGAGTAACTGAATTTTATGCCTCCCTTTTACAAAGCTATTTACACATGCATGGGAAGCCTAATTATGTTGAAAGGCAGAGTGAGAGTGAGGCATTCCTCTATAAGTACATTATCTTCATACATTATCTTTGAATGCCAACTGCTGAGTGAAAACATTTTGAGGCAGCTCTTAACACAAGATTGAACTAGAGTATTTCGATTAAGCACGTTTCGGTGTGAAAGGGACTATCTACACTAGAATATTTAGTGTCTGCTGAGTTTTAAAAATGACCCTCGCCCAGTTGCATTTCTCAGTTGGGTGGGGTGAATTTTTTAAATTTAACAATTTTTATTAGGATTATTTAATTTTATTTCTTTTATTTTGGAGAAAGTTCTAGAATTCTATACGGGCTAATAAAGTATGGATTTAAAAAAATATAGTTATTGGACTTAATTTATAGAACTTTAAAAAACTCCCTATTGAAAACACTAGTGAGTCTTGAAACTAGAGATCTGGTAACCCAAAAACGTTGTTAATGTTTACAATTCCAGAGTTTTGATTTGTGATTGAGTTATCTGTGGATTTTTATTTTTCTTTTTATAAACTGGGATTATAGGTCTGTTCAACTGTATTACTGGAGTATGTAACAGTCTTATTACATTGTAATTTTATTTTAGTAGACAGAAATGATCTAAAAACAAAGCTTGAAGTAATTTAATTAAACCATGTTAAATTGTAATCTGTTTCTGTTTTGGCTCTGTGGGGTTTAAAGAATACAATATAGCTATGATATTCTAACTCCTGTGTTGGAGGTGGTACTAGAAATTTGTGTTTTCCATGAACATTCAAGGTGATTACGATCAGACAAGTTTGGGAAACAACTACAAAAAACTCTCATGTTGCTGCAGATTTGCTTTTCATAAGAATTTAAAGTCGAATTTAATAGTTGCTGCCTACCTTCTGGTTGTAGTTCATAAATGTGTTTTAATTCCTGTAGTACTATTGGTGCTAGCATCCTGAAATTTGCACTAGTATTCATTAATAGAAGACTGGTTAAAAAAAATAAAGCAAACTATTTATTGTAAATTGTGGATGTTACATTTGTTACTGGAGGATCATGGATGTTTTATTTGTGCCTAGTTTTGGAGATGTCACCAAATGAATGTATAAACATAGGATTAAGTTACCCTAAGCTTCCTCAGGCTGTCCATCTGGCTGACAACTGCCTGTAATTTAATAGAGGAGCAAACTAAAGGTATAAGTTTGAGAAGGAAACAGGTAGATGACACAGATATATTCAGTGGCTTGTTAGAATTGTGCAAAAGATAGTTTTTATATTTATTTATTTTCTAATTTTTTTTTATTTTTTTTTAACGTTTATTTATTTTTGAGACAGAGAGAGACAGAGAGAGACAGAGCATGAATGGGGGAGGGTCAGAGAGAGTGGGAGACACAGAATCTGAAACAGGCTCCAGGCTCTGAGCTGTCAGCACAGAGCCTGATGCGGGGCTCAAACTCACGGACCGCGAGATCATGACCTGAGCCGAAGTCAGCTGCTTAACCGACTGAGCCACCCAGGCGCCCCTTTTTTTTTTTTTTTTTTTAAGTAAGCTCTATGTCTGACATGGGGTTTGAACTCAGCGACGACCGTAAGATCAAGAGTCACATGCTCCACCAACTGAGCCAGCCAGGCACCTGGATAGTTTTTGTATTTAAAATTGTATTTAAACTTCTGGATACCAAGAATACTTATACCTAATTTGAATTCTAAAGGGTTCTACTGGACAAAATTTAGAGTAAAAGTAACTATATTCTTCTTACCATTTAAAAGGAAGCTTGGGCTGTCTTAGATATGAAATGTACTCTGTGTTGGTCAGGCAGTAGTGGGGTGGACCTGAGCATTGTATTCTGTTTCCAGGAAAGCTCTGGGTGGTGATCTCAGATCGTATTTACCTTTCATCCATTCTTTTTCCTTTTTTTCCTTGCCCCATTCTTAAAATTGACAAATTTGTTTCTTTCAGTACTCTGCAAAAACACCCTGTTAGTCTACCAGTTCTCCCTATTATTGTTGTTAGTGTCTTCACCTCTGCGTTTTTCTCACCCAGTACCTTGCCTGGCATACAGTAAATATGTGTTGAGCAAATGCAAGGCTCAGAGTTCGGAACTGAAGAGGATGTATGTACCTGACCAAGTGATTGCACTGTTAATTAGCTGTATGATTTTGTGTAAATAAATTATCTATTCTTGTTTCTTCATCAATAAATTGAGACTATTACCTTTTCCTTCTAGCATAGAGTATTGTCTGACAACACATGGAAGAGTGCTTTAGAAATAGAGGTCTCATGCAGATGTAATTTATTTCTATTTGTTTGAAATGCAAGAGCCCATTGTGCAATATGGGCTACTCTGCACTACAGAATGTTGCAATGGAAGTGGATGCCCTCTCTTCCCAGAATACCCTTAGAGTACTGACCCTGTAGTAGTGTTGTGGAGTTTACATTTTGCACATTCTCAGTGCCTTTGTTCTGTAATTTAATACAAACACACTAGATGGGTAATAGTGTTCCTAGGGTCTGTCTACTGCACCACCTAACCACAGGCCTGAGTGAGCTGCTTTGTTGCTATACGACTGGAAGCTCATACTATAAGTCTGGCATGTTTAGGTCTGATATGTTTATAACTAGATTCTCTGATACACATTTAAAGCCTAAAAACTGTATATTGAATTTAAATGATTAAAGTTTGTAGTATCATCTCCATTAGTGTCCATCATTGAAAAATGATTGAATAGAATATAACCATCCACCAAATATATGGATGTGTGGATATTAACATGTATACTAGAGCTGAGGACTTTGTTGCAAATAGAATAGTGAGTATGGAAGATGGGAAATTATGAAATCTATGAGTAAGATTGCATTTACGGTTAGGCAATTGGGATTTGTAAGAAAATTTGAAGAGCACTAGGCTAAAAATGAAATTTAGAAATTCAGTGAACTATGCTTTTTCTATGGCATCTGGGTCAGAGAATGACTAAAATTGTCTTCAGATACCAATGCTTGATAAATACAGGAATTTGAATATAACAAATTTGAGAACATGAGTTTTTTATTTAAAGCATTATTCAAAATGTGAATACTTTATTCCTGTTACCAAAAAATTCTGAGACCTTTGTAGAGCTGAAGTTTTGTTACTGATTTGCTGTGCTCTCCCCTCTCTTTTGGAACTTCATAATTTATTCCTTGCTTTCTATATTTATTTATATCTCATTTGACTCCACTTGAGTGTAAACATGCTTAAGACTCTGTGTACAAAAACAAAACAAATGGACTCTCAAACGTTGTCTGTCTCTCTCTGGCCTCTATTCTTTTCTTCTCTTCCAACCCAGGCTCTTTGAAAGAATAGCTTACAACTCCTTTCTCTACGTTTTCACTTCCCATTCATTCTTCAGCTCCCTACCTTCTGCCATTGACCTTGCCAGCCACATAGAACTGGACTTTCAGGGATCATTACCTTGATATTTTCATTCTTTTTGGTGTGTTGTTGCATTTTGTACATGTCTTCACTATCTTCTTGTTGAAGTGCCTCCCCTGATTCTGTGACCACACTCTTTTCTGGTTTTCTTCCTACCTTTCTGACTGTTTCAGTCCTGATTTTAGAGGTCATCTCTGCCAGCTTTTCATCTTTTGGCCACACCTGAAATGTTAGTTTTGCCCTGAATTCTAGTGGTGTTTGTTTTTCAGATTAAACCAGTATATCTCATCATATTTTTTTGAAGTTTATTTATTTTGAGAGAGAGAGAAGGGGAGAGGGGCAGAGAGGGAGAGGAATCCCAAGCAGGCTCTGTGTTGTCACCACAGAGCCCGATATGGGGATTGATCTTGTAAAGCATGAGATCGTGACCTGAGCCAAACCAAAAGTCAGATACTTAACCAACTGAGCCACTTAGGCGCCCCACTCACATGTTTTTTTAAACCATGTCTCCTTTTGGTAAATAAAAAATTCTCTGGCTCCTATTCTGATGGTAGTGCTTGGGGTAGGGAGTGATAGGTGTATTTATTCTTCCCTCCCATCCCTGCATGAAGTCACTGTTACAAAGAAGGTTGAAGATTTACTGAGCTTTATTTTCTATACTTTTAATCAGGCAACAGTAGGTAATATTTCCTTCTCCAGTGTGAAACTATCTATTGAATATGGGTTTTGAAATGTAGTACTCTTTCTCACTCCTTCTGGAAATTTTGACACTTCTACCTATAGGAAGTCACTAACTCTCCATTCACTCTCCTTAGATAATTTCTTTGACTTGTATCTATGTAGAGCACAATTTTGTATCTCCAGTCCAGAACTCTTAGTATAAGACTTGTATGTCCAACTACTTGTACATCTTCACCTGGACAACTCACAGGTATTTTGAAATTCAGTATGCCCTAAAGTGAACCTGTTATCCTCTCCTAAGCCAGCTTTTCCTATATTACCTGATTTGAGAAATAGGAATAAACACTACTTTCAGGGCACTTCAGTCGGTCAGGTGTCCAACTCTTAATACCACCTTGAGTCATAGTCCCAGGGTTGTGGGATTGAGCTCTGCGCTGGGCTCTGCACTGAGCATGGAGCTTGCTTAAGATTCTCTCCCCCCCACCCCGCCTCCCTCTCACTCCCCCTCCCCCTTCCCCACTGCCCATCTCCCCTGCTCACTTTCTAAAATAAAATGAAAAAAATTTTTTAAATACCACTTTCCATATACTGCCTAGATTACCCTTTTATTGAGTTAGCTAACAAATCTTTGAAACTTTTTATATTTTTCCTATTTATCCCCCTTTCTGTTGTTCCTGCTCTAATTTATGCCTTCATACATCTCTTGTTTAGATTATTCCTATATTTCCCTAACTTGTGTCCTTTCCTCCAATTTCTATCTTTAATACCTCCTCCAGGATGATTTTTTCTAAAATATAATCTGTTGGGGTGCCTGGCTAGCTCAGTTGTAGAGCATCCAACTCTTGATATCAGGGTTGTGAGTTCAGGCCCCACATTGTGTGTGGAGCCTACCTTAAAAAAAACATACAAATATACATGTTTATATGTGTATATATATATACATATATATATGTGTATATATATATATACATACATATACACATACATATATGTATGATCTCTTGATATGCTTTTCTTGCTTAAAACCCTTCAATAGTTGTAGTAGTGTTTAGCCTGTTTTACATCATGATCTAATTTGAAAATCTAATGAAAGAAATGGAATGATTTTTCTCTCCAGAAAAAAAATGCACATGCACATAGAATTTGCATTTAGGGGGTTCATTCATGAATATGGTTAAAATAATTCCTTGCTTATAGGATAAAACCTAAACTTCCTCACATCCCATAGCATAAAAAGCATACCAAATGCTGACTGCTGCTTACTCCTGCTAAACCTCATCCCCCTTGTATCTTATGATTTAGCCATGTTAAATTCCATGGTTTTTATGTTCTATGCTGTTTCAAAACATTCCTGTGCTTTTTTTCTGGTCATCTTCACATCTGAATTCCTTCATTCCATCCCCCTAAACTGGTTCAGTTAGTGAATATCTACTCATGTTCCAAGATCGGTTCATATTTTACTTTCTAAAGCCGTTCCTGGTTTCTACTTTTTCCCTGTCCCAGAGAGACTCTTTTGGGTTGCCCTTCCCTACTCTGGATACTGACTTGTATCATAGAATGTTATTGTTATTGGTATTTTTTGTTTTCTTTTACTTGGTCAAAAACTCCAGAGGGCAGATGATTTATCTTAATGCCTGGAGAGTACCTTGTATCTTAAGAAATAAGTGTGTGTTGAATGAACACAAAAAATTATCAGAAGATACTGTCTTCTGTTTCAGGAGGTATAATTACTAGGTTGATATGTGGACTTTGCAGAATTTGAAGATTTTTCTAAACTAAATTAATAATCTTCACATGAAAGTAGTGTATTAAAATTGTTGAGAAACTGCCTTAGAAGTTTTAAGAAAATTAGGTTCCAGTCTTGGCCCGTGTTCCAGTTACATCTTGGTTGCCAACAACACAAAGTGATTTTAGCTTATTTAAGCAGAAAAGGAACTTATGAAAAGGGCATTGGATAGCTCACAGAATGGACGGGAAAGCAGGAAGGAACCAAGGGAGACTCGGCTGCACATTCAGCCAGGGTCAGGCCAAGGAATAGAAGAGATAGGACGTTGCTATTGGATCTGCACCACTGCCTCTGCTGACCTAGGACCACAAGCTTATCCATGAATTATCATTACATGTCTTTCCAGATTCTAGATCCTAGTGTGAGTCTCTGACTTGGCTGACGCTGCATGCCACAGAACAGAACAGGAGAGAAAAAGTCTAGTTGTTTTAGTTTTTGTAGTGGGGTTGGGAGATTTGTTTCCAACCAAGATTGACACAATGTTGGATACATAGGAAATTGGGTTCAGATGGCAGGCAGGAGCTAAACAACAACAACAAAAACAACAACAACAACAAAAACTGAAGTACAGCACTGCTGCTAGTTAATCCCTGGCTGATAGGCCTCAGAAAACTTATTTTATCTCTATGGGTATCCCTTTTCATATTTTTAATTTTGAAATTCTGTCTTCTCACCATTAAATGGTAACAGTGTAAAAGTATGAAATATTTGGTAAAACACCAGGTAAGAACATAGTGGTTGTGGCTTTCATTTCTGTGAAGTAAAGTGTAACACTTTTTCCCTTTCTTTGGAGTATGTATTCGTAATTTTGAAATACCTTTTTGAAGTTCATAAACTTCTAAAGTTGAGCAGGGTAGTCCAAGGCCTGTTGTTTGAATTATTGTATGTTTTGGTATAATTTGGTAGCACTGTTCCCTGAAGATGGGAAACAATAGGGATTTTTAAATGTTGAACTAAGATTTCTTTTGACAGCCTAAGTGAATACTGATAATAGCAACCATAAATGCATTTTTTAAAGTTTATTTATTTTTGAGAGAGCATGAGCAAAGTGGGGGAGGGGCAGAGAGAAAGAGAATCCCAAGCAGGCTCTGTCCTGTAAGCACAGTTTCATCCCGTGAACCATGAGATCAGTACCTGAGCCAAAATCTAGTCGGACGCTTAACTGACTGAGCCACCCAGGCACTCTCATTTTTTAAAGACCGTATTTAACCATTGAAAGCATGTTTTTATGCTATGTTTCCTTTTTATCTCTTTATATAGTCACTGTTTTATTTTGTGTATCTCAAATCCTGCATGTATTTTTTCATTGTTTGTCAGTCTTGGACATTTCTCTTAGTTTGTTTCTAGATCTTAAATTTTGTCAACGTTGCTTGTCTCTCTTTTTTTTTTTTTTTATATTTATTTATTTATTTTGAGAGAGTGTGTGAGCAGGGGAGGGGCAGAGAAAGAGAGGGAGAGAGAGAATCCCAAGCAGGCTCCTCACTGTCAGTGCAGAGCCCAATGTGGGGCTTGATCCCAGAAACTGTGATTGTGATCTGAGCCGAAATCAAGAGTCAGACACTTAACCGACTGAGCCACCCAGGCTCACCCCCTGCCTGCCTCTGTCTTATATTGTTAGTTATCTGGACCTCTTTTTCTTTCCTTCCTTTTTTTTTTTTTTTTTTTTTAAGATTTTATTTATTTATTTATTTATTTATTTATTTTTCTTAGATTTTATTTAAATGAAATATTTTATTTTATTCTAAGTCATCTCTACACCCAACATGAGGCTCGAATGTACAACCTTGAGATCAAGAGTCGCATGCTCTGCCAACTGAGCCAACCAGGCACTCTTGAACCTCTTTTTCTTTTACTGAATATTTCTTGCAATCTTGAAGCAGTTAGTATTTTTTTTTTTTAATTTTTTTTTTCAACGTTTATTTATTTTTGGGACAGAGAGAGACAGAGCATGAACGGGGGAGGGGCAGAGAGAGAGGGAGACACAGAATTGGAAGCAGGCTCCAGGCTCTGGGCCATCATCAGCCCAGAGCCGGACGCGGGGCTCGAACTCACGGACCGCGAGATCGTGACCTGGCTGAAGTCGGACGCTTAACCGACTGCGCCACCCAGGCGCCCCAGTTAGTATTATTTAAGTAGAAAACAAAGTTATTTGCAAACTTCTTATTATAATTTTTTATTTGAAACAACTGTTACGGTACATGGTAGGTACAACAGCTACTAAGTCTGTGTGAAGAGGTAAAAGCTGTAGTTATATTAATTAGGGTACATGTTAATGAAGAGATTTCAGAACGAAGTGCCTTAAATAATAGTCCAGAGGTGGTTGGTTCAGGCCGGCAGGGCGGTTCTGCTACACATGGTCACTCAAGAGCCCAGTTCCTTTTCTCTTTACCATCCCCTACGGTGGGGTCCTTGTTTGCATGTTAGAACGGGTATCTGCCATATTCACATTCCAAACCATAGCAAGGAGGAAAGAGAAAGTAAGGAGAGACCCACAGATTGTACATATAACTTCTCATATTCCCCTCACCCAGGCTAATCATATGGCACATTAAGCTGCTAAGGAACTGGGAAATGTGGTCTGCAGTTGTGTGGCCATGTGTCTAACAAGACTAGGAGGGTTTATTTTTCTTTTAATTTTTTTTTTTTTTTTTACGATTTTATTTTTAAGTAATCTCCATACCCAACATGGGGTTCAATCTCACAACCCTGAGATAAAGAGTCAGTTCTACTCATTGAGCCAGCCAGGTGCCCCTGGGAGGTTTTATTATTAAAAAGAAATAAGAGAACATATATTGGGGTGGGGGAAGTGGGGACATAGCCAGTTTTTTTGCCACATAGGTGAAAACAGAGAAACTAGGGAGAGATAGAGAAATTTGCCTTTGATTTGAAATTTGAATTAATAAATTCCCACTTGTAAGTAAACTAAAGTTACAATTTTTAAAGATTACTGAGAAGAATAGTCAAATATTTATTTTGGTATCTAGTTGAATAATTGGAGTCCATGGGGAAATGTATAGCATGTAATAAACTTTAAACTGAAAAAATACTTTTATGTTTTAGGTTTTACACATCCATAAGTAGACCTTTTTGGAGCTCTGCCAGCAAACTCAATGGCGTCCTCTACTACTGTGCCTCTAGGATTTCACTATGAAACAAAGTATGTTGTTCTCAGCTACTTGGGACTCCTCTCTCAGGAGAAGCTGCAAGAGCAACATCTTTCCTCACCCCAAGGTATTATCTTTGGCTTATGATGGTTCTGTTGAGTACTAATAATTACTTCATATTTAAAAGTACATATATTTAAATAATTTATATCTGTGGTTATAAGATCAAACAATACTAATAATTTTTTTAAAGAATAAACCCTTATCCCATCCCTTCCCACCCCCTGATCCATTCTCAGAAAAGACTTTTAATGCTTTTTAAGAGCATGATAATGTAAATGACTGCTGTTGGTACATGTAAAAATGTACTAAGTACCTGTAAATGAACAGAAATCTACCCTTCTTTAGAGATTTTATACTTAACAAGACATAGATTAGAATTACACAATTATGTTAAAACTTTTAATATAGGGGCGCCTGGGTGGCGCAGTCGGTTAGGCGTCCGACTTCAGCCAGGTCACGATCTCGCGGTCCGTGAGTTCGAGCCCCGCGTCGGGCTCTGGGCTGATGGCTCGGAGCCTGGAGCCTGTTTCCGATTCTGTGTCTCCCTCTCTCTCTGCCCCTCCCCTGTTCATGCTCTGTCTCTCTCTGTCCCAAAAATGAATAAACGTTGAAAAAAAAAAAAAATTTATAAAAAAAAAAAAAAAAAAAAAACTTTTAATATAGTTTCTTGAATTGACTTTTTTCAAGGATATTAGTTTTTTAAAAATTTTTATTTTTTCAATTTACATCCAAATTAGTTAGCATATAGTGCAACAATGATTTCAGCAGTAGATTCCTTAATGCCCCTTACCCATTTAGTCCATCCCCCCTCCCACAACCCCTCCAGTAACCTTTTGTTTGCTTTCCATATTTAAGAGTCTTTTATGTTTTGTCCCCTCCCTGTTTTTATATATTTTTGCTTCCCTTCCCTTGTTTTCATCTGTTCTGTGTCTTAAAGTCCTCATATGAGTGAAGTCATATGATAGTTGTCTTTCTCTGACTAATTTCGCTTAGCATAATACCCTCTAGTTCCATTCATGTAGTTACAAATGGTAAGATTTCATTCTTTTTGATTGCCGAGTAATATTCCGTTGTATATATATACCACATCTTCTTTATCCATTCATCCATCAGTGGACATTTGGGCTCTTTCTATACTTTGGCTATTGTTGATAGTGCTGCCATAAACATTGGGGTGCATGTGCCCTTTCAAAACAGCATACCTGTATCCCTTGGATAAATACCTAATAGTGCAGTTGCTGGGTTGTAGGGTAGTTCTATTTGTAATTTTTTGAGGAACCTCCATATTGTTTTCCAGAGTGACTGCACCAGTTTGCATTCCCACCAGCAGGGCAAAAGAGATCCTTTTTCTCTGCATTCTTGCCAACATCTGTTGTTGCCTCAGTTGTTAATGTTAGCCATTCTAACATGTGTGAGGTGGTATCTCATTTTGGTTTTGATTTGTATTTCCCTGATGATGAGTGAAGTTGAGCATTTTTTCATGTGTCGGTTGGCCATCTGGTTGTCTTCTTTGCAGAAGTGTCTATTCATGTCTTTGCCTATTTCTTCACTGGATTATTTGTTTTTTGGGTGTTGAATTTGATTAAGTTCTTTATAGATTTTGGATACCAACCCTTTATTTGATGTGTCGTTTGCAAATATCTTCTCCCATTCCCTCGGTTGCCTTTTAGTTTTGCTGATTGTTTCCTTTGCTGTGTAGAAGCTTTTTATTTTGATGAGGTCCCGATAGTTCATTTTTCCTTTTGTTTCCCTTGCCTCAGGAGACATATTGAGTAAGAAGTTGCTGTGGCCAAGGTCAAAGAGGTTTTTGCCTGCTTTCTCCTTGAGGATTTTGATGGCTTCCTGTCTTGCACTTAGGTCTTTCATCTATTTTGAGTTTATTTTTGTGTATGGTGTAACAAAGTGGTCCAGGTTTGTTCATCTGCATGTCGCTGTCCAGTTTTCCCAGCACCACTTGCTGAAGAAACTGTCTTTATTCCACTGGATATTCTTTCCTGCTTTGTCAAAGATTAGTTGGCCATATGTTTGTGGGTCCATTTCTGGGTTCTCTATTCTGTTCCATTGATCTGAGCGTCTGTTTTTGTGCCCTCAAGGATATTAGATTTAAACAATAGATTTATGTATCTGATAGGCTTAAGAGAGTTTTTAGCATAATTCTTTGTATTGTGAAGTTGTATGTATTCTTCTGTAAATAGTTTACCAAATGAAGCTTAAAACAGTTACTGGAGTCTAAATTAGCCTTCTTCATAAGATACAACATCATCATAAATGTTCTTTTTTTTTTTAATTTTTTAACGTTTATTATATATTTTTAAGAGAGAGAGAGAGAGACAGAACACAAGCAGAGGAAGGCAGAGAGAGAGGGAGACACAGAATCTGAGGCAGGCTTCAGGCTCTGAGCTGTCAGCACAGAGCCTGACGCAGGGCTTGAACTCACAAACAATGAGATCATGACCTGAGCCGAAGTTGGATGCTTAACCGACTGAGCCACCCAGGTGCCCCTAATACAGTATTTTTAAAGCAACTTTATAAAATATTTAATTTAGAGAAGTGTCAAGTCTCTTTGCACAATCACATTAGTAATGTCTGTGATTTTAAATAAATTGTACAATTTAAGTGACAAGTACAACTTTCATAAATAGATCAGGAGAAAATAGCTGATTCTTGGTAAGCATATAACTTACATGTGCTAGAAAGTAGTCTGCTAGCTGTATGTGTTCAGCTTGCAGCGGGCATATTCAGTATATTTTATAGTGAAATCGTAATGGGTTACTTAATTCACCAAATCACTTCAGTAGAGGTTAGTTAAGAATGCTTTTAGGGGGGCGCCTGGGTGGCTCAGTGGGTTAAGCGGCCGACTTCGGCTCAGGTCATGATCTCACGGTCCGTGGGTTCGAGCCCCGCGTCGGGCTCTGTACTGAAAGCTCAGAGCCTGGAGCCTGTTTCAGATTCTGTGTCTCCCTCTCTCTCTGACCCTCCCCCGTTCATGCTCTGTCTCTCTCTGTCTCAAAAATAAATAAATGTTAAAAAAAATTAAAAAAAAAAAAAAAAAAAAAAAGAATGCTTTTAGGGGCTCCTGGGTGGCCCATCGGTTAAGTGACTGGCTTCGACTCAGGTCATGATCTCATGGTCCATGGGTTCGAGCCCCGTGTCAGGCTCTGTGCTGACGGCTCAGAGCCTGGAGCCTGCTTCAGATTCTGTGTCTCCTTCTCTCTCTGCCCCTCCCCCGCTTGTGCTCTGTCTTACTCTGTCTCTCAAAAATAAATAAATGTAAAAAAAAATTAAAAAGAATGCTTTTATATATTGCTTTTTTTCATTTATTTACTTTTGCTAAATCATCTAGAGTCAAACTATTGGATCAAGGAATAACAATATTTTTATAAGGAGTTTGTCATTTAAAATAAATATGTGGCTTCTAAATTGTCATACCATATAGTATAACTTTTTAAGTTTTTACACATTGTTTTAAAAACTAGTTATAACTTCTGAAAGTGCTGGATTCCATTGTTTTAAGACTTAGGTGTCTAGACTCAGTGAACATATACCATAATAGACATACAGGGAATCCAACCAAGTAGTTGTGTTGATAGTGATTAATGCATACGTTGTTAGCACACCTGAGGTAGGAATTGTATCTGGACCAACATTTTGCTTTGGGAGGAAGATTCTGGGGATTAATTTTATGGAACACATGTGGCTTTTATACTTCAGTCTCCTAGAACTTCATAGATGCCAAAGTGGACATCAAGACCCAGTGAATAAGAGTAAGACCATGTATTACTGCCCTAGCCTAACAAACACCAAGAATGTTACATGATAACACTGGTTCACCCTGCCTCGGTCTACCAAGGGGTAATGTGATGAGCCCACTTGATGGCATTTTATGTAGTGGGTTGTACTGCAGCTGAGGTACCCAGTACTAAGGGCTTAGCACCTTTTGTAGCAAGCCAGTTACCTATTTCAGAGAGTGAGCAGTCACTTTGTGGTCATTTTGACCTATCTAATTGTCTTCATTACTAGTTATAAAAATGGCTTAGAGTCAGAGGACAGTTAGGTCTTCAGTTTGTCATACTCAGTAAGGACATACAGGGATCCTTGGGATTCATTGCAGGCTATTGCAATCTACCCTTGGAAATTAGATGCAGTGACATTCAGTGAAATCCATTTAGTTTGTCTTGTATAACACTAGATTAAGGCTATTCTTTTTTTTTTAAATTTTTTAAACATTCATTTTTGAGAGACAGAGTGTGAGTGGGGGAGGGGCAGAGAGAGAGAGGGAGGAGACACAGAATCTGAAGCAGGCTCCAGGCTCCAAGCTATCATCACAGAGCCCAAAGCAGGGCCCGAATTTATAGATGGCGAGATCGTGACCTGAGCTGAAGTCGGTCACCTAACCGGCTGAGCCACCAAGGTGCCCCTAGATTAAGGCTATTCTGAACAGGATCCCAATTAGCAGGATGAAGGCATTCTGCAATGTGGATCTCAGCTATCCACCTCAGGATCCCAGATTCAGCCAAGTGAGTAAGTCTCAGAAGGGACTAGTAGGTGTCTTCAGAGTTCAGATTAGTTTCCTTTCCTTAGCATGTATGGCTTGTTCCACTTAACCAGTAGTATTAATCCAACTCAGTAGGAGGTATTGGCCAGAATGTAGTCCAAGGCCAGTCTTCTACCCATTATAATCCATGCAAGGACATTTAGACCTATCTGCTGATGTGCTAGGGCTCGTGCCATTGCATTGGCTGTGGTAGCTAGGTTAAGGACAGGTGACTGACCATTTTATTAAATTAATTAATTCATTTTTAAATTTACATCCAACTTAGTTAACATATGGTATAATAATGATTTCAAGAGTAGAATTTAGTGATTCATCACTTACATAAAACACCCAGTGCTCATCCCAACAAGTGTCCTCTTTAATTACCTTTGCCCATTTAGCACATCCCCCCACCCAAAATCCCTCCAGCAACCCTCAGTTTATTCTTTGTATTTAAGAGCCTCTTATGGTTTGTTCTTCTCCTTGTTTTTGTATTATTTTTGCTTCTCTTCCCTTATGTTCATCTGTTTTGTATCTTAAATTCCATAGTCGGACGCTTAACCGACTGAGCCACCCAGGCACCCCTGCCATGTCTTCTTTATCCATTCATCAGTCAGTGGACATTTGGGCTCTTTCTGTACTTTGGCTATTGCTGGTAGTGCTGCCATAAGCACTGGGGTGCATGTGCTCCTTCAAATCAGCATTTTTGTATCCTTTGGATAAATACCTCGCAGTGCAATTGCTGGGTCTTAGGGTAGTTCTATTTTTAATTTTTTGAGGAACTTCCATACTATTTTCCAGAGTGGCTGCACCAGTTTGCATTCTCACCAGCACAAAAGGGTTCCTTTTTCTCTACATCCTCGCCAACATCTGTTGTTGCCTGAGTTGTTAATTTTAGCCATTCTGACAGGTATGAGGTGGTATCTCATTGTGGTTTTGATTTGTATATCCCTGATGATGAGTGATGTTGAGCATCTTTCCATGTGTCTTAGCCATCTGTATGTCTTCTTTGGAAAAATGTCCATTCGTGTCTTTTGCCCATTTCTTCACTAGATTATTTGTTTTTTTGGGGGGGTGTTGAGTTTGAAAAGTTCTTTATAGATTCTGGATACTAACCCTTTATCTGTCATTTGCCGCTATCTTCTCCCATTCTGTCAGTTCCCTTTTAGTTTGGCGATTGTTTCCTTTGCTGTATAAAAGCTTTTTATCTTGATGAGGTCCCGACAGTTAGTTTTTGCTTTTGTTTCCCTCGCCTCCTCCTCTGGAGACATGTCAAGTAAGAAGTTGCTGCGGCTAAGGTCAAAGAGGTTGTTGCCTGCTTTCTTCTTTAGGATTTTGATGGCTTCCTGTCTTACATGTAGGTCTTCATCCATTTTGAGTTTATTTTTGTGTATGGTGTAAGAAAGTGGTCCAGGTTCAATTCTTCTACATATCACTGTCCATTTTTCCCAGCCACCATTTGCTGAAGAGACTGTCTTTTTCCCATTGGATATTCTTTCCTGCTTTGTCGAAGTTTAGTTGGCCATATGTTTGTGGGTCAATTTCTGGGTTCTCTATTTTGTTCCATTGATCTATGTATTTTTGTGCCAGTACCATACTGTCTTGATGATTACCGCTTTGTAATACAGCTTGAAGTCTGGAATTGTGATACCTCCAGCTTTGGTTTTCTTTTTCAGGATTACTTTGGCTATTCAGGGTCTTTTCTGGTTCCATACAAATTTTAGGAATGTTTGTTCTAGCTCTGTGAAGAAAGCTGGGGTTATTTTGATAGGGATTGCATAGAATATGTAGATTGCTTTGGGAGGTATCTACCAGGTTATGGATTGTTACTTGTGGGGCATGAACTCCATTATCAGGGAACAATACTTGCTCTGTTGTATGGAACCAGGAGTGAGTGTATCTCTCTGTAGGACAGACTTCTTTCCCTGGGGACCCAACAAGGAGAATGTAGTCCAAGGGGTAGTGTCACTGACTCTTAGGAACATTGTCTAGGGCAGTGTTGGCAAACGGTAGGCCTTGTAATTTTAGATTCAGTTATTAAGAAACATTTTTACGTCTGCAGTGAAAGGTAATTTCTATAGCTATTTGTTATTTGATAATAGTGGTTGGGCGTGGCTCTTCTTGTTCAGAAAAATTTCATTCTCATTCTTGCGCTCAAAAAATTGCAGTGAAACACTTCCACTGCTTAGCATTGAACTGCTGTGTGGTAGGGTAGGTCAGAACATTCAGCTTCTATTTCTGACAAAAATTCATGAAACTGACAGTAATTAAGTCCACAACAGCAAATGAAGTTCACTGTTGAAACTCCCGGTTCATTAACATGAGATAGATTCTGATATTTTCCAGAGTACCTACTGATGAACACTACTGTGAATAACCATAGGTTTTAAATACTTTACATTTTGATAATCTGTCAAACTAATTTTGTCAAACTAATAAGACTTTTTCTGCTCCACACATATTTTGCCATTATCAGTAACATATCTTAGCAGATTCCACTTTGCATTGTAGTGAATTAGTGTTTTCTCAATTTCTTTGAAAATATTCTCACCCATAATTATTTTGTGTAGGCTATGCCAGTTCTTTAGTCACTTCAAACTCGTCATTGACTCCTTGAATAAACAACAGCTGAGCAGTGCATCAAGAGCCAAAGAAAACCACTCAAAATTGTTTGCCTTGTATTTCAATTGACTGTTGATGTTGTTCCTATTGTCCCCAACTCCTTGAGCAACTATTCTCTCCAAAAGGCTAATCTTGAACTTTTGTCTTTCTGACATACTTCTTCAGCTGCTTCAGGAGAATACAGCTTAATTAACTCAACATCTGGAAATGGCTTTCCTTGTTGGATTAACCACTGAGCCACTTAGAAACTTACTTTGGGTGCAGCCTCATTTTCATTTTTATTAAATTCATAAAAATTTTAATTTTAATGTTATTGAATTCATAAAAACAGGAATTTTATTAAAATTTCATTTTTCATGTTTTATTTCATTTGTTATTTTTATGAAGAAATTGTACAATGAAAAGTTCCATTTTAAATTCTTTTCTTTCTTTTTTTTTTTTTGAGAAAGAGAGTAGGGAAGGGGTAGAGGGGTAGAGGGGGAGAGAGAGAGAGAGAGAGAGAGAGGGAGAGAGAGAGAGAATCTCAAGTGGATTCCATGCTGAGCAGGGAGCCTGACGCAGGACTCAATCCTACAACCGTGAGATCATGACCTGAGCCGAAATTGAGAGACGCCAGCTCAACTAATTGAGCCACCCAGGTGCCCCTCCATTTTAAATTAAAAATTTTCCATTTAAAATTTTCTAATATTCCTGACTTGCTTTCTTGTGAGTTGGGAATACTCTGATGGTGCTATTTTATTTTATTTTATTTTATTTTATTTTATTTTTTTGATGAGTGCTTTATAGTCTGGTAATATCAGTGTATGTGGTGTGCTTCTTGATATGCTTCTTGATATGCTTCTTGATATGCTTCTTGATATGCTTCTTGGTATGCCACTGCATAATAAGCACAATACTTTGCCGCCTAATTTGATAACAAGGTAATGTATATTCCATTGTGCCTTAAGAGTAAGTAGGATATTCAAAGCCCACTTTTCTATTTGTTTTGTTTTGACATGATGGGTATGCATAGGTAAAATAAAAGTTGTGGTATGGCAGTATGCATGGTGATTGACATGCTGTGTAGTTATAACTGTCACTGCAGTATGTAGTGTGCTGAGCAACAGTGTGAAGCTGCGAGAGTGCCACACACAGGCTTTGGTACAACCATTCATTGCCACTGTTGTAGCATGAAACAACTGGCTGTATTCCAGTTAAATTTTACTTGTAGGCACTGTAATTTTTATGTCACGAAATAGTAATCTTTTTATTTTTTTCAACCATTTAAAAATGGCCTGTAGAAAAATATGCAGTGGGCCAGATTTGGCCCATGGGTTATAGTTTGCTGACACTTGTTATCAGTGCAGGGAACCTTATTTTACTCATTACTGTTGAGGAGTGCATTCCATTTATGCACAAAACTAAATGATGTTAGTGTTAAGTCCAAGTCTGTCTCCTTGTCATTTCCAATCTTTAATTGTATTTCTTTTTTTATTAAAATGTTTTTAATATATGTGAAAGTATTTGGAAAAGTAAAAGAATAAAAGGCAGTGAGAAAAAAAAATCCTATAATCCAGTAATTAAAATAACATTTTTTTCTCTACTTATATAGGAACATGTAAATTTGAATTTATGGTTTATAAAAATGAGGTAATACCTGTGCCATTTGATAACATTTTAAAAATTAACAACATATTTGAACATCTATCCATGTCAGTAATTAAATATCTGTAGTCTCCTGCTGTGGGACATGTAAGGTGTTCATCAGCCTTCTTTGGAATGGGTGAATGACAGTCCTTCAGTTAGCCCACAAATTCCTTAAAACTTGTCTTTTTCAGTTTCTAGTTTCATTTACTTTTCTAAAACCTTCTTCTGATTAGTGATAGCCGGATAGGTCTAGAAAAATACTAATTAATAGAACTTTGGGCAGTTTTGAGCATGTTGTGTATGTGCCCTGTCCAATATTGTAGTCACAAGTCATATGAGATAGTTGAATGCTTGAAGTATGACTAGTGTGACTAAGGAACTGAATTTTTAATTTTATTTAATTTTTATTTAAACTTAAAAAGTTGCATGTGGCTAGTGACTAGTGTAATATGAGACACTCAGGTCTAGAACTCAGGTTTTTATTTTCCCTTCTAAGCCAACCCCTGTTTTTACAATAATTTGTTCACAATACCACCTGCTACCCAGGCTTGAAACATAGGAGTCATCCTTTAGCTTTTTTCTCTGCCTCCTGCCCTCTCCCTTCCTCCCTCCTTTCCTTTTTTCCTTCCTTTCTTTTTTAGTAAGCTTTACACCCAGGAAGGGGCTTGAACTCACCACCCTGAGATTAAGAGTCACATGCTCTACTGACTGAGTCAGCCAGGCACCTCTCCTGCCCTCTTTCTTTGTCAGCTGTTACTAACTGTCCCAATTTTGTGCTGATTCTCCCATTATCCTACAGGTCCTGCCTCAAGTTATTGCAAATATATCCTGATTTTTCTCCTTCATGTTATGTCTTCTCCATTATTCATTTTGCATGCTACAAGCCCATATTGAACTTCCTCACATTGCCCCTTACATTGGGAACCCACAGTTGCTCCCTTTCCCTTAAGGCTACTTTATAAAACTTTCATTGGTTTCTATGATTTGGTCATCACCTATTACATCTTATGTCTCTTACTGTCTTATTTGTTTATTTAATTTTATTTGAGAGAGAGAGAGAGTGTGCGAGTGTGGGAGAGGGGCAAAAGGAGAGAGAGAGAGAGAGAGATAGAGAGAGAGAGAGAGAGAGAGAGAGAGAAAATCCTAAGCAGGCTCCATGCTCAGAACGGAGCCTGATGTGGGGCTCGATCCCACAAGCCCGGGATCATGACCTCAACTGAAATCAAGAGTCAGAGGCTAACCAACTGAGCCACCCAGGTGCCTGCCTTATTTATTTATTTATTTATTTATTTATTTATTTTAAAGATTTTATTTGGAAATAATCTCTACGTCCAACGTGTGGCTTGAACTCACAACCTTGAAATCAAGAGTCTTGTGCTGAACTGACTGACCTAGCCAGGTGCCCCTGTGTGGTATTTTAAACAAACCATGCTTGGGACACCTGGGTGGCTCAGTTGGTTAAACGTCTGACTTCGGCTCAGGTCATGACTTCAGGGTTCGTGGGTTTGAGCCCCATGTCAGGCTCTGTACTGACATCTCAGAACCTGGAGCCTGCTTCAGATTCTGTGCCTCCCTCTTTCTGTCCCTCCCCCCCGCTCATTCTCTCTCTCCCTCTCTATCTCTTTCTCTCTCTTTCAAAAATAAATAAACTTAAAAAAATAAATAAATAAACCATGCTTATTCCTGTCTGGATTTTTTCACTCAAACTGAGCTGCTCTGGAATGGTAGATTCCTGTGATAGTGATTACTAATGTTCACCCGTATCTTATTCTTATCTCCTTGCTAGACCCAGGGAAAAATTGCATTTAGGCAGAGCCATATGGACTAGTCCTAGCCAAAGGAATTTGAGTAGTATGATTTGTGTCACTTCTAGGCTGTAGCATTTAAGAACCAATATGCCTTTCTCCCTTGCTTTGTGGGGGTGTGTGGATGTAGGAGAGATCATATGTTCCAAATGGCATTGTTATAGTAGGGCAGAGCCACCAGCAATAAGGGTTGCTAAGTGACTACATGAAGCATGTCTTCCAGTTCCCTGTTAGATATGTAACATGGGAGGGAGAGAGTGGACTTTTGAGTTAAGTTGCTGAAATTTCTGGCTTCATTTATTACATAGCACAGACTAGCCTGTCCTAATTAACATGTTTCCCAAATATACATATTAGGTTAATCAAGTGTCCAGTTTGCCCAGGATTGAAAATTGGGAAGGTCCTGGACCAACTGGGATCCTAATACATACACACTTCCCCACCTATTCAAATTCCACTTGTTTATGTTATTTCCCATTAAAAAATTTTTTATTTACTTAAAAAAAAATTTTTTTTTTAATTTTAGAGAGTGTGCAAGTGGGGGAAAGGGATGGTGGGAAAGAGAGAGAGATTCTTAAGCAGGTTCCACACTGAGCATTGGATTGACACAGGGCTCTATCCCATGACCCTGGGATCATGATCTGAACCGAAATCGAGAGTCGGACGCTCAACTGACTGAGCCACACAAGCGCCCCTATTTTTCAATTGTAACAGACTCTATGCTCAACAAAACCCAGGATTTTTCACCTCCTGTGGTTGACTAAATTTGTAAGAACTCTAATGATTACATGTGCCTGTATTGGTCAGTTCTTTTTCATGCTTGAGCATAGAATTTTTTCCAACTGAGCACTGTAGGATTTGAGGAGTTTACCTGCTTTACTGTTTTGTTTCATTTCGTTTTTGAAACTTGGTTGTTATCATTATTTTATTTTCTTGTAAGCCTGAGTACAGAGTACTTATACTTAAATTTAAAAATATGTAGGCTAACTTTTTAGAGGAAAAAATTAAGTTCTTGTTGCTGTCTTTGCTGCTTTGCTATCCTATTTGTTATCTAAAATGTGATGTATGGTTTACTCTCATGACATGCTATTATACATAGGGTCTGCTGTAGCATCCATTGGTATAATGTGGGTAGAGTAGGGTTGGTTTCAAGTTCATAAAGCAGTTAAGGGTGAGAAGGAGAGGCTAAGGGAAGTGACCCAATTCATGACCCAAGATTTCTGTTACATTGAACGTTTTTCATTTTTTCCTGACTCATGTGCTGGTTATAGACTTTTCCATAAATAGTTAACTCTACACTTTTCCAGAACTAGCCAACTCTTTCAGTGTTAGTTTGTGCTGAGTATAGTCAACCCTGTTCTGAATTATGTATTCTGACTGGTAGAAGTCCTGCTGACTTGTGTATTTGATGTCAAATAATAATTTCTGTTATACACAATTTTGTGATTATTAATATAGAGAACTTTGATGCTGAAGTAATTAGCATGGATTTATTAATAAGACATTTCTTTCTTAGGTTAGAAAGGAGAGTAAGTTCCTGTATCTTAATTAGTTATGTGACTATCAAACACATGTAGTTGTGATACTGGTTTGTTATTCATCCAACCATTCAAACAGTAACTTCCCATTTTCCCCTCTTCCTTTCAGCCCCAGGCAACCACTATTCTACTGCATGTCTCTATGAATTTAACTATTCTAGGCATCTCATTTGAGTGCAATCAAACATTTATCCTTTTGTGTCTGATTTATTTCACTTAGCATAATGTCTTCAGGGTTCATCCATGCTGTCGCATGTGTCAGAATTTCCTTCCTTTTATTTTTAAGTAATCTCTATGCTCAACCCGGGGCTTGAACTCATGACCCTGAGATCAAGAGTTGTATGCTTTACTGACTGAGCCAGCTGGCACCCCTCATTCCTTTTTTTTTTTTTTTTTTTTTTTAGAAAGACTTTTTAAACTGTAAAATTTTTCTTTAATTTTTATTTTTTAGAGAGAGAGAGTGCACAAGCAGGGGAGTGGGCAGAGGGAAAGAGAGAGGGAATCTTAAGTGGGCTCCATGCTCACCTCGGAGTCAGACATGGGGCTCAACCCCATGACCCTGGGATCATGATGTGACCTGAAATCAAGGGTCGGATGCTCTACTACCCAGGCGCGCTCGATTCCTTTTTTTAAAGCTGAATAATATTCTAATGTATGCATGTAGCATATTTTGCTTATGCATTCATCTGTTGATGGACATTTGGGTTATTTCTCCCTTTTGGCTATTGTGAATAATGCTATCAACATTGGTGTTACAAATATCTGTTTGAGTCTCTGCTTTCAGGTATTT
This sequence comes from Lynx canadensis, assembly GCF_007474595.2. NCBI lineage: Eukaryota > Metazoa > Chordata > Mammalia > Carnivora > Felidae > Lynx > Lynx canadensis. The sequence goes on along the minus strand of NC_044309.1, from coordinate 34,405,146 downwards.
TTTGGTATATGCTCAGGTATAGATTTGCTGGATCACATGGTAATTCTGTTTAATTTTCTGAGGAACTACCTTACTTTTTTCCACAGTAGCTGTATCATTTTATATTCCCATCAGTAATACACAGGGGTTCCAATTTCTCCACATCCTCACCAATACTTGTTTTCTGGGTTTGTTTTTGTTTTTTGTTGTTTTTGTTTTGTTTTTTATAATAGCCATCCTAATGGGTGTGAAGTGTGGTGTCTCATTGTGGTAGCTCATTTCTTTTATTGCTGAATAATATTCCATTGTATGGATATACCATAGTTTATTTCTCCATTCACCTGTTGAAGAACATTTTCATTGCTTCCAAGTTTTGACAGTTACGAATAAAACTATTTTAAACATTCATATGCAAGTTTTGTGTAGATGTAAGTTTTCACCTCATTTGGGTAAATACCAAGAAGCATGATTGCTAGATCATATGGTAAGAGTATACTTAGTTTTGTAATAAACTACCAAGCTGTCTTCCACAGTAGTTGTATCATTTTGCATTTCCACCAGCAATGAATGGAGGTTCCCCTTTCTAAATTCTGCATCTTTGCCAAACTTGCTATTATTGCTATTTAAAAAATTTTATGTTAATTTATTTGAGAGAGACAGAGTGCGTGGGGGAGAGGGACAGAAGGAGAGAGACAGAGACACAGAGAGAGAGAGAATCTCAAGCAGGCTCCATGCTTAGCACAGAGCTTGATGTACGGTTCAATCCCATAATCCTGGATCATGACTTAAGCAAAATCAAGAGTTGGATGCTTAACGGACTAAACCACCCAGGTGCCCTATCATTGCTATTTTTGATTATAGCTACCCTGGTGGGTATGCAGTGGTATCTCACTAAGGTTTTATTTTCCCTCATTTTTTTTAAAGTTTTTTTTTTTTTTTAAGTTTATCTTGAGAGAGAGAGGGAGAGAAGCAGAGGGAGAGAGAGAGAATCCCAAACAGGCTCTGCACTGTCAGCACGGAGCCCAGTGTGGGGCTCAAACTCATGAACCGTGAGATCTTGACCTGAGCTGACATCAAGAGTCAAATGCTTAACCAACTGAGCCACCCAGGTGTCCCTCCCTATGACTTTAATTTGCATTTCCCTAATTGCTAATGATGTTGAACATCTTTTCATGTGTTTATTGGTCATTTGTATATCTTTAGAGAAATGTCTGTTAATATCCTTTGCCCATTTTTTGATTGGGTTATTTGTCTCTGTGTTATTGAGTTGCAAGGATTCTATATATATTTTAGATACCAGACCCGTATCAGATATATGATTTCCAGATATTTTCTTCCATTCTGTGGTTTGTATTGATAGTGTACTTTTTTGTAATGTTTATTTTTAAGAGAGTATGTGTGTCCACGAATGGGGGAGGGGCAGAGAGAGAGAGGTAGAGAGAGAATCCCAAGCAGGTTCCATGCTGAGTGTGGAGCCTGACCTCATAACCCTGAGATCATGACCTGAGCTGAAATCAAGAGTTGGACACTCAACCAACTGACCGACCTAGGCGCCATGGTATTATACTTTGATATACAAAAGTGTGTAATTTTTATGAAGACCAGTTTATCTGTGTTTGATATGTTTTTAGTGTCTAAGGAATCATTCCATAATCCAGGGCTGTGCATATTTTCACCTACGTTTTCTTTTAAGAGTTCTATAGTTTTGGGGCACCTGGGTGTCTTAGTTGGCTAAGTGTTGGACTTCAACTCAGGTCATGATCTCAGGGTTGTGGAGTCAAGATCATGACCTGAGATGAAGTACTATGCTTAACCGATTGAGCCATCCAGGAGTCCCTGAAGGGTTTTTTTGTTGTTTTTTTTTTAATGTTTATTTATTTTTGAGAGAGAGAGATTGCCAGGGAGGGGCAGAGAGAGAGGGAAACAGTCTCTGTGCTGTCAGTGAAGAGCCCATTGCAGGGCTCAAACCCACAAACTGTGAGATCATGACCTGAGCTAAAGTCGAATGCTCAAATGACTGACCCATCCAGGCACCTGATAGTTTTAGCTTTTAAATTTAGATCTTTGATGGATGCCTGGCTGGCTTGGTTGGTGGAAGGTGTGACTCTTGATCTTGGGGTTATGGGTTTGAGTCCTACGTGGTGTGTAGAGATTACTTTAAAAAAAATTAAAATCTTCAAAACAATTTAGATCTTTTATCCATTTTGAATTAATTTTTGTATTTGCTGTGAAGTAGGGGTACAGATTCATTATTTTGCATGGGAAAATCTAGTTTTCCCAGCACTATTTGTTGAAAAGGTTCTTCTTCTGCTGAATGGTCTTCGTACCCTTCTCAAAAATCAGTTGACCTTAAATATATGTATTTATTTCTGGACCCTTAATTAGGTTCCATTGCTCTATTTGTCCTTATTCCATAACCACCCTATCTTGATTACTGTAGCTTTATTTATAGTAAGTTTTGAAATTGTGAAGTTTGAGTCCTCCTACTTCATTCTTTTTCCAAATTGCTTGGACTATTTTGTGTCTGTTGCAATTCTCTATGAATTTTAGGATTGTCTTGTCCATTTCTGGAAAAAGGGAAGTTGGAAATTTGTTTTTAAGATTTTATTTTTAAATAATCTCTATACCCAGAATGGGGCTCAAACTTACAACCTTCAGGGTTGAGTCACGTGCTGTACTGACTGAACCTGCCGGGCACCCTGCAGTTGGAATTTTGATAGGGATTGCATTGAATCTGTGGATCAATTTGGAGACTGTTGCCATCTCAAACCAACTTTTTTAAGACAGATTTTCATAATCCCATCCCAAATTTTGACTCACAGTTCATTATTTCAGGAGATGTGTACTCTTTTATTCTTTTCTCCACTTTTCTATCAGGAACAGATATTTGATCCTGAAACCAGACTTTGAGTGGGTGCGTGGTGAAGTTTCCCTGCATTCTTCTCTTTCAAATCTGTCCTCTCTCAAATCTGTTTCCCAGTGTGCAGGATACCTGGGGGTATGGAAACACTAGAGCCTGAAAACTACCATTGTGATTGGCTATTTTGTACTTTTATTTTTTTTAAACATTCATAATTGAAGTATTTTCATTTTGTATACAATGAGTCAGCATGAAGGTAGGTATCTTGGATATCTACAGTTAAGGTAGGTCTCTTGGATGACCCATTGAAGGAAGTTCACTTAATCCAACTTAATGAAGCCTATATCCTTTCATACTGATGGAAGCACTGGGGCATATAATTGAGGCCGTATTTCTGGATCAGACCACATGGGTTTGAGCAGATGTGGCAAGAATAAGAACCTTAGCCAAATTTCCTTGGATGGCTCCAGTAGAGCCGCTGGTGACCCATCTTGCTTTCTCAGATGCAACGAGGCAAAAGTTTATTTTGTGCTTCTAAAAATCTGTCTAGTATGGTATCATTTGGGGTATTTGTTTTTGCTATTGAGTAAATAATTGAACCATGTTCTCAATATATTTAGCAGATGTTTTTAATTTGATTATATGAGTTTTTAAGAGCAGTATTTGTCAAGACTAATTGCCTGAATGCTTTTGAAGAAAAGATCATGGCATGCCTGGCTGGCTCAGTTGGTAGAGCATGCGACTCTTGATCTCAGGGTTGTAAGTTCCAGCCCCACGTTGGATGTGGAGATTACTTAAAAAAAAAAAAAAAAAAGATCTTGAGTGCATAGCTGGCTTAGTTAAGCATCCAACTCTTGATTTCGGCTCAGGTCATGATCTCACTGTGGAATCAAGCTCTGCATTGGGCTCTGCACTGACAGCATGGAGCCTGCTCGGGAGTCTCTTTCTCTGCCCTGCCCCCAGCATGCAAGCACTCTCTCTCTCAAAGAAATAAACCAAAAAAAAAAAAAAAAAAGAAAGAAAGAAAGAAAAAGAAAAAAAATCTTTATTTTAAATCTTTTTTTTTTAATTTTTTAAAAATTTATTTTGAGATAGAGTGTGTGAGTGGAGGGTGGGGGAGAGAGAGAGAGACAGAGAGAGAGAGAGAGAGAGAGAGGGAATGAATGAGAATCCCAAGCAGGCTCTGCACTGTCAGCACAGAGCCCAATGTGGGGCTCAGACTCATGAACTGTGAAATCATGACCTGAACTGAAGTCAGATGCTTAACCAATGGAGCCACCCAGATGCTGCCCCACACCCCCAAAAAAGTCTTTAAAAAGAAAATCATGTGGGGCGCCTGGGTGGCGCAGTCGGTTAAGCGTCCGACTTCAGCCAGGTCACGATCTCGCGGTCCGTGAGTTCGAGCCCCGCGTCAGGCTCTGGGCTGATGGCTCGGAGCCTGGAGCCTGTTTCCGATTCTGTGTCTCCCTCTCTCTCTGCCCCTCCCCCGTTCAAGCTCTGTCTCTCTCTGTCCCAAAAATAAATAAACGTTGAAAAAAAAAAAAAAAAAAAGAAAATCATGAGCCTTTACCCTGGACCCACCAGATGTTCCATGATGGGGCTTAATAATCTTTTTTTTTTTTACATTTATTTATTTTTGAGAGACAGAGTGAAACAGAGTGTGAGCAAGGGAGGGGCAGAGAAAGAAGGAGATACAGAATCTGAAGCAGCCTCCAGGCTGAGCAAGTGGTCAGCACAGAGCCTGACATGGGGCTCAAACCCACGAGCCGTGAGATCATGACCTGAGCCGAAGTCAGAGGCCCAACCGACTGAGCCACCCAGGTGCCCTGAGAATCTGTATTTTTAATATATTCACTCAGTAATTTTAATGTGTGTCCAGTTTGGGGGCCCACAGATTTAGAAAGTATTTTGCTCTGCCCATACAACTCTTCTAAACTTGTTGACCTGATACTCATTTTGAAAGCCCTGAGTGTATTTCAGGGCTGGAATATGATGATTGCTGACTCACTTGACTCTTCGTTTGACACTGAAGTGGGTGGGATTTGGTGTGCTAAAGTCTGTTTATCTTTGAAATATTTTTCTCTGGGTTTGTAGTGGAGGATTTATACTGCATTGCTGCTACTGCATAGCTCTATGCTTTTGAAAGTCTGGGTTGGGGGGGGTTGATTAAATGAAAATCACTGAATCTGTCTGTGTCATTGGTTAGCTAAATAAATAGCCTTTTGTGTCCTGATGGCAGTAGACTTTTTCTGGTTTAGGTTTTCCACATGACTTATTATCAAGTATGACAACTTGTCGTGTGTAATCAGCATCACATTAGTCTCATGAGAATAGACACTCCTTTAATCAGCTGCTTTTCTTTAATCTGGCAGGTGAGGCATATGGTAACCAAGACATTATTGTCTTTTACTTTGTGGCATGGTGGTAGTATTGGTGGTGGTGTGATTGGGTATGTGGGTGTGTGTATGTTTTAGGTATGTAGATTTTCCAAAAGGAAGCAGATGGCAGATAAAACATTCATGTATTCCTTATTTTTCACTGTACATAAAAAATTATCATGTTTTAGAATTCAGTAATAATTTTACTTGTCAGATGTACGTTCTTAAAGATTTTTATTTTTAAGTAATCTCTGCACCCATTGTGGGGCTTGAACTCACAACCCTGAGATCAAGAGTCACATGCTCCATGGACTGAGCCAGCCACATACCCCCAAAAGATCTACTTGCTAATGTTGTTTTTATATGATTTATTTTAGGGTGAATCTTTTCAATTTCTCTAAGTCCCATATTTATATAATGAGGAAGATGGATTAGATGGCCTTTATTTTACAGATCCTTTCAAATCTAAAATTAAATAATTCAAGCATTGACTAAACCTCTTCATAAACATGGAGATAATAGTTGAGGTCTTATTGTTTTTTTTAAGTTTATTTACTTATTTTGAGAGACAGAGCAAGCGAGCATGTGCACAAGTAGGGGAGGGGCAGAGAAAGGGAGAGAGAATCCCAAGCTGGCTCCAAGCTATCAGCGAGGAGCGCATTGTAGGGCTCAAGCCCATGAACTGTGAGATCATGACTTGAGCTGAAATCAAGAGTCAGACGCTCAACTGACAGCTACCTAGGCACCCCAAGGTCTTATTCTTTCCATTCCTCTTTCATAATGTTGTCTTATCATAATTCTATCACCATAAATAAATGGCTCTGTACTCTTACTGTCTTACATAAAATGACTTTCAAAACATGTTTTTAATGTTTATTTATTTTTGAGAGAGATAGAGTGTGAGTCGGGGAGGGGTGGGGGGTGAGGGGGACACAGAATCCAAAGCAAGCTCTAGGCTCTGAGCTGTCAGCACAGAGCCTAGTGAAGGGGGAGGGGGAGCCTTGAACCCACAAACTGTGAGATCATGACTTGAGCCGAAGTTGGTTGCTTAACTGACTGAGCTACCCAGGCAACCCAAAACGACTTCTCATTTCATTTCTCTTTTGTCATTTGAGCTAGCCTTAAAATATACTGATAACTTTTTAAATTCCTGTAATTTACTGATTTGTTTTTAAGTTTTTACTTATTTATTTTGAAAGAGCAGGGGAGGGGCAGAGAGAGGGAGAAGGAGAGAATCCCCATGCGGGGCTCGATCTCACAACTGTGAGATCATGACCTGAGCTGAAAGCAAGAGTCGGACACTTAGCCAACTGAGCCACCCAGTCACCCCTAAATTTCTGTAATTTAAAAATAACTTTAATTTTTGTTTAATTTTGTTTTTCCTTTTTTTTTTTTATAAAGATTATTTATTTTGAGGCAGAGAGCAAGATCAGGGGAGGGGCAGAGAGAGAGAGGGAGAGAGGGAATCCCAAGCAGGCTCCAAACTGTCAGCACAGAGCCCTATGTGGGGCCTGATCTCATGAACCGTGAGACTATGACCTGAGCTGAAATCAGGGGTTGGACGCTTAACCAACTGAGCCACCTATGTGCCACTTTGTTTTACTTTTTCGTAAGCGTCTTCTCTTGCCAACAGTGTTGTCATTTATACACATGAGCCACCCAGGTGCCTCTATTACAGCTTTTATTAAATGTTGAGAGCTTGCTGAGCACCAGACATTTTGCACACAGCATTTTTTTTAATTTTTTTTTTCAACGTTTTTATTTGTTTTTGGGACAGAGAGAGACAGAGCATGAACGGGGGAGGGGCAGAGAGAGGGAGACACAGAATCGGAAACAGGCTCCAGGCTCCGAGCCATCAGCCCAGAGCCTGACGCGAGGCTCGAACTCACGGACTGCGAGATCGTGACCTGGCTGAAGTCGGACGCTTAACCAACTGCGCCACCCAGGCGCCCCGCACACAGCATTTTTAAAAAAAGTTTTATTTAGGGGTGCCTGGGTGGCTCAGTCAGTTGGGCATCTGATTTCGGCTCAGGTCATGATCTTGCGGTCTCTGGGTTCAAGCCCCACATCAGGCTCTGAGCTGTCAGCACTGAGCCTGCTTCAGATTCTGTCTGTCTGTCTCTCTCTCTCTCTCTGCCCCTCCCCCTGCTCATGCTCTCTTTCTCAAAAATAAACATTAAAAAGAAATTTAAAAAAAAAAAACAAAGCTTATTTATATTTAGAGAGCCCACATAAGCAGGGGAGGGGCAGAGAGAGAAGCCCAAGCACTGACTCTGCTAGTGCAGAGCCCAACTTAGGTCTTGATCCCATGAACTGTGAGCTCATGACCTGAGCCGGGATCAAGAGTCGGACGCTGAACCAACTGAGCCACCCAGGTGCCCCTTATTTGAGATTGACAAATCTACGACTAAGGGAGTATCTCAAATAGTTTGTAATGTGGTCAGAATGGTAATAAACTATAAACTCATTGAACAGTGTAAGAAAATATGTACTTAAGTGTTAAACTATGTGGCACAGATGAAACTATATAAATGTGCAAATGTCAGCGATGCAGTAGTAATCATTGAACAAGATGTTGTAGAGAAGTTCAGAGGCTTAAATTGGTCCTTGACAGAATTTGAGTAATCCGGAAGAAGGAGGGCAGTCTGGGTTAGGTAGAAATGTAGCACGTTATGTCCTTTTTGTTAGTGAAGAAATTGGCAGTTGAGTTCATACTGAGTAGGAGCAGGAATAAATTTTTTTAAAATGTTTATTTATTTTGAGAGAGAGAGAGAGAGAGAGCTGGGGAGGGAAAGAGAGAGGGAGAGAAAGAATCCCAAGCAGGCTGTGTTATCAGTGCAGGTAATAAATGGCAAATCCATCTTTCTAAAACTTGTCAATGGTAGAAAATAGTGATAGAAGCAATTGAAAATGTCCTGGAAATATATCTATAATATATTCTGAATGGGAGGTGTGGGGTGTCATATTTGGATTCAGTGCTTTAGACAAAATGATAAGGCTCTGCTCCAAATACCCGAGTCAGGAGAAATTAGTAAATTGTAAAGCATCTGGTGTAATTTTCTCCTTCAGAGCTCTTCCCCTTTGTCTCCATTCTGTGTCACAGACCAAGACCTTCTTTTCCTTTTACTGCATGATAATACCTTGTAGGCAGTACTTTTGGTATATTCATAGTTAAGTTGGAGGCTTGTATTCTCTTTGGAAGATAATGGGCCTTCTTTTGGGCTGTAGTTTGCATGAAGATGTGAAGATAAAGGACCACGAATATCAATGTTAGAAGGCATTTATCACTTATTTAGACAACTTTTTGGGTTTCCTTTTGTATTATTATGTCAAAAAGGTTTCTGAGATATTTCCTTCCTAGCTTCCCAACCAGAAGATGAGGAGGACACAGCCCAGATTAATGATTTTATATTCATACTGACCTGAGTTCAATTAACAGCTCCTCCATCATGGGTGGTCTAACCTACCCAAGCCTCAATTTCCTCATCTTTAAATTTAAATATCTTCTAGACCAGTAGCCTTGATAATGACCTTTGATTTGTATTTTCTAAGTTAAATAGTTAAAATACTACCCATATTCTAATGGCTTCTCTCTCTCTCTCTCTCTCTCTCTCTCTCTCTCTTTCTCTCTCTCTCTCTCTCTCTCTCTCTCTCTCGTAGCTTCACAATCTCTGGATCAAGAAGTTTTATTAAAAATTAAAACTGAAATTGAAGAAGAGCTAGAATCCCTGGACAAGGAAATTTCTGAAGGTCTGTTTATTCTTATTTTCCTAGTTAATTAGTAGACTCAGTTTGGTGTGGTTGATTTACTGTTGGTTTGATATTTTACAGTAGAACATTCTAAACAGTACAGAATTGCATTGGAATAGAATTATAAGGGTGAAACTAGAAGGTATCCTTTTTCTTTCCTGGAGGATAGGTTTATAAATGTTTCCAAACCATACCTGACAGCCTTTTCTGTCGTTAACTAATAGAGTAAACAGTCATTTAATGTAGTTTGATTTGTATTTGGTATTTTTATAGTTAATAACAACATTAAAGGGGAAAATGTAAGTAAGTTGCTTCTATGTTTGCATGTTTGTATGCTATAGATAGTTGTAATAGTAATATGCATATAATTTTGTAGCCACATATCTTGTACTTAATATTATACCATAAACTTTAAAAATAGTTATTCTGGTTACCTGGCTGGCTTGGTAGAGCATTTGACTTTTTTTTTTTCTTAAGTTTTTTTATTTTTTTTTATTTTTTTTTATTTTTTTAAATTTTTTTTTTTTTCAACGTTTATTTATTTTTGGGACAGAGAGAGACAGAGCATGAACGGGGGAGGGGCAGAGAGAGAGGGAGACACAGAATCGGAAACAGGCTCCAGGCTCTGAGCCATCAGCCCAGAGCCCGACGCGGGGCTCGAACTCACGGACCGCGAGATCGTGACCTGGCTGAAGTCGGATGCTTAACCGACTGCGCCACCCAGGCGCCCCTTAAGTTTTTTTTTTAAGTTTTTAAATTTATTTTTGACAGTGAGAGCCAGCGTGAGCTGGGGAGGGGCAGAGAGAGAGGGAGACACAGAATCTGAAGCAGGCTCCAGGTTTGAGCTGTCAGCACAGAGCCCAATGCGGGGCTTGAACTCACGAACCATGAGATCATGACCTGGGCCAAAGTTGGATGCTTAACCAACTGAACCACCCAGGTGCCCCTAGAGCATTTGACTCTTGATCTCAGGGTTGTGAGTTCAAGCCCCATGTTGGGTGTAGAGCTTACTTAAAAAAAAAAAAAAAATAGGGGCGCCTGGGTGGCTCAGTCAGTTGAGCATCTGACTTCAGATCAGGTCATGATCTCACAGTCTGTGAGTTCAAGCCCGGCGTCAGGCTCTGTGCTGACAGCTCAGAGCCTGGAGCCTGCTTCGGATTCTGTGTCTCCCTCTCTTTCTGCCCCTCCCTTGCTCATGCTCTGTCTCTCTCTGTCTCAAAAATAAATAAAAACATTGAAAAAATAATAATAATAAAATAAAATACTTAAAAAACCAGTTATTCTACTAATTGCATGAAATTCCATACATTGAATGAATATTTAGCTAATCATTTCCTTATAATTGAGGGAACATTTGGGTTTTTTCTTAATTTGCTTTCCATAATTAATTGCATTGAACATCTTGCCCAATGATTTTTTGGTACAGTTTTATATTAAGTTTACCCATATATTTAAATGTTAAAATTAGTAAATTGTAAAGATCTGGTCCAATTTTCTCTTTCAGAGCTCTTCCCCTCTGTCTCCATTCTGTACCACAGACTAAGACCTTCTTTTCCTTTTACTGCATGATAATAGCTTGTAGGCAGTACTTTTGGTATGGGTATATTTAAATGTACCCATGTAAAATGTACAGTTCAGGAGTGCCTGGTTGGCTCAGTCGGTGGAGTGTGCGATTCTTGATCTTGGAGTTGTGAGTTCGAACCCCATGTCAGATATAAAGATTACTTAAAAATAAAATCTTTAAAAAATAAAATAAGATGGGGACACCTGGGTGGCTCAGTTTGTTGAATGTCTGACTTCGGCTCAGGTCACGATCTCACGGTTTGTGAGTTCAAGCCCCATGTTGGGCTCAGTGCTGACAGCGTGGAGCTTGGAGCCTGCTTCGGATTCTGTGTCTCCTGCTCTCTCTGCCCCTCACCTACTTGCTCTCTGTCTCTCTCTCCTTCAAATATAAACATTAAAGAAAATTATTTTTTTACTCTTAAAAAAAATGTACAGTTCAGTGGGTTTTAATATATTCATAGAATTATATAATCATTACCACAATCAAAATAGAACATTTTTCACATCCCAAAAAGAAACACTGTACCTATTAATGGTCACTTCCCATTTCTGCTCTCACCAGTCCTTGCCCTCATCCCTGCCCATGGCAAGCACTGATTTGCTTTCTGTCTCTATATTTGTTTGCCTATTATGGATATACACATAAATGGAATCATACACTATTTAGTCTTTTGTGGCTGGCTTCTTTCACTTAGCATAGTGTTTTCAAGGCTTATCCATGTGGTAGCATGTAACAGTACTTCATTCCATTTTACAGTGTGTGAAGATACCACATTTTGTTTATCCATTCATCAGTTGATGGACATTTAGGTTGTTTCTACTTTTATATATTATGTATAATGCTGCTGTGAGTATTCTTGGACAAGTTTTTATGTGGATGTATATTGCCCAGTAATTTTTAACAAGAAAAATTATTATAAATCATGTTTATAAATTGGTTCCCTGTTAGTTGAAAGATAAATTTATGAACTAGTTCTCTGTTAGAGAAAGAATATGAATAGAAATTCAAATATTCCAGAAACTTTTTTTTTTAATTTTTAAAGTTTATTTATTTTGAGAGAGAAAGAGCACAAGCAGGGTAGGGGTGAAGAGAGGAGAAAGGAGAGAGAGGAGAGAGAGAATCCCACGCAGGCCCAGTGCTGTCAGCACAGCCCGATACGGAGCTTGAATCCAGGAGCCACAAGACCAGGACCTAAGCCAAAAAGATAGACGCTTAACCGACTGAGCCACTCAGGCACCCCCAAATATTCCAGAAACTTAATTTTAGTCTTTTTATTTTCCTTTACCAACATTTTTGAATGGTTAAAGTTCCAAAACAATATTAAGCCTTTGTCCACTTCTGGTAACAAGTGCTTATGCATGGTAAAATAGGCAGAAGGCAGAAAGGAAGAAAACAACAAAGTTACATGCATTCACTTACCGAAGCCCCATATTATCCTAGACCAATTATTAAAATGGATGCTCTCAAGTTTGGTCACACACCAGAATTATTGGGAACTTTGCAGCCATTTACATCTTCCATGAAGGCAAGTACTTCATAAAGAAGTATGTAGTTTAGTAAAATTTGCCGCCTTCTGGGTGCAAGCCTTAGATTAATGCAGTGAATACATTATGGAGGTTATTAGTAACTTTTGGGAATGGGTGCTAGCTGCTTGCTTTCCTGGGTTTTCTGCTCTGTATCCCATTTGTACCTTGGAGCAACAATAATTCTGCTTGTTCTTCCTCTAGTTATTAGAGTATGGCAGTATAACATGGAAACCGATGAGAAGCTAGTAGTTTGAGCTGAGGAGAGAGAAGCTGTGATTGCTTCTTTTATGTGCAACTCGTGTACTTGTATCACTTGCATAGTTTTAAAATTTATCCACATGCAGGAATATTGAGTTTGAAAGTTCATTTTAACAAGGAAATGAAGGCTGCCTGGTGGTTCAGTGGAGCCTGCTTAAGATTTTCTCTCTCTTTTTCTCTCTTCCTCTGCCCCTCTCTTGCTCGCGTGCACGTGCTGTCTCTTTCTCTCAAAAAAAAAAAAAAAAAAACCCAAAAGGGAATGAAAGTTCTAGAATTGTTGAATCACTGTATTGTATACCTGAAACTAATATAACTCTGTATGTTAACTCTACTGGAATTAAAATAAAAAACTTTGAAAAAAAGGAATGAGGAGCACCAGGTAGTACAGTAGGTTAAGCTTTCGATTTCAGCTCAAGGCATGATCTCATGGTTCATGAGTTTGAGCCCCAGATTGGGCTCTCTCCTGTCAGTGCAGAGCCTGCTTCGGATCCTCTGTCTCCCCCACTCTCTCTCTACCTCCCTTGTGCTCTTGCTCTCTCTCAAGAATAAATAAACATTAAAAATAATAATAAAAAATTAAAAAAGGGATGAAAGTAATTGACTCATCCTGTAAGGTAGAGTAAGCTGATTAGAGTCTGATTTAAGAAGTGCCATATTTGGGGTGCCTGGGTGGCGCAGTCGGTTAAGCATCCGACTTCAGCCAGGTCACGATCTCGCGGTCCGTGAGTTCGAGCCCCGCGTCAGGCTCTGGGCTGATGGCTCGGAGCCTGGAGCCCGTTTCCGATTCTGTGTCTCCCTCTCTCTCTGCCCCTCCCCCGTTCATGCTCTGTCTCTCTCTGTCCCAAAAATACAATAAACGTTGAAAAAAAATTAAAAAAAAAAAAAAAAAAAAAAAAAGAAGTGCCATATTTTGGGGCGCCTGGGTAGTTCAGTTGGCTGGGTGACTGACTTTTCAGCTCAGGTCATGATGTCATGGTTTGTGAGTTGGAGCCCCACATTGGCCTCTGGAGCCCCACACCAGGGGCTTGAGATTCTCTCTCTCCTTCTCTCTTTGCCCACCACCCCCATCCCCATGTGCCCTCTCTCTCAAAATAAATAAACTTAAAAAAAAAATAGGTGCCACATTTATAAAGGTAAAAACAAAATCTTAAAAACAACATATAAGGTGAGGGGCACCTGGGTGGCTCAGTCGGGTAAGCATCTGACTTCAGCTCAGGTCATGATCTCACAGCTTGTGAGTTTGAGCCCCACATCAGGCTCTATGCTCATAGCTCAGAGCCTGGAGCCTCCTTCGGTTTCTGTGTCTCCCTCTCTCTCTCTCTCTCTGCCCCTTCCCCACTCATGCTCTGTCTCCCTCTGTCTCTCAAAAATAAAGAAACATTAAAAAAAAAAAACAAACATACAAAGTGGGACGATAGAGCTAGGAGTTGCCTTTCATTTATCATTCTTACTTGAAATTGGTATGTAGTAACATACTAAATTGGCTTGTGTATTTTAGCATGTCAGTTTAGTCTTTTTTTTCTCCTAAAACTAAGATTTTCCATAAAAATCTTTCCTTTAAAATTTTTTTAAATGTTTATTTATCTTGAGAGAGAGAGCATGAGCGAGCGAGCAAGCAAGCAGAGAAGGGGGAGAGAGGGAGAGAGAAAATCCCAAGCAGGCTCCGTGCTGTCAGCGCAGAGCCTGACTCAGGGCTTGATGTTATGAACTGTGAGATCATGACCTGAGCTGAGATCAAGAGTTGGATGTTTGACTGAGCCACCCAGGTACCCCCCCCTGTAGCACAACTTTTAATATTATGTATTAAAATTGATTTTTCTTTTACCCTGTCTTCAGCCTTTACCAGCACAGGCTTTGACCGTCATACTTCTCCCGTGTTCAGCCCTGCTAACCCAGAAAGCTCAGTGGAAGACTGCTTGGCTCATCTTGGAGAAAAAGTATCGCAGGAACTGAAAGAGCCTCTACAAAAGGCATTGCAGATACTCCTCAGCCAGTGAGTTACCCTTGCTGAGGGGGAAGGTGGTTCTCTAAGTAGTCTCTGGATCTCTCAGGCAGCACTGGATTGGTTAAGGCTTTGTTTTAGATGAACAGTGTCCCTTCTTCTACTTTTCTTCACTTTTTCTTTCTTTTGCTTTCCTAAAGCATCTCTGTGTTTTGAGTGACAACTTCTACATCAAAGTGGTAATTTAACTGTTCCAGCATGGAACAGTTGATTGATCATTTGTGTTTCCTTGTTGACCTGTCAGGTTTCAACAAATGCTTTAACTGCTTTGTAAATATAAATATAAGCTATTTCACTTGTCCTGACCACTTTTTACTACCATTCTGTCTAGAGGCCAACATAAATGTAAGGGTTAGGGCTTTATGCATTGTAATATGGGGTTAGCATCATATCAGTATTTTAGGTATCCCAAATGTGGCTAAACTTTGGGCTTGTCCATGGAACTACTGCCACGTTTTTATAGTGGGAACTTCTCTACTATGGTTTTGATCATTAAAGCTAAAGGCAAGAAGTTCCTAGTGAAAGTATATTAAAATAGAACCAAGTCATTTATTGTAAATCTCAAAATTTCTTTTCCTCTAATTCTTGCTGAGAATCATTAAGGAATTGGTATGAATTAGAAAAAATTTGTTTTAGTGAAGAATGATATCTAAAACAGGATGAAGACTGGTTTCTTCACTAAAAGGGTCAAAATTCAGATGCTAAATTACTGTTATAAGGTAATTCCTTATTTTCATGTAGGCAAACTTTGTGTGTTACTGTTTATTAGAAGGAAGCACTTTGCATTTAAGGAAAATTCAGTTTGTTTCTGCATATTCTGGTGACATGAGCAAATGTAAAAATCCAAATTACGTGTAGGACACTGAAATGAAAATCATGTTTGGATTTTCTTAATTTTATATAAATGTGAAGAGAAGATTATGGGTGTCAGAAAATAGATAGGAAATTTAGATGGACAGCAGTAGCTTTTAGAGTGTTCTGTGGAGCCTTTAGGGGCCCTGAGAAGGTAAGGGATGGGGTGAGTGGGTGGAACTTGTTAGGCCTTCTCCTGCTTCTTAAACCAGAATAGCTATCTTTTCATGTATTTTATATATCAAGGGTTAATGTAAGATTTGAAGAAACCTACTGTTTTGCCAAAAACAAAACAATTTTTAGAAGCTATTGGGATGTGGAGTAAAATAACTGAGTAGTAGAAGGGAAAACATTGTATTTCTAGCTTGGATATAAACTATTAGTGGCTTTAAGAAAACCATTTCTTTCTACGTCTAAATTTCCCCACCTATTAATTTCAACTTTACTGGGATATTATAAACACTCTGAAGAACAGTGTTATATAGGTAAAGTATTTTTTTTTGGCATCCTTTTCATAATCTAGAGGAAATACTGATATCTTCTCACTGCAAAGTAGATTATATTTTAAAATACACATTTAGGTGAATACTTGGTGATTTTTTTCACCCAAACCCTGAATACTGAAATAATTATTTATTTGTTTGTTTTAAGATTTTATTTTTAAGTAATCTCTACACCCAATGTGGGGCTCTAACTCACAACCCTGAGATAAAGAGTTACATGTTCCACTGATTGAGCCAGCCAGGCGCCCTTGACATAATTGTTTTTTAAATCGGTACCTCTGGTACCAATCAGAGTCTGGCTTCTTTATGAATAAATTTTTTTCAGTAATTTACTCTTGAAAGTTGTTAAGCTCTGTTACTAATACCTTAAAAATAGCTAATTGATGATGGACTAGAAGTATTAAACAGGTTGGTGAGAATAATATTTAAGGTAGAAAATACCACCTACTCCAAACAGTTTTGTTCAAGTAGGAAGTTAATCCAGAACACTTCGTAGAGTCAAGCACCAGCATTTTGAAAAGGTTTCCTCCTGCCCCTTTTTCTTCTTTGCTCTGTTCAAATAGCTCATCAGATAGGGCTGATTTTTCAGCTACTTGCTTTTCTATGTATTAAATTTTCTTTGAATATTTTAATCTGCTGGATCTTTTATGTGCATATATGTGTGTACATATAATGATTCAAATCATGTTTCATTCTGAAGGATGCTAAAGTACTCTAGCCTGATAGACAAACTACCAATAAGGACTACTGTGACCCACAGCAGCCTCAAACAGCTCAGGAAAGGAAGTGAAGGGACTGATATACACAAGTAAAGCTTCAGGGAGAATATAGGTAGGTAGACTATCAAGTTCAAGTTTTATAACTATCAAGTTCAAATATCCAAGTTCAAGTTTTATAACTACCTGGTATTTAGTGTAGGGCTTCTAAAAAATTCTAAGCTTACTTTAATGGTAATGTAATATCAGGAAGGTAGTACATAACATCTTATTAAAGAGGTCACCCATGCATCTTACCTCCTTGCAGCATCACTGTAGTATTAATTTGATATTGACCTGTATAAAAGAATGATACCTGTGTCATCAGAACTATTTTCTGAAGTATGTAGACCAGCACTGTACAATAGATACAATGCAAATCACATATATGTAATTTGAAGTTTTCTAGCAACCATATTAAAATTGAGATTTTTAATATATTTTATTTAACCCAATATATTCAAAATATTAGTTTTAACATGTACTCAATATAAAAATATTAATGAGCTATTTTACATTTTTTTCCTTACTAAGTCTTAGAAATCTAGTGTGCATACTGCATTTTCAATACATCAGTAGCCACATTTCAAATTAAAAAAAATTTTTTTTTACATTTATTTATTTTTGAGAGACAGAGAGAGACAGAGCACAAGTGGGGGAGGGGCAGAGAGAGAGAGAGAGGGAGACACAGAACCCAAAGCAGGCTCCAGGCTCTGAGCTGTCACTAGCCACATTTCAAATGGTCATTAGCGGTATGTAGTGTCTAGACATTATTGTGTCATGTGTCACAATCCTAATTAAAATACGAATAGTGTGGCCTTTGGACCCAGAGCTAGCTGGGTGTGAATTCCTACACTGCTGCTTGCCAGCTGTGTGGATTGGGGATAGTCTCTTAGCTTTTCTGAGCTTCAATTTCCTAATGTGTAAAATGATAATAGGTAATATAAAATATAAACATATAAAAATATAAAACTGAACAGTAGGCTACCAATAAGTGGTAGCTATCATCAATATTAAATATTCTTAGGCTGAAGAGATCACAGACCAGATTCAGAGTAGAAATGCCTTTGGAATGGATTTCAAAATCCTATAAAAAGCAAGATTCCTCTCCTTTTTTTACATATATGTTAATATTTTGCCCACAAAAGTTGGGGAGGTAAATTTTATTAAATCTAATATTCAAGCTATTGATGCTTTCATATGCTACTTGGTACCAAGTATTTTTTGTTGTTGTTAATTTGTACATGAAACCAACCATGTCTTACACATAGTGCCTAAAACCCTCAATAAATTAGTGAGTGTTGTCATCCTTCAGTGATTTGAGATTTTGGTATGACTAGAACTTACATGGAAATAATCAGAAAGGCTTATCTCTGCCCTCCAGGATTTTATGTCATAAGACTCCAAGTTAAAAATAGAGCTCCATTTACTGCCCTAGTTTATTCCAACTCCTTATATCCTCAATTGGAGAAGTCTTTCAGTGACATGTGTCTTTAATTTTTAAGTGTTTTAAATTTTTTGCCTTTTAAAAAAGTTGAATTTGTGCTTTTAATTTTATTAATGAGATCATTTTGTTACTATTTGATCTTATTTTAATAACCCAAGTGTTTGTTTATCTGCAACATGGAAATCCTGTTGGATAAGTTTCAATTATTTTAAAAGTGTGATTGTTTATCTTGCTGTGTTGTTAACTGCTTTCCCAAGCTGGTAGCGTACCTCTCAGCCTATAGGGAGTGATTGAAGAGAAATGCATACCAAATGTTAAAAGTCACATCTCATACAAAACAATATGTGGAATATATTCTTGGGTACTTTAGCAAAAAGTTCAACAGCAGAATAGTGATTGTATATTTATTCATCTGGAAATTTAGAATTTTCCTTCTTTGTGACCCAGACTTTTAAAAAAAAATCTCTACAGGCCAGTGACATATCAGGCATATCGGGAATGTACACTGGAGACCACAGTTCATGCCAGCGGCTGGAATAAGGTATTAACCAAATTATCTTTTCTCTTACAAAATTTTAGTGTGTTGATAAAGTGCAGGAGAAATTGCTAACGTCATAGAAGTGAAAACTGTTAGAGCTCATTATTTAATGCATAAATCCAATTGTGTAAGTGGATGTTTTTCATTAAAGTGGTTTTTTGGTTAATGCTACAAGTTTTTGGTTGGCCCAGAAATATGTGTCCCATAGTGTGCTGCTCTTCCTATCTGTTCTCAATTTTCCATCATTTCTTCATTTTTCTATATTGGATATGACATTTATCTCCAGGTGGTTATTTGTTACCCTGTGTGTATGTCTTGCAGTAGAAAAGAATAAGAGCTTCACATGGGAGACCACTTCTTCTGGTTTTCTCTTTCTCTCTTTCTGTCTCTCTCTTTTGTTTTTTTGTTTTTTTATTCCTCTGGTTCTCTTAAATGAGTAATACCATTTATGTTTACAAGGTATCTCATGTCTTATCTCATTGGATCGTTACAACCATCTTCTGCAGAGAGCAGAATGGACTTTAGTACCTTTTGTTTTGTTATTTTTTTATTTAGTTAGATCAGGTGAGCAATCATAGAAAAAAGTTAAATGAATTGTCCAGGACCCCTTGGTTAGGAAATATTGGAACCAGCACTAGAGCTGAGATCTCAGATCTTCTGATCCCAGCTTTAGTGTTTTTTCCACTGTACCATACTGCTTATCCATAATCTCAGAGTGTATTATCTATTTATCACCTTGAAAAGGCAGAAAGTCTCAGGGGATGCAATATAGGAAGGCTCAGCTCAGGAAGAAGTGTGGCCCTTAGTGATATTGTGCTAGGAATAAGAAAATTCAGTAGAATTACTTTTATAAATAGGCACGTCTACTCTGAATTTAAGTTTTTATTTCAGACAACAATTCCATATATCCATATATATTCTGTATATCATCACAACAGTTGCACTCCTTAATCTCCATCACCTATTTAAAAAAAATTTTTTTAATGTTTATTTTTTTTTTATTTTTTTATTTTTTTTAAATTTTTTTTTTTTTGAACGTTTATTTATTTTTGGGGGGACAGAGAGAGACAGAGCATGAGCGGGGGAGGGGCAGAGAGAGACGGAGACACAGAATCGGAAACAGGCTCCAGGCTCTGAGCCATCAGCCCAGAGCCTGATGCGGGGCTCGAACTCACGGACCGCGAGATCGTGACCTGGCTGAAGTCGGACGCTTAACCGACTGCGCCACCCAGGCGCCCCTTAATGTTTATTTTTGAGAGAGAGAGAGAGAGAGAGAGACAGAGCATGAGTGGGGGAGGGGCAGAGAGAGAGGGAGACACAGAACTCAAAGCAGGCTCCAGACTCCATGCACAGAGCCCAACGTGGGGCTCGAACTCATGAACCACGAGATCATAACCTGAGCTGAAGTTGGACACTTAACCAGCTGAGCCACCCAGGTGCCCCTCCCCATCACCTATTTAACCCATCCTCCCACCCCTGCCCCTCTACTCAGAATTGTTAATAGTATGCGTCCAATCATGTGACCTTACTACCTAATTGATGAGTATTATTTTTATTCACCTTATAATACAGGCTTTAGAAACATTATAGTGTAATAATTATCCTCATAGTCTTTGTAACTGGACTTGTTTCAAATATCAGCTTTGCCACAGACTAGATGCATATCTTTGGACAGTCCATTAAGCTCTCTAAATCTTAATTTTCTTGTTTTTTTTAATTGTTATTTATTTAAGTAATCTCTATACCCAACATGGGGCTGAAACTTACAACCCTGAGATCAAGAGTTGCTTGCTCTTCCAACTGAGCCAGCCAGGTACCCCTCTAAATCTGAATTTTCATATACATAAAATGGACCTAATAACAACTTATAAATTTTACTAGATTTAAATGACATAATATAGTTAAATGCTTATTTAGCACATTGCCTGACACCATAGTAAGCACTCAGTAAACAGTGACTATTAACATTACATTTAACACCTAAGAACTTGTTCTCAAATAGTCACTATTATGGATGGGGTTCTACTATGTTATTTAACTACAAATAACTTATTTAAGAAGTTTGTTTTATTTCCTTTCTTGGAATAAAAAAACACTCTTATTTGCATGTTTGAAATAGATTTGTTTGTTATATAAATAAAAATGAGCTTAGTTATGATATATTTCTTAGTATATCAAATAACACATATTTAGTTACCTAATATTACTAGCCTTCTTCCCCTATTTTATGTTATCTTTCTGTCACTCTTGACTAGTGACTGTTAATCAATTCTTGTATGTTCTCCTCCCCTTGATCCTGTGGTTATCCTAAAAAAAAAATCCGAGTAAACCCCAGACTTCATTATTTTGTCTTCACCCATCTGATTTTTCCATTCTCTGCTTCATTTTAGTCTCTTATCTGGACCAAAGGCCATGGCTGTGGCTTGAATACCTCATGTAAATGAAGCATGCCAGTTAGAGTATTACTTGCTCTGCTGAATCCATTATTACTCTCCTATTAAGTCCTCTAGGGCTGAAAAGAATATGGCTGTCTGGTAGGTAAAGAAAGCTCAAATGAAACACCCATCAGAGAGAAGAGAGTAAAATGTCCACAGAGCATGCCACATTAGGGATAAACTGAATATCAGTTTATCTGTACAGGGATTCTAAAAGCATCTTGGTAGAATACTCTTTATATCAAAAGACGAGGAAAAATGTTGGTCACAAACCTGTATTAATAGTTTATTTTTTTTTCATGTTTAACAGTCTTTAATTCAAATGTGAAAATTCAATACAAGCCATTTATAGGACTTGAGACTTGTTCTTTTAAAAACAAGAATGGAGGAATGCAACAAAATGATCTTTCCACTTTTTCTTCAGAAACTTTCAAAGAAAGGATAGATCATAGGGCAATAAAGATCCATTTAGTCATACCCACTTTTTCCCCCTACCAAGTCTTTCACCCATTCCAAAATTTTAATATACATTCCTGAAGGAAGATTTACTGTTAAGCTTGCTTACTTAATCATTTAAAAATACTTAGCACCAGCTTGCTTCCTATAATGGCAAACAAATCAAATCGTGAAACGACTTCAATATGCATTTCTTCTTTTTAAACCAAGGGGGTACTTATTTGTAGAAAGCAATGCTTAGCCTACAGATACATTTCCCAGAAATGGCATATGCCATTCAAAGGCCTAGATACGCTCATGCTTTCAAACGGAATACCTAGCCTAATGTGCATACAAGCATGAATGGCAAAGTTGAAGATCAATATTATAACTATTTTTTCTATTTATTTGAAGCATAGTAAAGGAAAAATTGGTACACTTTGGAAATTCAGTGGTGTAATAGTATGATTCTTTAGGAAAAGAAAGTACATATATAAATGTAGGTATGTATGGGGCACCTAGGTGGCTCAGTCATTTAAGCATCCGACCTTTGGTTTTGGCTCAGGCCATGATCTCACAGTTGGGTTCCTCAGCGCTGACAGTGCCAGGCCTGCTTGGGATTCTCGGTCTCTTCTCTCTGCCCCTCTCCGCCCCTCTCCGACTTGCGCTGTCTCTGTCTCTCTCAAAATAAATAAATAAACTTAAAAAAAATGTAGGTATGTGTATGCCTAGAAAAATAATTGAAATATGTGCCAAAATATTAAATAATATGTAGTAATTATCTCCAAATTATATGTTCTTTTATTTCTCTCCACCACCCCTACATGGCTATTGTTTTTTCCCTATGTACTTATCTGCTTCTGAGGAAAAAAGAACACAACCATCAAAGAGAAAAAGCCTTGAAATGCTTAGCTTTGCCTTTTCTTGGGGGTATAGACTCTGCCAGAAATACAGTTATGCTCAAGTGCGTGTGCCATTGGACTGCTAACTATAATTATGTTACTTGTAAAATTCCATAACTGGTTATGGCACATTCATAATCACTGTATTTTTCGACCTTGAGTGTAAATGGCATCCAGAGATACACCACACTTTACATCTTATCTTACTGCCTTCTATTTTTCTCACTCTCCTTATATCCTTTTTGTTAAACTAAACATTGTAGGGGCACCTAGCTGGCTCAGTTGGTAGAGCGTGCGACTCTTGACCTCAGGGGTATGGGTTTGGGCCCCACACTGTGTGTAGAGATTACTTAAAAACAAAATATTTAGGGGCACTTGGGTGACTCAGTCAGTTACGCATCCAACTTCAGCTCAGGTCATGATCTCACAGTTCGTGAGTTTGAGCCCCACATTGGGCTCTGTGCTGACAGCTCAGAGCTTGGAGTCTGCTTCAGATTCTGTGTCTCCTCTCTCTCTGCCCATCCCCTGCTCACACACGCGTTCTCTCAAAAAAATTAAATAAATAAACCTTAAAAAAAAATCTTTAAAAAAAAATAATAATAAAATAGAATAAACATTGTAACTGTAAAAAGAGAACCAGTTATAGTGTTAGTACGTACTGTTCATAGTATAATAAACTTTAGAAAAATAATAGCAAAAATAAAAATAAATATATTTGTCTTGGTTAATTTTTAGTGGCATATTTAATCACTAATATTTAAAATCTTTATTATTAAAATTTCAAGCATACGCAAAATCACTCAGCTTCAATAAGTATCAACATATGGCTGGTCTTGTTTCATCTATTTCCCCCGTACTCTTCTCACTCTCCCCGCAGATTACTTTGAAGTAGACCCTAGAAATCATTTTTTAAAAATATTTTTTAAAAGTTTTTATTTATTTATTTTGAGAGAGAAGGAGAGAGCATATGGGTGCATGAGCAGGGGTGGGGAAAAGAGAGGGAGAAAGAGAATCTCAAACAGGCTCTGTGCTGTCAGTGCAGAGCCTGGCACGGGGCTTGATCTCACATGAGATCATGACCTGAGCCTAAATCAAGAGTCAGATGCTTAACTGACTGAGCCTCCTAGACGCCTCTCCTAAATATCATTTTTTTCAAAAATATGTTAATATGTATTTTAAGGATGACATATTCCTTTTTTTAACCAACTGATAATACCACTATTTTACCTCAAAATATGAACAGTAATTCTGTCATCACATAATCTATTCAGTATTCAAAATTTTCCACTTGTCTCTTAAAGGTATTTTTCTAAGATGATTTGTTTGAATTGGGATCCAAACAAGGCCATGCATTGCATTTGGTTGATAATTCTCTTGTCTTTACTTTAAAAAAAAAATTAGGATATAATTCATACCATAAAATTTACCATTTTAAAGTATATAGTTCAGTGGTTTTTTTTAGTACATTCACAGAGCTGTACAGTCATTTCTACCATCTGATTCTGGAACGTTTTTATCTTTCCATAAAGAAACCCAGTACTTAGTAGTAGTCACTCTCCATTTCCTGTTCCTCTCAGCCCCTGGCAACATTACTGTCTTTTTAAATTTGCCTATTCTGGATATTTCATATAAATGTGATCATGTAACATGTGACTTAAGTGTCTTTTAATATGTAGGCTTATCCTCCCTCTTGTGTTTTTCTTTACTTACAAGTTATTTCTCTTAAATTTCCTACTTTCTGGATTTTATTGACATCATTGAGATGTCACTTAACGTTCTTCTGTATCTATATTTCCTTTCCCTTGGTAGGTAGATCTAGAAGCCTAATCATATTTAGGTTTAATCTTTTTGGCAAGAATACTTCATTGGTCGTGTTCCCTATTTCCTGTTGCATTACACTGTGTGATACATAATGCCTGGTAGTCTCAAATTTTATTTTGAGGTAGATAGGACAAACATTCAAACCTAATCAATTGATTAGATACAGATAAAATTTGTGGGATATGACATTTATTAGAATTGTTAAGTTATAGCATGGTTACTGAATAGTAGATTGATGGATCAACATATGTATTTTATAATTACAAATATCTATTCTCCTGGAAGAGACCCTTGACGCTGTAAACTAGTATATTTTATTTCTGCACCAGGCAAGCTCATATATTCTTTAATAAAAAGATAATGTTGTTAGCAAAGTCTAACCTATTGGAGGAAGGTGCCATGTAGTACATATGAGGAGACAGTAAATGGAGGTATTCCTTTTTGTTGGTCAAAATTGCTTTAGCATTTCTTTACCAAAGTTATTAGAGGAAAAAATAACTTCTATGTTTTTGGGATTACTATCATTTAGCAAGGAAATGATTTACAGAGAGGAATTCAAAGACTAAGACTATTTGGTTGCTTTTGAGTCCTAGAGATATGAATAGTGGAGACCTTCTAGGTATGGATGCTTGGGGATCCAGGTTTTTTTTTAAAACACTTTCTTTAGTACTGTGGGAGGGGGAACGCAAAAAAATCTATCGGGTATAAGGTGATAAGTATTGCCGATAGTACGTTGCCAAGTTGATGGAATTGGTTGTAGAAATAACTCATGAAGTTTTGTGTGTGATCACAAAAATTACAGGGCAAGTGAGTTTAACTATATTAAGACCATCTAAATTATACATAAAAGATAGTGGGCTTGGAAGTCCCCACATAGGTCCTTGAAGATAGTATGTCAAATAGGTAAAATAGAGCATGTATCACCAAGAGTGTTACAATTAGAATTTGTTAGTCCTGGAAAATAACATTTCTGCACTCTGGTTACTGAGTTGCAAGAAAGATATAATTGGGTTGGAGAAGATCTGGGAAGGAATAACTTAAATGATTAAAGCAATGGAAGAATGGCCATGTGAAGAACAGACTAAAAGATTAGTAAATTTCAGCCTAAAAAGTATAGTGAACGAGTGGTAATATGATTAAGGACTGAAATTAAGACAGTAGTGAAAGAGGATTACAGATTTATCTCTAGACGATTACATAGTAAAACTAGGGCATCTACTTTTTGATATATGAAAGATAAATTTGGAACAAATAAAAATAAGTATTATATAGCAAGTATAAAGTGTTTACAACTCATTTCCCTAAGACATAATAGAGCTTAAATATGAATAACTTTAAAATATTTCATATTTGTAGATTATTAGGGGAATTTAGAATGTTTTGAGGTACAGAACATCGCAGGCCTTTGAAGTTGATATGATCTAAGTCAGACTGATCAACAAGCTGTACCTTACTGCTTCTGCTAAGACAAAATACTGGATCTAGATGAACAATAGGTTTTTGGGTGGTTTTTTTTTGTTTTTAATAGTATGACATGTTTTCTAATTGTGAAGAAAGCCTAATATATATATTCTTTATAGCCCTATTAGCCCTATACCCCTCCATTAGTGTTAAGAAGGGATTTTTAAGTATATTTTGGACTGGAGTTCTTTTACAATATTAAAAAAGGAAGATCTGTGTTTGTTGCATTCTTTCTTTCAGTCTTTGAAATAGATTCCCTCAGGACTACTTTTACTTGAAAGCCAAAGAATATTAGTAAGGCTATAAACTCATTGTCTTTTCTGTTTGTCCTCTTCTGTAGAAATATTTTGTTAATCCTCAGTTATTACCTTGGCAATTCAGTAATAAGGAACTGGAATTGGTTTCATTTCCTTTTGCATTCCTTTTCCAGGAATGTGGAGCCTTCTTGATGTTTTAGACTAACGGGATTGCATGCAGATGGTTAATTGAAAATGGTTCGTTCTTTTCAGTGTGCAGCTGTTTTTGGAAGGCAAGGGACTCTAGCATGACTCTGTTATAAATTTGATGGTTTTTAAATATTGAGCAATAAGGTTATTTGGAATGATAATAATACCTCCTCCTTAGATTTTTGATGACTTTTTATAAAATAGCTGATAATTTTGAAAGTTTTTATTTTCAAATAGATAATAAAAGAACATGGTACAAAATGCAATAAGGACAGAGAGAAACGTACTGAAAACTATTTTCCTACCCTATCACCAGTTACTTCCTTCTTTTCTTAGACTGCCACTATTACCAGTTTTTTATATATTTTTCCAGAGATACTATAGGATTATGCAAGTGTGTGTGTGTGTGTGTGTGTGTGTGTGTGCGCGCGCGCGTGCGCGCTTTAAACACAAATGTACCATTATTATACACACTCTCCTGTAACTTTTCTCACTGAAAATAAGTCTTGGTGATTGGGCAGTAAATAATCTAATTCTTTTTAACAACTATATAATATTTTACCAAAATTGATTTAACCAGTCCCTGTTGGGTTGTTTTCAGTCTTTTGCTATTATAAATAATACTTTCAGTGAATTTCCTGTACATGTTTCACAAAAACACACATTCACAGGAGCCCAGTTATTTTCATATAATGATAACTTCCACCACCCTATGGTATAAAAATCTACATGCAGTATTCACAGACATTCTAGTAGGGGGTCAATGTTTTATTCCTTTATTGTGATAAAAGTGAGATTCTATAATGATGCATCCAAGTATCATTTTCTAGTAGTCAACATATAAAATGAATTATAAGAATTTCTGTTTGTTTTTTACTCTCTCATCTTTGCATTGAAGATTTTGGTGCCTCTGATTTTGCTACAACAAATGCTTTTGGAGTTGACAAGACGTGGTCAAGAGCCTCTGAGTGCATTGCTGCAGTTTGGTGTGACATACCTGGAGGACTATGCTGCAGAGCACATCATTCAACAAGGTGGCTGGGTATGAGCTGTTGTGTGTTTTCTTATCTTTAAAAAAAGGTTAAGCTACTCATGGTGCTTGTTTTTATCAACATAGGTTTAATATCGATATTATCATTTAATATTATTTAATATTGATTGCGTGATGATAGCAAAGCAAGACTATTAATACAGTTTTGCTATTAATATTTTACTTAGAGTAATGTGATAGGTGGTGTTTTTAAATAGTTCTTTTAAGTAGTTCTAATTATGAAACATTTTGTACTAACAAAAAACATATAAATAATTAAGAGGAATAATAAAGTGAACGCCTATGTATCTGCCAGCTCATTTGAAGAAAAGAACACAGCAAACATGTTTGGATCCTTTCATGTGCCCCTCCTAGATTCCAGCATGCTTCTACAAGGATAGCTTCTATTCTGAAATTTGTTTTTTTTATAGCTTAGCCATGCATATATATATATATATATATATAATGAGGATACGTATATATGAGGTATATATAATATATATAATATATTATAATAAATATAATATATATATTATGTATAGTATGTATAGTATATATAATATATATAATGAGGTATATATAATATATATAATGTATACATGTATATATGTATGTATATGTATATATATGTATTTATATATACCACACATACCTAGACAATATATTACTTTGTACATTTTTAACTTTATGTGAATAATACCACATTAAATGTATTTTTCTAAACTTGCTTTTTTTTCACGCAGTGTTACATTCTTGAGACTGTCCTAGGTCATTGTTTCTGAATTATTTTTTTCTTTCTCAGTCCCCTATGGATCCTTTTTTAGACATTTGTATCCTAATCCTCTGCCTCCTTTCCCATGAAATTTTAATACCATAGATCTAAGTGTATTTATGTACTGTTGCCTTCTGGAGGGCCACAAGCGATTGTAATACCTAAGATTCCCCCATCTTGCCAAACCAGTTTTAACCCTTGAAATCATCCACACTGAGAATATATGATCTAGGTTAATGTATTGGCTGGTGTTTGGTATTCCATTGTGTAAATATATCACATAATTTATCTATTATCTTGTCAGTAGACATTTTCACCTTTTTGCTATTACAAATATTGCTGTTATGAACATTGTTATACATATGTATACGAGTTTCTCTGAGTATATACTTGGGAGTAGAATTTCTGGGTCTAAGAGTATAGACATGTTCAGTTTACATGATAATGCCAAAGTGTTTTCCAAAGTGGTTTTCCAACGTACACTCTGTCAGCAGTACATAAGAATTTTTTGTTGCTCTTCGTCTTCTCTAATACTTAATATTGTCAGACTTCTTAATTTTTAAAATCATTTGTAATCTTTTAAAATAAGATTATTTTGTAATAAGTTTAGATTCACAAAACTGTGTAAAGTGTTCTGTATATCCTCCACCCAGTTTTCCCTAGTGTTAATATCTTACTCAGCTATGGTACCCTTATCAAATTGACTTTTCCATATTGATTTCATATCCAGCAAATTTGTTGAACTGTATGATTATCCTCATTATTTATCTCCAGGTTTCTTTGGGTCGGTCTTCTACTTTGAAAATCATACTGTCTGTGAATGATGATAATTTTTTTCCTTGACAAGTCTCTTTTAAATTTATTTATTACACTTATTGCACTAATCAGAATCTCCAGTACAGTGTTAATGAAATTGGTATTAAAACTCATCCTTTGTCTTTTTCCTGATGTTAAAATGAGTGCTTTTAATTATTTTACCATTTAGTTGTATCAGTCTAAATGAGTGAGGTTGGCTTGTAATTTTCTTGTATGTCTTCGGTTAAAAAATTTTTTTAATGTTTATTTTTGAGAGAGAGAGAATATGTGCATGCATGTGCATGTGAGTGGGGGAAGAACAGAGAGAGAGGGAGACAGAGGATCTGAGGCAGGCTCTGCACTGCACTGATAACAGCGAGCCCAGTGTGGGGCTCAAACCCAGGAACCGTGAGATCATGACTGTTAGGGTCAGGCTTCTGGCAGGGTAAAGACAGGAGTCAGAGGCTAAGAAATTTTAGCAAAGGCTTTCGTGACTCAGGGATAGAGAGAGAGAGAGAGAGAGAGAGAAGTCAGGGAAGTCGTGCCGGGTGTGGTGGGGTAGGGTTTTTAAGCTGCAGCGGTTCACAGTTTAGGTCCACGTGGGCCTTTTTCTGCGCCAGGTTGTGCTGTCGCTTGGTGATTGGTTGACCTCCAATTCGTTTTGGCGCACAGCTTTGGGCTTTCCGTTGGGTTGTGCTGGCGCTCGATGATTGGTTGACCTTCAGTTCGTTCTGGCGCGCCGCTTGGGGCTTTCCGTTGGGTTGCACTGGCGAGATGGCTGTCCCTTCCACTGTGGTTCCAGGGACATCCTAATAATGACTTGAGCCAAAACCAAGAGTCGGATGCTCAACTGAGTCACATAGGCGCCCCTAAGGATATGCTAGCTTCGTAAAATATACAGCTGGGAAGGGAAGAGTGTTTCCTCTTTTTCTATACTCTGTAATAGTATATATGAGGTTTAATTTATTGTGCCTTATCATGCCTGCAAAATCACCTGGTGTTTTCTTTGGGGTAAGTTTTCTGGTTTTTCCTGTCAACTTTTGAAAATTTTTCTGGATATTATCCCTAGATTTTCAGATTTATTGGCATAGAGCTGTTCATAATACCCATTTATTTATTTATTTATTTATTTATTTATTATTTTTGGAGGAGAATACAGTGGATTTTTATTTCTTAATTGTCTTGTACCACTTACTTTTAAAAAACATTTTAGGGTGTCTTGGTGGCTCAATCAGTTCAGCATCTGACTCGAGTTCAGCTCAGGTCTCTTGATTTCAGCTTTTCATGATCTCGTGGTTTGTTGGATCAAGCCCCGGGTCTGGCTCTACACTGATAGCACAGAGCCTGCTTGGGATTTTCTCTCTCTCTGCCCCTCTCCTGTTTGCACTCTCTTTCTCTCCTTCAAAATAGATAAGTAAACATTAATTAATAAATAAATTAATAAACATTTTATGTTGGAGAATTTTGAACATGTATGAAAATAGATAAGATAGTATAATGACCCCCATCATTTAAGCCCTAACAGCCATTAACACATTGCCAGTTATGCTTTTTTCACACCCTAGTCATGTCTCTTCTTAATATTATTTTGGAGCAAAATCTAGGCATCATATACTTTTATATATAAAAATTTCAGTATGTAGGGAGGTGGGGGGATGGGTGAAATAGGTGAGGAGGATAAATTAAGAGTATACTTATCATGAGCACTGAGTAATATATAGAATTGAATCACTATATTGTGCACTTTAATCAGCACTGTATTTTAAGTATAGCGGAATTAAAATTTTTTTCAGTATGTATCTCTAAAAAATAAATATTTTATTTTTATTTTTTTATTTTTATTTGTTTCAAGAATTTATTTTCTTTTTTAATTTTTTTTAATGCTTATTTATTTTTGAGAGAGAGGGAGAGACAGAGCGTGAGCAGGGGAGGGGCAGAGAGAGAGGGAGACACAGAATCCAAAGCAGGCTCCAAGCTCTGAGCTTTCAGCACAGAGCCTGACACGGGGCTTGAACTCACAGACTGTGAGATCATGACCTGAGCCGAAGTTGGATGCTCAGCTAAGTGAGCCACCCAGATGCCCCACTTAAGATTTTATTTTTAATTACACTACCATTATCACATCAAAAAAGTTAAAAATGATTTCTTCATCAAATATCCTGTTGGCATTCAAGTTTCTTTCTTTTTTTTTTTTTAAGTTTATGAGAGAGAGAGAGAGAGAGGGTGAGTACATGCAGGCAGGGGAGGGGCAGAGAGAGAGGGAGAGGGAATCCCAAGCAGGCTCTGTGCTAATAACATGGGGCTCGATCCCACAAACCATGAGATCATGACCTGCCAAGATCAAGAGTCGAATGCTAAACTGATTGAGCCACCCGGGTGCCCCAGCGTACAGATTTCTAAATGTCTCAAAAATATCCTCTCTTTTGGATGGGAAGGCAATCTGGCTGCAACATCTGTCACCCTATTGATCACCAGGGCTGATTTGGCTGATCTAGCTGGCTAGGCCCATCTCCCCTTCCTCCCTCAATGCTCCATGTGCATTTCCTGAGGCTGCACACTGGGTTGAAGAGGATGATCTTCCCAGACACCGTTTTGTCAAGGGTGTAGGAATGGCCGCACTCCACTGCTAGAGCCTCCAAACAGGCTCTCAAGCTCCATTTGTAGGAGAACATATGGTAGTCAAGCTTCTAAGACTCCAGACACATCTGAATGAGGTGCTGCATGTGGCAGTCTGCTTTTCTTTAAAAAAAAAAAAAAAAAAAATCCTTTCTTTTAATCTTTACAATGTATGGAGTTGTATCTCCCTTTCCATTTTATTATATCTTAATTTCTTCTTAGTTTTTGGTTTAAAATATTTTTTTATTGCCCTGGATATTTGTGTGTATATGTCTTGTTTGTTTTTGTTTTGTTTTTTAATTTTTTTTTAACGTTTATTTATTTTTGAGACAGAGAGAAACAGAGCATGAATGGGGGAGGGTCAGAGAGAGAGGGAGACACAGAATTTGAAACAGGCTCCGGGCTCTGAGCTGTCAGCACAGAGCCCGATGCGGGGCTCGAACTCACAGACTGTGAGATCATGACCTGAGTCGAAGTCGGACGCTCAACCGACTGAGCCACCCAGGCACCCCTGTTTTTGTTTTTTTTAAGTAAGCTCTAGGCTCAATGTGGGGCTGGAACCCACAACCCCAAAATTAAGAGTCATATACTCTACTGACTGAGCCAACCAGGTGCCCCTCTTTTCTTTTTTAATAACTGTAAATTCAAACTTAGAGAAGCTTGCCTTTGTCTTGAAAAACAAAACAAAATAAAACAACAAAGCATCTTATCATTTGCTAACCTGATTTCGTTTTAAGAAATAGGTGGTAGTTACATTGCAGGAGTAAAATTTATACCATGAATGATGCAGGTCTTAGTCTGGTGGTAATAAAAGACAATAACATTGTTGCCAAAATTTTAATCTATTGGTGGCATTTGTGGGAAAAGAAGCCCTTGCTAGACAGCAGCCAACTGCTAGGAAATTCTAAAGTGTCATAGGCTAAAGAGGGAATGAGGTTAGTAAAATGCCTCAACAGAGTTTGAATAAAATACTGGATTTGAGAGTTACTGGAACTTGGATATGTAAAAATAGGGTGGTAGGTTGGGTCAGGCTTGTCATGGTCTCAAGTTCAAGTAAACTACTATGATAATACACTACTTCACAGGTCTCACACTTTTCAGGGGCCTTTTCTTTTCCTCAGTAGGTTCTAGCAGAGGTGTGCTCAGTTATTTTCAGTATAGATGCCTAGCTCCAAAGACAAAACATGAGGAAGGAAGAGAGATGGAATGAAGAGAGTGTGCAGAGAAAATACCCCTCTTCTTCCTGTTTTTTCTTTTCCTCATGCTTAAAAGATACAGAGAGTGCCTGAAGAGGAACTAACTCCCCAGGGGAATGGTTTCAGGCCTACAGGATCAGTCAGACATACAGTCTATACTTTCCTTCAAAGCATCAACTTCTTTCTTTTCTTTTATTACTTCTGACTGAGAGCTGTGGTCTCTGCTGCTGTGCATTTCTACATCAAACAAAAGATCTACTCGTCTTCTTATGGGGAAGGGCTATCACAGTAATCACTTCCTCTTAAACTGCTCTGTCCTAATTCCTGTTGTGCATTCAAAAGAATCTCCTCCATGTCTCCATGGTAGATAGAGGATGAGGAAAGTACATGAGCCAGCCCCCCATTTTCCTCGTTGCCATTATCATTGCCATTGCTGCTGTTCATGGGTAGCTCCACTCAGGAATCTTCCTCACTTATATGGTGTTTTACAACAAGGGAAGAAACAAAATACAGGGGATGTTATTCATTCCCTTCTCCATTTTCAGTTTTATTATGATGTAGTATATTGATGTATATTGTTGTATTGGTGTATATTGTTTGTTATTATAATTTGTTACAGAGAGTATTTTATTCAACTGAAATGTGTGTGCTAAAGAAAAAGCAAAAATATGAATAACTAGTTGTTAATATTAAAAAATTTATAAATTTTTTTTTTCAACGTTTATTTATTTTTGGGACAGAGAGAGACAGAGCATGAACGGGGGAGGGGCAGAGAGAGAGGGAGACACAGAATCAGAAACAGGCTCCAGGCTCTGAGCCATCAGCCCAGAGCCTGACGTGGGGCTCGAACTCACGGACCGCGAGATTGTGACCTGGCTGAAGTCGGACGCTTAACCGACTGCGCCACCCAGGCGCCCCTTAAAAAATTTATAAATGTGTTTTTAATCTCTAAATTTGAATGCCCAATCTATATTTCACATTGTTAGGTCTAAGCACTCTGTTTTTTGTGTGTGTGTTTAAAACCAAGAGATTGCTTTTTCAGCTAATTGATGAAAATGTATCCTCTGATACAAAGTATCAGCATGAATCACCTTTAAGGTACTTTGTGTTAAATGTTACATTGACAGGTCTTAAAACCATAATGGTCATTCTTCTAGAGGTCATTGACAATTATGGTCATTGTCTACATGAAGTTGCATGTCAGTTATATAAAGTCTGTAGTATGATTTCCATGGGTGATGTGTTTGTCTTCAGCCACTTGAATACAACATCAGGGTAAAACAAATTACCTAGCTCTCAAAGTGGAACTAGTTTTGAAAACCTACAGGGAAGGAGGACGTGATGGCAGCTATAATATGTTAGATGAAGGCTTTGGGCTTATAAATTTGCAGAGGACAGTAATATTTTGTTCTCTGAGTTATAAAAAGAAATGCCTAGGATGAATGCCATTTAGAGTTCTACAGATAATTTTTTTTTCCTAGGATTTATGTTTTGTGATTGTTTTTGCAGTATATTTGAGATGATTTTTCCATTGTACTGGTATTGAGAAGAACACTTTTTTGAGGTTTAGAAGTAATATGACTGGTTTGAATTTTTTTAAACAGACTGTAGAGCAGTTCTAGGTTCACAGAAATACTGAACAGAATTTACAGAGATTTCTCATATACTATCTGACTGTACACATGCATAGCCTTCCCCATTATCAACATCTCCCACCAGAGTCGTACATTTGTTGCAACTGATGAACCTCCATGGAAACATCATTGTCACCCAGAGACCATAGTTTACGTTGCAGTTTACTTGGTGTATATTCCATAATTTGGACAAATTTATAATATGACATATATCTGGCACACCTGGGTGGCTTAGTCATTTAAGCGTCTGACTTCGGCTCAGGTCATGATCCCACGGTTTGTGAGTTTGAGCTCTGTGTCAGACTCTGTGCTTACAGCTCAAAAAAATAAACATTGAAAAATTTTAAGTATAATGACATATCCACCCTTGTAGTATTATATACAGAGTAGTTTCACTGTTCTAAAAATCCTGTGTTCCGCTTGTTTGACCCTCCCTCCCACCTAACCTCTGGCAACCACTGATCTTTTTACTGTCTCCTTGATTTTGCTTTTCCAGAATGTCAGACAGTTGAGACCATGCAGTATGTAGCCTTTTCAGACTGGCTTCTTTAACTTAGTAAGTGCATTTAAGTTTCTTCCATGTGTTTTTTTTTTTTTTTTTAATTTTTTTTAGCCTTTATTTATTTTTGAGAGAGAGGGAGAGAGAGACAGAGTGCAAGTGGGGGAGGAACAGAAAGAGAAGGAGACACAGAATCCAAAGCAAGCTCCAGGCTCTGAGCTGTCAGCACAGAGCCAGATGCAGGGCTCAAACTCATGAACCATGAGTTCATGACCTGAGCCGAAGTCAGACGCCTGACTGACTGAGCCACCCAGGTGCCCCTCCTCCATTTCTTATTATGGCTTGATAGCTCATCTCATTTTAGCATTGAATTTTTAGCACTCCTTTGGATGTTTATTTACCCATTCACCTACTGAGGGAGATCTCGGTTGCTTCCAAGTTTTAGCAATTATCAGTAAAGCTGCTACAAACATCCGTGTGCAGGGTTTTATGTGGGCATAAGTTTTAAACTTTTTTTTTTTTTTTTTTTTTTGAGAGGGAAAATGAACATACATGAACAGGGGAAGGGCAGAGGGAGAGAGAAAATCTTAAGGGCTTCACGCCCAGTGTGGGGTTGATGCGGGGCTCAGTCTCAACGAAACATGAGATCATGACCTAAGCCAAAACCAAGAATCTGATACTTTTTAAAAAAAATGTTTATTTATTTTTGAGGGAGACAGAGAGAGAGAGAGGGAGACAGAATCTTAACCAGGCTCCAGGCTCCAAGCTGTCAGCGCATAGCCTAACACAGGGCTCCAACTCACAAACTGTGGCATCATGACCCTAGCTAAAGTTGGATGCTTAACCGACTGAGCCACCCAGGCACCCCCATATCTCATTAGTTTAATTTGCATTTTCCTGATGACATATGATGTGAAGCATCTATTCATATGCTTATTTGCCATCTGTATATCTTTGGTGAGGTGTCTGTTAAGACGTTTGGCCCATTTTTAAACTCAGGTTGGCTTCTCTCACAGTGGGTTTGTTGCCAGAACACAGGTGTTGTGAAAACCACCTCTAAACCTAAACCAAAATGGGAAAGGAAAAGACCCACATCAACATCATCATCATTGGACACGTAGATTTGGGCAAGGCTACCACTACTGGTCATCTGATCTATATATGTGACAGGATTGACAAAAGAACTTTAGAAAAATTTAAGAAGGAGGCTGCTGAGATGGGAAACGGCTCCTTCACGTATGCCTGGGTCTTGGATCAACTGAAAGCTGAAAATGAACATGGTATCACCATTGATATCTCCCTGTAGAAATTTGAGACCAGCAAGTCTATGTGACCATTATTGATGTCCCAGGACACAAAGACTTTATCAAGAATATGATTATAAGCACATCTCAGGCTGACTCTGCTGTCCTGATCGTTGCTGCTGGTGTTGGCGAATTTGAAGCTGGTATCTCCAAGAATAGGCAGACCTGTGAGCGTGACCTAGCTTATACACTGGGTGTAAAATAACTTATTGTTGGTGTTAACAAAATGGGTTCCACTGAGACACCCTACAGCCAGGAGAGATAGGAGGAAATCATTAAGGAAGTCAGCACCTACATTAAGAAAATTGGCTATAGCCCCAACACAGTAGCATTTGTGCCAGTTTCTGGTTGGAATGGTGACAACATGCTGGAGCCAAGTGCTAACATGCCATGGTTCAAGGGATGGAAAGTCACCCGTAAAGATGGCAATGACAGTGGAACCACACTGCTTGAAGCTCTGGATTGTATTCTGCCACCAACTCATCTAACTGACAAGCCCTTATGTTTGCCCCTCCAGGATGTCTACAAAATTGGTGGTATTGGTACTGTCCCTATGGGCCAAGTGGAAACTGGTGTTCTTAAATCAGGCATGGTCGTCACTTTTGCTCCAGTCAGTGTTACAACTGAAGGAAAGTCTGTTGAAATGCACCATGTAGCTTTGAGTGGCTTTGAGTGAGGCTCTTTCTGGGAAAAATGTGGGCTTCAAAGTCAAGAACATATCTGTCAAAGATGTTCATCGTGACAGTGTCGCTGGTGATAGCAAAATGATGCACCAATGGAAGCAGCTGGCTTCACAGCTCAGGTGATTATCCTGAACCATCCAGGCCAGATCAGCACTTGATATGCACCTGTGGTGGATGGTCACACAGCTCATATTGCCTGCAAGTCCACTGAGCTGAAGGAGAAGACTGATCGTCGTTCTGGAAAAAAGCTGGAAGATGGTCCCAAGTTCTTGAGATCTGGTGATGCTATCATCGTTGATATGTTTCCTGGCAAGCCTGTGTGTCTTGAGAGCTTCTCTGACTATCCTCCCCTGGGCCATTTTGCTATTCGTGATATGAGGTGGTTGCTGTGGGTGTCATCAAAGCAGTGAATAAGAAGGCGGCTGGAGCTGGCAAGTTACCAAGTCTTCCCAAAAAGCTCAGGAGACTAAATGAATATTATCTCTGCCACTCCAGTCTCAATCAGTGGTGGAAGAACGGTCTCAGAACTGTTTGTGTCAATTGGCCATTTAAGTTTA